>NC_018387.1:1244599-1588349 GCF_000208865.1 Neospora caninum Liverpool
TCCACTGGAAAGAAGAAACCGACATTCTTCAAGTGTGGATTCCTCTGCCGCGCAGTGAGTCTCGCCGTGAAATGCGCTGCTCGGGACGCAGCCACGGGCGGCGAGTGATCTTTCTCTGCCCGTCGCGCTTTTCCTGTTCAGCCAGGCTGCTCTGCGTTCTTCCAGCCAGTCCCTACTTTGCCTCGAGCGCCCGCAGTTTGCACTCCCCCTTTGCTTGCCTTCTGTGCCCAATGTGCATGCAGATTACATCCGGGAGAGCATCGACGTCTCCATGGCGAGGGCGCGCCTGCGCGTGTCCTGTCGAGTGGCCGGGGCCTCCACAGAAGGGAAACAGACAGAAGATACAATCACCATTGTCGATCGCCAGGTGAGTTGTCGGCCGGAGCTTCAGAGCTGGAGACGTGTGATGTGCAGTACATTCGCCGGATCTTACCCGACCCTCGGACCCGTCATTCGCCGCCGAACACGCGTGCTCTTCCATGCAGGCAGCTACACAGAAGATGAATGTGTGTGTCCTGCGGCCAACAGTGTACGAGGCTAGTGTTCACGACGTAGAATCGCATGCGCATCTTCCAGCGTTAGTCATCCGGAGGAAAGTGTGTGGCAAGACGTCTTTAAAAGTGCCGTTGAGTTACGCGCCGCAGTGAAGAAAAGGCAAAGTTCCCGACTCTGATTCGAGAGATACAAAGAGTCCGTGTGGATGCGCGTTTACCTCAGATGAAGGGGTATATCGTCAGTGCGGATGCACACTGGACAATTGCGTCGTACCCTTTCAAGCGCCCCACTGGCCAGGAGGACGCGCAGAGACGCCAGCACTTTGTCCATGCAGTCGGTCCCAAACGAGCGGACTCGAGGAGCATCTGGGGTGGGCTTTTTGGTGAACCGCCAAGCAGAGAGGAATGGATGTTGCAGAACGACGAAAGATACACGCAACTCGATGGCACCAAGCCTCCACCTCCTCACGTCCTGAAGGCTGTCCCCGAGCTTGACCAGCCAGAAGTGAAGAACTTTATTGAGGCTTTCAACAAAATGAGAGAGGAGGCAGCAAAGGAAGCGCAAGCGGGTGGCGAAAAGAGAGAAGAGGGGAAGAACGAAAATGGAACAGAAACAGAGCTTCAGAGGGGGAACACAGTGGAGCGGTCGAGCAATGCCTAAGGTTTTCACTGCGACAAAATATAGATATGGCGAGAAAGAAGGGGAGAGGAGGAAAGAGACAGTAACTCAGACGAGCTCAAATGTCAACGAGAGATGTCACTTCGAATGATGAGGATCTCTCCTAGCTGTAATCATGGAGGAACCAGGACGAAGGGGACAAGCGGCAGCTAGGAATGAATGAGAGGCGAGTGTTGCCAATGATGATGCGTAGCGCTGCTTGTTGGATGCGGAATTCCTTCTATCCCGACCTCCTACACACTTGTCTCTCATTGCTTCCAGTGAGCAGGCGTACGGTCTCTTGCGTTTTCTCTCTTTTGAGACCAGGACTCATACAGGTCGCCGTATCCGTGCATGTCTCCTGTGAGTACGACTCACATCACCTCCGTTTATTTGCGTTGCCCGTCCGATCTGATCCTTTAAGGCAATTAGGATGGCTCTCGTCTGAACTCAAAAACCCCCGCCTTTAGTTGCCTCCTCCCCGTCTCCGGCGGAGCTTATCCCCGTACTTGCCACATGGATGTGTGCTCCGTTCCTGTGCCGTCGCTCCCTTCAATCCACTTCGCCTGTACAAGTTTTTTACTTCCAGCGCTGGGGCACGAGCAGTTTGTTCTCGCCACCGCTTGTAACGGTGATCCCAGGGTGCGCTTCCCAGTGCCGGTCATGGTGTCAGATTGTCCAAAGGTTTACAGAAAACGGAAGAAAGCGGACAACTGGTGAAAACCGGTGAACCACGTCACTGCCTACCAGAGACGCATACGCCTGACAACTGGCGGAGCTCGTGGGTCGGGTGCGGAGTTCGTTTTGCAGAAAGCCTGTTTGTCACCAAAGAGGCTAGAGAGTTTGATTTTGGACACGGGCGGGCCTCAAGAGAAGAGCATCGTAGAGGCTAAATGGCCTTGGCAAGTACACAAAAAAAATTCTTGTATCGAAAATCGCAGTGCGGTCTGCTCACGGGCGTACCCCCTCCAGGGGTCCCGTATGTATCGAACCACAACCACCGACGCATCCATACTTCGCACGCAACAGCGAAAAACACTTGGCCGTCATTGAGAAATCGCGCACTTTCACGCGTAATCGCCACCAAACAACGCATGTGGCACTGGACCGGAGTGCTTCTCTCGTTTGCCGTTCCGCAGAAAGGCGAGTTCAATAAAAAGCGATACGTTCAACCAGCAGCAGTTTGAACGTAATGCCCAGAACGCCCAGGCAAGTGAGCTGACGCCCGGCCAAAAACGCGTTTTCCCTTCAGTCACATCCCACCTTCTGTCGCTGCTGCCTTCATGTGGTACTCTGAGCAGGTGACGCGCCGACAAACAGTTTTACACCACAATGCAGAGAAGCCGTTGCGCGGCATTCTTCCCTTTCCGTCTGTTTTCTGCTTGCTTGCGACTCGCATTATAAATCGAATCGCCACGAGTCGCCGCAAGGGACGAAAGAGATGGCGCAGAAGGAAACCAGAAACTGCACGTGCTTCGGTTCTGTTTTCTTCGTCTCAACGCAGTGGTTTGCGCAGCATACACACAAGGGAAGTGTGAGCGTTACATTCCAGCGGTGAGCCATCGGCTTAACAGGCAGAGCGTGGCCAACCGTAAATCCTTCTGTCGCGGCGTAAAAACACATGCTGAGTGAAACACAGTGCTAACTGGCCATCCTGTCCACTGCCTCTGCACTACATGCGAGCTACAACGTGGAAACGTCATCGCTTCTCGCCATCCCCACCCTCGAAGCAGAACACCACATTTTGCACCGAAGCACCGGAAATGGACCTTCGTGCCAGCGCACGTGTCTACGATTCTGACTCCTCATCGATCATATCCGCATCGCAAAGTGCCCAATCTCGGGAAAGGCGACAAACGGAAGCTTCGAGGGCCCTCGTCGCGCACCTGCGAAACGCCAGCGCGTGCAGCCGAGCAGCCCCAGGCGGACAGATGGGGTGTACATACACCCGAACAAAACTCAGGTGTCCAGCGTGTTGCGTGTAGAGAGGCCTGAAGCCTCTTCCGCAGTCCTCGTCCCGCGACAGGCGGGAGAGCAACGACGGACGCGGCAAAGCAGAAAAGGCCTCTAACGTCCGAAGGAATTCGTGCTCCTTATCCCACAGATTCTCGTTCCCTGCCGGCGTGTCCGTGTATCGCTAGTTCTGACTACTAGTCCTAGAACTGACGAGCGAACGCGTGGGCAACCGCGGCAATGCGACTGCAGTTTAGCAACTCGTCGGACTTCTCCCTGGGACGCCAGTGGATCCTAACTCGAACACCGTGGAGAGAAACAGCAGACGGTGGGGACACGCGGGAACCAACTCCCAGGGCGGAAAGAGGAACATAAATGTCCAACGCGAAATTAACACCTAAAGTCATCACGCTTCTTCGGACCGTACATGGTCTTAGTCATCGCGAACGTCTTCCACCTGTGCCAGCTGCAGTGCAGCCTGGAAACAACACGCAAAGACGAAGAGCCCATGGATCCATGTGAAAGAGCATACGCCAGTGGAAACTGCTTTTAAGTGCTGTACGGCATCTTAAACCCGCTGCCACGTTAAGCCAACGCATCCTCTTGGCCTGTTAGTGTCGTCTTGTGTCGCGGAAAAGCAGGACTGCACGCCGTCGCGGTTTTACGCGTCTTTTCTTTCCGACCGGATGCGCATGCACTGTGAAGCGTCAAAATGACGGACGAGGAACTTCAATTCTAGAACCCGTTCTACATCTGCTTGTCCCTATCGCAGTTTACGCGTCGATGAAACCGAAACCCGTTCCTTCGAGGCTCTGCATGTCCATACCTTTTCGCTGATGCCAAGGAGATGAACGAGGAGAAAGAGGTTCCTCTGATTCAGCTGATAGTTCGAGTTCTCCTTCACGCGCTTCTTTGCGCAGAACGCCACCCCCATTCCTACGAAAAGATCACAGGGTAATCACACAGCCACGATCACAACTCGCGCGCCTTCAGCGGCCGTCCACTTTCCCAGAGTCTCGGGTGGTGTGCGCATGAGGCCGAACGGCATAGAAGTGGAGTGAACTTCACGTGAACCACAAGGTTGCCGTAATGGAACAAGAGATGTAACTTCTTCCCCGCAGTTTTCCGTTCCTCATGTATAAACAGGTGACAGACTCTGGAACGCATCTCCGCTTCACTCAATGGCCGCAATTTCCTGATTACCGGCATGAAGCAGAAGCGGAATGTCATTGGAGCCGTCGCCCACAGCAATGACTTGATCCACCTGCACTTGCTCGACTTCTGCTAGCATGCGCATGAGCGACACTTTCCTTTGAGCTGTAACGACGGGTCCTTCCACTTCTCCTGTCACAGTTCCTGAGTTCGTACAGGAGAGAAACAGGACACACGGGCACTGCGACGAAACGAATTCGGTGCACACGTTCACCCCGAGTCGGCGGCAACACGCGGAAACAACAGGGGAACACCGCAAGAGAAGAGAAAGAAGGAGGAAATCATGTCACACGAAACGCGAACAACAGAGGACGTAATGCACGCATCACACGAAGAGGCAAACCGCGAGGGCGCCAGCACGACAGACGGAACCGCGCACTGCACAGACATCGAGAACAAAGACTGGAACTACAGAAATTCAGAGGTTTCCCTGGGGGAACGAACGACGGACACGCCTCCAGAAAAACGTTTCCACACAGAGAAGGGGCACCAAGACGCTGCGGCAGGGGGCGGCGGGACGAGAACGCGCTCCTAAGCGAGAGCTGGAGCGAAGCAAGGGTAGCGAGGGTCGTATTAGACAGCTTCTTTTTCGACTGAGACAACAGACGAAGACGAGGAACACCGTATGTGGAGAACGCGTACTCGGCGCCA
This sequence comes from Neospora caninum Liverpool, assembly GCF_000208865.1. Lineage (NCBI taxonomy): Eukaryota > Apicomplexa > Conoidasida > Eucoccidiorida > Sarcocystidae > Neospora > Neospora caninum. Next base: position 1,249,568 of record NC_018387.1, read on the forward strand.
GCCGAAACGATACGGGAGGTCGACACGATGAAGAAGTGGAGAGAGTTCAGTGAAAGGAAAGCCACCAGGAGGAACTGAAGGAAAGTCCAACCACGTAAGAGACAAAAAACGGAGCAGACGGCAGAGCGCGGCAACGTAAGAAAGAGCAAGACGTGTGTCATCACCTGTACATGGATCAATCTGTAAATGGTTTGCGAAAGCATGGTGAAGCCTGAGAAGCTTTTTTATCCTCCTCGCAAAATACGTGAATCCTCCGCTGATGACCGCCAAGCGATATCCCAAGTGCCTCAGAATACGACAGAGGGCTGCTGCCCCAGGAGTCGGCGTCAGGCGTGCAGCCACAGCATCGAGCGCCGATCTGTACGTACACGGCAACACCGAGGACAGAACGGCACGGACCCCAGAGACCGCTGAAGAAGACAGGTTTCCCGATCCACGAATTGCAGAACAAACTGCGATCGCCACGAAACGTGGAGAACCTGTCTCGTCTCTCCACGTTCCTCTGGCCACGCGTTTTCTCTCTCCTCTGCTTGGATGTGGACGAACCACAATCCCGTGAAGCTCGTATGCTTTTGCGGAGCGACCGCTGCAGCACCACGTATGGGTGGCTCTACTCTCCGTGGATGTGCAGATTAGAAGGTTCGTTTCCAGATCTAATCCGCGATTTGCCGTGGTATGCGGCATGTCGATCGCGTGCTTTAGCAAACACAGTTAGCGAGGACTTCTTCCTAGGCTCGGTCGATCTGCTTCGGAGACAAAACTGTAGACCTCCATTCGCAGTTTGTCGAGAGCAAAAAGGGAGAGTCAAAAATCTGCGCCTGCCGGCGTGTGCCTCCAAGTGTTGCACTGGCAAGACTTGCGGATGCATCGGCTTACCGCTTGACGCCCTTCAGCATCTTGACGCGCTTCATGAGACTCGCGTGGAAGTCTAGGTGACCTTCCATGGCTGCCTGCGTGATCGCCGCGACTTCCTCCATCACACCGGCCTCTCTCGCCAGCTCGTCGATCACCTCTTCGCAGACCAGAGTTGAGTCCTGTTTCAAAGCATGTGCAAAACGTCAGCAGAGGATCACTCAGATGCACGCAGATGTCAACAGATGCAGACTTGCGATATCCACTCGCGCACCGAGTGGGCGACAGCGGCGGAAGGAGAAATTCGGAGTTTTGCGCGGTGCTCCACCACGCCAAAAGTGGTCAATACCACGAAGGCAACGGAGCAGGGTGCGTATACAGCGTCTTGAGAAGCATGTCCACGTGAAGACTCACCATGTCAAAAACAACAAGGCGCAGGCAATACCTCGATATGTCGTCAGCCTGCAGCGCGACATCCGCTCCAAAGTCTGCCATGACAGAGAACGGACAGACGCGGTGAGCGGACGATTCCCCAGAGTCCGCCGGACAACGTGTCAAAGAAGAAAGCGAAAGCAGTCAAGAAAAAAGGCGTACTCTCTGCACGTCGAACCCTCCACTACACGTGTGCACGATGTGTGCACAGACTCTCGAGGTAAAAAGCGCTAGACCAAATCCAAGCACAGTCGTCCCTCATCGGCAGATCGCGTGCATAGTTGTCTATTTGCCCGCCCCCCCCGGATCGGCCACGTCTTCGCTCTTCAGCCACCGGAGTGAAAAACTGGAAGCCTCTGGGGAAAGGGCCCCAGAGGCAGATCCCGCGAGAACGAGAGAAACACGGCAGGCGGAAAACGAGAGAATATGGGAGAGAAACGTACTTGGGACAAAAAAATTTGTGCTCACCTGAACAGACAGAGAGCAGCTGTTTCTTCACCTGCTGTACGTCCACCAGCGGTCCGATGGCCACACGGAGGCGAATCGCCTTGGCCACATTCATCGACAGTCTGTCGATCTCTGCGGGCACAGAGAGAGCACGAAACATCCCTCTCTTATCACAGGGCCCTCGTACAGCCGCCAACGCGCGGTTGAGGCGTGGCCGAAACACAAACCGATCAGAAAAAAATTTGGCTCCGCGTATACGCCACCAGACCACACTGAGCGACATAGGATCACGCGCATTCGACTGACACACAAACACACAACCATATGCATATATATATATATGCAAATCGATATCTGCATGCGCGTGTCTACGCATGTGAAAAGAACCGTACACACCTATACTTGAAGTGCATGCAGACCTCCATTCGCTCGACAGCCCACGCGTGTCGCCCCCCCGCCGTATATGCCTGTTTGAGTCCGTGTGTCCATATCTGTATCTTCGTCGCTATGTGGTGAAACAGCTCCTCAGCCACACGTGACGGGATTCTACAAAGATCCTGTTTACGCATGCGTTGCAGTTTTGGAGAATGGGGATTCCAGCCCGAACGCGGGTGCATGCGCCTGCGCTTCGCAGACCCCTTTGATTCCCTGTGTGGGGTTCTTCGTTTACCCTCAATGTTGATGAAGTTTTCGTAGAGCAGAGCAAAGATGTGGACGAGGAGCTGTGGAGACACCGACGGCTCTTCCATGACCACCAGATAGAACGACCGTTCACTTCCTTCTTGGTTCTCCGAGGCCTGCGCCTGCCTCCCGTCTTCACGGCGCCCTGGGCATCCCTCTCGCGCGCTTTCTCCCTCGCCACCGTCGCCAAGTCGCGTGCCGCCAGGTGGTGCGTTTCCCGCTTTTCCGGCGCCTCGTCCGTCGGGCGTCTGCGCGGCTGCGGCCTCGTCCCTTTCTCGTCCTTCTTCGTCTTCTTTGCTCCCCCGTTTTTCTTCTGGGGAACACGAATGGACAGAAGAGAACGAGGTCGACGGGGACACAGGAATCCCCGGCGTGTACGGGAAGCAACTTCCGCCGGCGTTCGGCAGCTGAGGTATGAAAGATGCCTTCAAACCGAGGCACGATGCCACAAACAGCACCTCTTTGACTGGGGACAGATGAAGAGGCGAGGGCGCTACCGAAAGCGACGCCGGCAGGCCGAGCGAGTGAGGGGAGACGCGCGGGAACAAGGACGCAGCAGACGAAACGCCCGCGCCTCCCGACGAGTTCGCAGTTGTCATTGCAGCTACGGCTGCGGCAGCCACGTTCATCGAGGGAAGAGACGAATACGAATCGCTGCGACCGCTACCGGAGCTCGTCAGGCGATGCGGTGCACGCGTCGTCGACGACGGACTGAAGCGAGAACGAACAGGGACACCGCAACTTGGTTTTCCGAAGCGGCGCTCTTTGCGCGCGTGACACACTACACGCATAGACGCTTTTCCATCGACCTGTGTAGCTGGCTGAGACAGATAACGGTGTACAGAGAGAGCGGCGAAGACGCGAACGTCGAAACAGGTGGACAAGAAGATAAGTCTCCGTAAGGCAGCAGCCGTAGTCACGAAGTCCGCGAGACAGCGAGTGCACGGATATATATAGGCAGGCACAGATCTACAGATCTGGGAAGATGCAGTGAAGGCACTCGACCGAGAGGCAGATTCCCACAGGCATCTCCACTTTTGCCGGCAAACGCTTTGAAGAACAACGAGAATACGGGGCAGTGAGTAGACGTAGAGAAGCGCTGGAGCATCGAATTCGAAGTCCACGGCCGCACTCGGAGCGTCGCGCAGCCTCTAACGCCACGCGGGGGGGGCTGCTCGGCTCGGCTGCCTGTCTTACCTCGTCCAGGACAGAGTCATTCCCAGGCAGATATGGTGATGAAGGTTCACCAGCTGCAGCGCCGCGATTCCACAAGACGCTGTGCCTCCGCGCGGGCCCCGAGCGGAAGCCGGTGTACACACGCCAGTGCTCCCGCCCCCAGATCGGCCTTGTTCGAACGGGCGGAGCGCCTCGATGAGTCTGCAGCATGAGGCGGCGCACAGCACACAGGCATCGACGGACGGCAAGGTTGGAAGAACACCGCGATTTATCACAGTCTCTGACGGGTTTCAAAATCACGCGTCAGCCACGTGGTTTCTGCGACGCTGGAGGTCCCCGGTGACGTGCACGCCGCCCCCGCCACTCCTTTTTCTACGGCGCAACCGTGGTCCGAACGCCTTCGCCTCTCCAGTCTCCGCGCGCTCCGCCAGCGCGACGGATTCGTTTCCTTGCGTCTCCACACCTGGAACACGGCTTCACCTTCGCACGCCCCAGAGAGCCACACTTCCCTCGTTTCTTCCCTGGTTTCGAGTGGTCGCTTTCGCCTACCGCCACAGCTGCGGAGTGGCGTCGTTGCTTCGGACTTGGCCGTAAACGCAAACGACGGCTCTGTCGACTCTGCGCTCCCCGCCGGTCCCGCCCGTGCTGCTCGCCACCGAGCAAGCTGAGGAAGTCACCCGCAAGGGGGTTCGATCTTCGGAGTCTCGCGGGAAGAGCCGGTCGAGAGGCGCGCTGAAAGGGTTCCTCGCCGCCGGTTTTTCTGTCCCTTCGTTGCATGCAGAAGCGGCGACCGTTTTACCAAACGAACTTGAAGCACCCGCCGCGTTCTTCGGGCTGCCTTGCGACGCCAAAGATCCTGGTCTGTCCTCTGCTGCCTCGTCGCCCTCTCCGCGTCCGCCCGTCGCGTCGTCATGGGCCCCGACACGTGCTCTTCGCTCTGCTTTCTCCAGCGCTTCGATGGCGTCTCCGTTGAGATCTGACGTTCCCGCGATCCCCGTTCTGCCGTCTGGGACCTCGGCGCGTCGATCCTCTGGTCGCCTTTGAGAGGCTACCGGCCAAGCAGCTTCTCCGGCCTCTCGTCGCGGGTATGCCTCGCCGCCGGAGCTGTCCAGTCTCTGCTGCTCCCGGACCTCCTGCGTGTGCAAGTTTTCGACGTCCTGGGGCGCGAGACCGGCTGTACTTCCCATCCCTTTCTCGCTCTCTTCAGGGCTCTCGGCAGGCTGGCGAAGCTCAGCCAGCAAGGCCACCTGGTGTTGCTGCACGAGCGCTGTGAGACCCAGCGGGTAGGCGGCGTCCAGAGACGCCTCCACCGACGACGCCACAAAGGCGCTGTGAAACTCCTGCAGATGTCGGCGCTTCATGCCTGAACGACGGCACAGAGGAACGGAACGCACGCGATAAAGTGACGTGAACAACATGAAAGAAACACGCGACCGCCCAAGGGGGGAACGGCAAGAAGGCGCGGGGAAAAGAGCAGAAAACGGCGGAAGTGGACGTCAGCGACAGAGACAACCGAAAGACACCAGAAGAGACCGAGGAGATGAGAGGCCAGACAGACAACGGAGACAGTGGAGGTCAGTCGAGAAGAGAGATGCGTGCAACCGAGCCCAACGGGACATCCCTTCACCTCGCTGTCAGCAAGACACACCGGTCACGAGGTGCTCAGACTGAACCACAGACGTCTCGTTTCCACTCCACTGTTCGTAGTTCGCCTACGCTTACCAAGGAGAAGCAGGAACGCTGATATGTCACGATCTCTTCGGGCGTTGAAGGAGCAACAGAACCCGGCGGCCCCGTGCAGGAAGTCGAATTTCTCGTACTGTACAGACACCCCAACGTACACCGACGCGAGTCTCTCGTTCATAACGAGGATTCCCAGACCGTGGAAGCAGAGAGACTGGGGACTCTTTCGCGTTCTCTCCAGTCCCTTCGCACTGCCAAGAAAATTCCTGGTGTACGGACACGAGACACCCCCCACACGCATTGCGGCAAAAACAACGGAGAAGGTTGGCCTCTCTCTCGCAGAAAGGCAACAGAGGCAAGGACCCCAACTGCTCTCTTCTCCTTGCGCCCTCGTGAATCTGCGCCTCTATCCTTCTCCCGTTCCGTTCCGCGAGTTGGCGAAGCGTTTCCCCTTTCCTCGCGACTCCGCCGCTGTCCCTGTCGCTCTGCCGTGCCTTCCTTGTCTGCCGCGCTGCCACTCACGTTGGCGAGGACGAAGAGCGCATCTCTCTCCACGCGTTCTTTATCCCGCAAGAGCTGCAGCCAGTCCATCTTCCTGAGCGGATCGAGCATGTGACTCGTGGTGACCTCGCTGGAAGAGCTGCCGCCGACAACGCGGCCGGTTAGTCTGCCATCTCGAACCTACAAAACGGGCAAGCCGGGAGGACACAAGAAACCACACACACAGACGGTCGCCAACAGATGCTGTCTACACTTGTGACGCGCGCCGGAGGCAGGCGCCTGCATGCGGAGGGCTGCGTGTGCTGCACAGGCAAACACAAGACGCAGAGAGAAGAACGCAGACGGACACCAACACAACGGCGGCGAAAGAGACAGGGAAAAGAGTGGAGCTGGAAAGGACAGGAAGGACGACGGAGAGCCACGAAGCAACGGCAAAATCGAGGAAATTGAAAGGGCCAGGGCACGCGTTTTCACGGTGTGCCTCCTGCAGCTTCGATTTGTGTGTTTTTCGAAGCCGTTCACCAGCACGTGCCCGTGCCGTTTTGCCAAGCTACCCCCACGCAAGGCTCCACTGACCTCGAAGTGGTTCGAAAGAACGTAGTCGATCCCGAGAAGGCGGCCGACACAATGCGCGACTTCCTGGCAGCTGTGTGTCATCAGCGCTGTCCGTACGCTGTGCGAGACAGACACGGAGATGCAGAAAAACAGAGAGCGACAGATAGGCCTTCTTTCTGGGGACGCGGTCGAGTCTTTCGGACGGAGATATGCACTGGCCTGGGGACCAGGTGCGTTTCAATAGCGGTTAAGCGCGCGAGCCTTTGAGTTTCACGTGCGTCGAGAAAACCACATTCATGCCTGCAGGTGCGCGGAAACAGCTCCAGTACCTCTACGTCCACAAGGATCTGGAGGGGCGAAAACAAGAAAGGTGACTAAGCTCGCTAGAAGCGAAAACAACCGCGAGTCCGATACATTCATATTCGACAGTGGCGACGTGAGTGCGCGCGCTTCCTCCCTTGCCATTCTCCCGCCACACTCCAAACATCTCCGGCACACATTTATTCGCAGAAAAAGAAGTGCACCGCATGCATTCGGGATGCTGGGCGGCACCCGCAGGCCATCGTTTCTCTCCTCCTTGTCGTGGTTGTCTCTGGGATGGTTTTGTATGCCGCGCTTGCGAGGCTATCTGAACTACACGGCGGATTCGCCAGGCTCCCCCCCCCCTGCCGTGAGACAGCGAGAGCCTCTGGCGAAAACGTGGAAAGTTCTGCTGCGTGAGGCAGCGCACATATCCCTTCCTCCTTCCCGACGGCCTGTTTGCTTACCCGAGTTTCTTCAACACAAAGAGAAGGAAGAACGCCCCGCGCGCGATGGTCAGGTGGGGCAGAGCCTGCGAGGACGCACAGCGAGACGAAGAAAAGGCAGAGACGAGCGCGTACTGGTCCCTGCCACTCCGCACTAAAGGCTCGAGGCGCACCACGGGGCAATGTAGACCATCTAACTCAGCTTTGCACGGACCGCCTTCAGGCGTTTTTTGGCCAGTGGCGCGTCTCAAGTCTGCAGTGAACCGACGAGGAATAGGAGACAGCCGGAGAACAAGTGAAAGCGAGAGCGATCGGCAAGCGAGAAAAGTCGTTCTATGGGAGGGAAATAGATAGAGAGAGGCCAGAGCAAACGCGGGCTGGAGTCCGAAAAAAAAAAAGAGGCAAGACGTGGATGGCAATCGACCAGCAAAGAGAAAGTGCATTCACGTAGAAAGACGTGAGGAAAAGGACCGGCAAGAGACACCCGAAAGGCACACACCTTTTTGATGAGCTCTGCAGCGGATGCGCCCTTCAGCTTCGTTAGCTTGCGCATATAAACGCGTTCCTCGCTGGCTACACCTCCATGCTCTTGGAGAAGTGCCTGAGAAAACTGCATGGAGAGAAAGCAAGCAGACAGGACAAGAAAGCAGGAGCAGCATAAGCGGAAACGTCACAGGGAAACGCAGGGTACGCCGAATCGCCGGCATCACCGCATCCATCCTGTCTAGTGAGAAGGATTCAGAGCGAAAACGGGCGTCTCAAGCGAAGCGAGAGGAAAGGCCGACTTGCCTTGTCCAGATCAATCTCGGTGTCATTACACCGCAGCATGGCGTCCATGACGTCTTGTTCGACGAGGACCTCGTTCAACCCAAAGACCACCAAGGATTTGCACTTTCGTTTCAATGCCTGCGAGGGACGGAGACGAGCACCCATTATCGATGCATGCGAAGCGAAAGCGAAGGAAGACATGCCCTGAAGGCCTTCCCGTCGCAGTGTTCACTGACACACACTGACCGGAACCGCGGAATGCCGCAGGACTAACGCAAAACGCGAATCAGCGCAGACCCGCTCACACTGTACACCGTTTCACAAACAAGATGCACACGCACACAAGCAAAGCAACATATACCTACTCGAGGCCTGGTGGCTTCATACTGAAGCGCCAGATTTATACATATGTACGTGAAAAGACAGATATATATATATATATATATTTAGGTGAAAGAGACGCACAGATACATAGAGCACGAAAAGCCCTGATGGCCGAAGATGTACCACGCAGGTCATCCATGTGTGTGGGGCGACTACGTTGGAGTATGCTGGCACCAAACCCATCTTGAGATTGATCGGTGCCGAAAGCACGGGTGATCGCCAGCGAGCGGAACAAGATAGATGCTTCGACAGAACGCGCAGCAGGGGACAGAAGGTGCGCCTTACAAAATCGTCCCATCTGAGGAGCATTTGTGCGTCGTGGCGTTTGCAGATGTTCTTCAGTTCGTCTTCTAGTGCCTTTATGGAGGGCCTGAGCGGAACACAAGAGTCGTATGACGATGCCGTGCCCGGTGCATGTACACCGCGGAGTAACGCCTCGTTGCACGCGAAGAGCAGCAGAGCTCGGAGAGACAGCAGGGACTCGACGGCCGAGTACGAACCGATGGCGACAAAACAGTTTTCAAAGAACGCAACCCTCAACAGAGTCCACCGACAACGGAACACGACTGTCACAGCACGTATCCAGGCGTGCGTGTTTTCAGAACGCGAACAACAACGCGACGAATGCGCTTACTTGTCGCGGGGAACTTTCGTTTGAAGCGGCAAGATGATAGCCGGAAATTTCACTTTGATTTCCACGCTCTGCATCCTTTCTCCAAGGCCGCCGCTGCCCAGATCGACGCTCTCCAACCCCATGCTGAATCCACACATCGGCGGACCACGTTTCATCTCCCATCGTGTACCTCACACCTCTCAGCCGAGTCGGTTTCAAGGCCAACGGTGGCAACTCTGCTCGTCATGAAACGCGTTCTCCGTCGCCTGCTCCCCTCGAAAAAGGGGAATTCGCGGCTCATGGAGTCAGTGATGGTACGAAAGATATGGCCAGCTGCATCGGACGAATGCCTTGGCCGGGATGCACGTCCCTGGCATCTTCTGCCAGTCTCCACCTTTCGAAGGGGGTTTCGAGACCTTTTCTCGTGCTCGTTTCGTCTGCCCAGCCCCCGTTTTCGATTCGCCTTTCTGCCCCAGTGCCACAGAACGCCTTCCGGCAAGCTCCTCGGTCTTACGCGCCGACTGCACTCCCCTCCCCCTTGTCATGTGGCTGCATGGAGAGTACCTGCAGCAATAATTCCATCTACGCCTTCCCCTTTCCTCAACCTCTATGTTCATGCAGGCTCGTCACCTGAGTTCACACACTCCTCTCTCAGTTCAGTTCTCTCCTTCTCCTTCTCCTGCAACTCACCTCTGCACTGTCGCCTTCGCCCGGAGCAGAGCCGCCAACACGTCGGACAAGAGGGATGCGGCGAGGACAGGTCGAGTTTGGAGAATCTGCAATACGACCACGTCGCTCCACCTGGGGTGCCCGAGGCACGGCCAGCCTGTTTGTCTGTCGCTCCCGCTCTTCCCACCGTTGTCGTCCTTTCTGGACTCAGTCGGAGTCACCTCTCTTTGCCGCGAGCTCGCAGCTCCGAAGTGCGTCACCGGGGCTGAGCCCCGGTGACACACATCGGAGTCGCTCCTCTCGCGCTGTTCGGCGTCAAAGGGTGCCCGGCGAGAATTCCTCTCAAGCTTCAGCGACTCCGGCGAGGCGGCGAAACTCTGAGTTCCCGCGGTGTCTCCTCTGCTCGCGGTTTTCCCGCTCTTCTCGCTGTCTGTGCGGCTCCGCTGGGAGTTCGGACTGCCGCTGTCACTGTTGATCTGTCTCCATGGATGGCCGAAAGCCAGCCTGTCTCGTCGCGCCTCCTCTTCCCCGCCTGCGCCGCCCTCTTCGCTGGCGGCTCTTCCCTTCTGGCTGAGTTCTTTCCCCCGCTCGTCGCTCGAGTCGTCCGCTGCGTGCGTCGCCGCGGCGGCCTCAGCAGCCGCTGCCTTCGCTTCGGCCTCCGCCGCAGCCTGCGCAGCCTGCGCAGCTTTCGCCGCAACTTCCGCGACGTCTTCCCCTCCCGCGAGTTCGGCGGCTGCAACGGCTTCGGCGGCGGTGGCTGCGGCTGCGGCGGCTTCGGCGGCTGCTTCCACCGCGAGCGTCGCCGCTGCATGCACCGCCTCCCTCAGCTGTTGGTTCGAGCTCGGCCTCGCGCGGACTTCCCAGGGCCCTCGGTGTCTCCGCGAGGCGCACTGGGGCGAGGCGCCAGCCTGGGGCGACGGGGAAGCAGCCGGCATGTCGCGAGGGGCTGCCGAGATATTAACAGAGGGAGGGTTGCTCCTGCGCACGTCGCTGCGACGCACAGTGGACACGTCGCATGCAGAATTACGCGCAGTTGGCGTCGGTGCGGACGACAGGTATGCCGGTGGGAGGAGTGGCGACACAGACCGAGTTCCGTCTTTCCCGTGACAAAATCTCTCCGCTTCGATCTCCTCGCGTTCCTCTTCCGCTGCTAGGGGCCCACGAACGCTGTCTGAGGACGGCGACGGCGAGTAGCAGAGAGAACACGACGGAGACGTCGGGACGCGCGGAAACGAAGAGAAGGCGAACGCAGATTCGGCACGACGAGGGTGGGAAGGGAGAAGCTGGTAGTCCAACTCGTAGTGGACCTGAGCTGCTGTAAAAAGACACGCCTTTAACACCTCCATCGCCACGTGCTGCGAAACGGCACAGACACCAGAAAGCCTTCGACAGTCCCGAAAGAGAATGGGAAACTCCGCAGGCCCCAAAACATGGATCCACGCATGCCAAAGAAAAAGAACGCGTTCAGGCGCGAATCGAGACACGGGTGCAAGCCACGGGCAAACCTCAAGGGCCTTGCCTTGTGTCGGGAACGGAGGGGAGACGCCTTCCCGTCCCCTTCTGCTAGGGAGTCGGCTCACGCGACTACAGAATACCAGTTCGTGTGAGACTCGCGCACAACCGGGGAGCTCGCCCGACTCTCGGAAACAGCAGATGAAGACAAGACCACTAGGTTGTGGGGTAACGGTACGTGCCAGTCTTTGCTGACTGCAGATGCACGAACGGGGCTGGCTAGCTCCATCTAGGCAAAGAGATGTGGACAAGGAGAGGAAGGCGCCGGGGCTCGAGCGGAGGCGCTAGGATTCACGGTGGACCTTCGTGTGACTGCAGACGCATTCCCACCTGGTTGAGCTTGACATGGTAGTAGAGACAGCACATGGTGCCAACCTTGATTTGTCGGACATCGACAAGTTCGACACCCCAGTCCTCCCACTCGACTTCTATCTCCTCGTCTTCGTAGCCCTCGGCGGCGAGCCATCTGGAAGGCAGAGAGAGGCACAGACCAAAAGTTTTGACGAATAGGCCTCAGAAACGGGAGACGATGCAGCGTCTCAGTTTTCTCCGTTTTCTCCAGTTTACTCCGACGGGGCAGTCGACCCTTTTCGGCGAGGTGGGGCAGGCGACAGAACGTGCAACAAAACCACAACACTTGAAACCGCGACAGAAGAGAAACGGGTACCGGGACCGAACACCCAACGGCTCAATCGCGTTGCAGCAGACGGGGCAGGGACGGGGAGAAGGAAACGCCAGCGGTGACAACGACATCCGCACGCGGCTAAACACGAGACGGAGGAGAAGTCCCTTTTTCCTAACGCGTTTCGCACCTGGCGAACTGCAAAGACACTCCAGGTCGGTCCGTTCCCTGGGCGTACAAAATCAGATGGCACCTGGGATACCGCTGCGGGGCTTCCTGCATCCTGTTCAGTTTCGTTTCGTCCTCTCTCTTCTCCCCAGAGTGGTCGAGCTGGGAAGGAACGGAAACGCGACGGGCCGAGTCCCCCCCTTCGTGTCTCGGTGTGTTGGAGACCGCCTGAAGAAGCCCCCCCGGCATGGAAACGGAAACGTCTTCACCACTGCTTCTTGACGTGCTTCCGTCCCCTTCACTTCCTCCACTGTGGATGCCGCGCTCTTCTCCGTCTGAGCAACAGCGGTCCGTACCGCCTCCTCGACGGTCTCCTGGAGACCGCTTTTCCGTTTCCAGTTGTGGCTCTGCGGGGTTTTCATTCTCCAACCTGGAGACGCCTTCCGTGCGATGGCCCCCGGCAGCGATCCCCAGCGGTTCGGCCTCTGTGTCTGAGGGGAAGACACGGCTCGTCTGGTGCACGTCAGAGGTCGGGAACTCCACCATTTTGGCATCCGAGTCTCCTGCGAGGAAGAAGAGAACTGGCCAACAAGCGATTTGCCCTGACGAATGGTTTACCCGACGGCGGAAACGCACGGTCCCGTGTGGGTTTGACGGCGAAGCCCCGTCCCCGGTCAGTAGAATGCGGCGCAAGTTTTGGGGACGGCGAGCGGCGCACGCATCAGGGCCAGGCCTCCCTTCAGGTGCGGTACACCTGAAAGAACGAATTCGTTACCCGCCGCGAAGCTCGACTGTCCCGCACGTTTATTTGCGATAACGGAGAGCCCAGACAAATCCGACTTACACATTCATCCTGAGCTCGGCCCACAGGAACGGCGAACACGTGGAGCGCGAAACCTCGACACGCGGCACCCAGACGCGGGGTCTTCGGCGCCTTCTTCGGCTGTGTGGCTGCAGAGGCCAGAACTGCACATCAGTTCACGTTCGGAGTCTCAAGAGAGCGCGTTCGACACCAAGTTGCCGCAGAGTCCGTGGAGTCCCCGGACGCTTCGGGTGTGCTTCGGCCGCTCGTCTCTTCGCTCGGCGTTCAGTTCGAACCGTCAGCGAGAACCCGCCGCGTGGGACCGGTGTGTGCAGGGAGTGACTGGGGCCCTCAAACGAGCACAACCCACTGTGTGCTCCGCCTTTGAACAAGAAACCGGAACTCTTGGCGACGGAGCAGAACGAAAAACTCTACAAAAGGGGCTTCCGTCACCGCAGGCTCGGGTACCGCTGCCAAACATCGGCAAACGCAAGTCCAACGAGCAGCATTACGGACGAGGACTTCGCTGCAAAAACTGGCCGGAACCGGCTTCCTCTGATTTAAAGCACGAGTCGAATAAACTCGATCGATGCTCACGACATTCTCGGCTGACATCGGGCGCCGTGTCTCCGTCAGAGTGGCAGGCAGATCGCACAAGCTGCCTCCGGACGCATCCCGAACCCGAATGCAACCCAGGCGGAACTTTTGGTTTGGAAGAAGCCGAAGAAACTCGCGTCCAGCTGTAAGAGTCCACCACTGCGAAAAGTGGAGTCCCCCGGCTGCGGCAAGGCCGGAGCTTTTTGCTCGGCACCGCCAGCTAGGATCGACTTCTGTGGAAATTTTCTGTGGACGGGGAAAAGCCGGAGTCGTGTGTCGTGCAAAGAGACGCGAAGACCAGAGAACACCCCCGTCTATACTCGCTGTGTGTGGACAGACGCAAACAGCCTTTTTGACGAAGCGAGGACCCGCGGCACGCGTCGCCTCCTGAAACAAAACGCCTCGCCTTTTTCGGGCTGAAAACAAACACGCAAAGCGCTGCCGTTTTATAGCTCCAGATTTAGGAAAAAACACGGTTGACCAAATCGGCGAACCTCCAAGGCTCCGTCGCGCTCGTCAGTTTTTGAGAGTCCGTGTCACGGGCCAACACACCACGAGAAGCTCGGCCGTTATTCTGTCGACCTGGCCGTGTTTCGTCAGAAGTAAGCTCTCTTCAGCTCTCTCGACGTTTGCCAGTGTCGCTCGGGATAACTCCGTCGCCCGAGTCTTGGTCCCTATGTCGCTTTTTTCGCTAGTCGGGACGGCGCAACGCTGCACACTCGGTGTGTGCGCCTTACCCTTCTTGCGGGCATGTGTCTCGCGCTGAGAGTTTTCGTTTGGGTCTAAACGCGTGGGAAAAGTGGGAGAGTGTCTTGGCTGCCGTTACAGGTTTTTGGCTTCCGATTCGTCGGTCTGTAGGCGGGTCCCAGCACGTGGTTCAGATACGCGCGGTTCCAGAGCGTTTTCCCCGCTGGACCGGTAGGCTGCACACATAGCGGTTGTGCGACAAGCAAACAGAATGCAGGAGAAAGCGCCGTTGACTGCCTCGCGCCGAAACGGAGGCACGAGACAACGGATGTTTTGCCTCCCCGGCGCGCAAAGTTCCCCAGTCGCTCTCGCTTGACACGTTCCGCGCAGGTGTGGACAGAAACCTCCCGAGGTGGGTGGCGGGCTGAGCAATACACGCGCCCGATGGCGAAAAGAAACAGAATCGCATCTTCCAGCTCTGCTCGTTAACACGTTCGTGAACGGAACTTCCCACGCCGCGGAAGTAACCTGAAAGTCGATTCTTTCGTGGCAGAAGCGGCGTGGTACTAGCACACATGAGAGTATCGATCCGTGCCGACAGCGGGCCGCGTGGCTGCAAGAGCGCTCGCAACGCTCGCGCGACAGTGTCTCTGGTTTCCCGTGATGACCTCAGGAAGGGAGAAGGCTCAACTCCTTGCCGCTTCGTGCTTACAAAGCAGTTCCGACACCTGGTCCGAAGAAGGTAGACAGCGTCCGTGCTTTTTCTCGAAAGAACGCGTAGTTCTTCCTTCGCGAGTCTTTTGCGCAGCCGGCGCTTTCGCCGCCGTGCACCTACAACTCGTCTAAAAAAGGCGTTTAGCTCCGCGGTTTTCCCTCCCTTTTTTCTCTTCCTGTGCCGTACGTTTCTCTGGTTCTCTGCCGTAGCGCCCACAGTTTCGTTTTATTTGGGCGGAAGTCGGCGAGACTACGCCCCGTCCTTCTTCGACAGGAGTCTCGCAGCAGCCGATATAGCATTCGCTTCGCCGTACCAAAGCTCTGTCGCTTTCTGGTGGCGCCCAGCTCTGCTCGGTTTCAGGAAGCAAGAAGCTGCCCGCCCCGCGTCTCTCTCCCGCTCTCTAAAGACCCGCCAGGAACGGCTCACCGCGTATCTTTTTCGCCGACGATCGGAAGTTCGGCCTGCCGTGCAGCCGTGTGCGAGTTCAAGGTCGCGCAACAACCCGGCCTGTGTTTTGATCCGATATCAGTTGAAAAGAGAACAAGAGCGGCAACTGGTCAGGGTAAATAGAAGAGCCGGGCGTGGCTTTAACCGTGCGCCGCCGCAGTGTCCCAAGTTTGTCGTTTCCGTCCACGTCTAGGGGCTGTGATCTTATGGGCTCCGATGTTCGAACTTTTTGTGCGCCAGGCGATGTTCTCTTTTTGTGCGCCGAGGTGTACCACCGTTCTCGCTTGACCCAAGACGCATCGCTCTCTTTTCTGGAACTGCGCACTCACACACCGGACCCTCCATTCGACTCTCCCGCCCCGTCCGGAAGGGTACCTGGAGGAAAGTGAAAGGTCGCCTTCTTGGCAGAGTCCCGAGGAAACATGTCCAGGATGCAAACCAGCAACGGACGCGCGCTAGGCGCGGCCCTGCGTGTCTTTGTTTTTCCTTTTCAACGCACGCAGGCTGCAGAGAGGGTGTCTCTGTCGCACCCTCGCGCCGGCTGTGCTTTGCGGTGCGCCTGGCAAAACAGCCGAGGGAAGGCTTCGCTTGCTTCACCTTCCCCGCGGCGGTACGCGGCGCCGTCGAAGCCTTTCCTGCCAGTGAAAGGGGAGGCGTGTCCCACTCCAAAGCATGGAGGTCGGACAGCCTCGCTTGGCACTTTCGCGCCGTACCAATTCGGTGTGCGTCCTTTTCCACTTCAGACTCTGTCCAGCTTCGTCGCTTCCTCGCACTTCGCTTCGGAGGTGACCCCGCCATCGGCGACTCCCCGAGCTCCCACGTCGCGCGGCGCGAGCTCGCTGTCGGAAGGTTCTTCGGCGCCTAACGCTTCCTCTGCAGAGACACCGAAGAAAGCTACGGTTCCCGAGACGGAGACCGCGGCGGCTCAGGAAAAACCGGTGTCAGACGGCATTCCTCCGAGTGCCTTCCGGCTGCGCGCAGCTGAAAGCGACTCTCCACGCAGAGATGTCGGCGGCACAGGGCCGAACGACGAGTTCCCGCCTCCTCCTCCTGGCCGAGGGTTTCTGCTTCTCTTCGCTACCTTGACTGCACTCTCGGGAGTGGCCATCGGGTGAGAGCACGTGAAAATGCGAGGCTGAGTCAAACCGCGAGGGAGGCAGAGAGGAAACTGGCTTCCTCATCGCACACATGTGAGCTACCAAAACGGAACGGGCCGCCTTTTCCGTTGCCTCGTTATGACGAGAGTTCTGTGTGCTTCGTACCGAGGCAAGGGGAAATTCTCGCTCCTGACAGTGTATCCTCGCACCAGCTCTACGGGTTTTCCTGTGAGGGGGTCTAGGCGGTGTTTGGACGCCTGACACGAGACCCAGATGAAAGCTGTGTTCCACCTTTCCGCTGGCGAATTTCTGCAGACTCATTTTGTATGACGCCGCTGTGGGCGAGGCCGCCCTGTTGTACGGCGCGTGGAAATTCGACTGGGATGCCCCTTGGCTAGACGCAGCGGCTCAGCGAGAGGCGCAGCTCGCCGCGCAAGGTGTACAGACACACTCCCCAGCGGCCGTGAGAGCTGCGGAAGCAGGCGCCCACGTACGCCCGCCGACGCGACAGATTATTCTTGTTCGCCATGGTGAGGGAGAACTGCATGCGACACGCGACGGGAAACGAGTGGTGATACAAGAGAAGCGTGCAGTGCAGCGGCTGCAACGCGATGCCAGCTCCAGAGGCTTCAAAAGGGCTGAATCGCAGGCGACGCAGCAAGAAACTCGAGTCGGTGTGTATTCTTCTTTCCTGTCTGTGTAGCGCCGGGTCTCGACCGTTTCACTCCAAAGCTTCGCTACAGCATAGTGGATTCGTGGAATGCCGCCATCGTATTTTAGACGCCTGCGAAAGGTGCCAGGGACACCGCATTCTTTTCAGTATGAAAACGAGCACGCACGCACTCGCGACACGATCTGTCCGTGGTGCATGCATTCCGCAGTGACGAGCCGTTGCTCTCTCCAGCGCTCCGGACTCGGATCTTCATGTTTATACATCTTAAGCACAGCAGTCGCGACAACGGTGAAAGATTCCTTGCACGTCAACAAGGGTAGGATGAAAGATGGCGCTTCACACGCTACCGCAGACCGACTCTCTCGTGGACGGCTCTGACGAAGCGTCGAGTGCGCGCCGCGCCCTGCAGTGTACATACTCGCGATCCCGGTCGCTGCAAGGACAGGAAAGGCGGCAGAGACGCTGCGCTCAAGCGTGTGTGGGAAACCTTCCCTTTTCTGTGTCCTTTCGTCAGGACAGTACGCGAATGTCGCGTCAACCAGCGACGAAGAACAGGGCTTAACGGAGCTCGGGAAGATTCAAGCAGCCGTTACCGGCCGCAGGCTTAAAGAGCTGCTCAAGGTGAGACTCCAGTGTTTCTCGTTTCCTTTTTGTGTTCACTGGCTACCGAACCGTCAAAAACGGAGGCACGCCCTTGGCAAATGGATCAACGGTGTCCTTTGTGCCCGCGGAAAAGGTCGCACCTGAAGCCGCAGTGCATCAGAAGGCAGTGGCTGTTTCTGCCGCCTTTTTTGGCCATGGCCCCAAGGTGTTGTCCTGTGTTTTCTGTAGCGCAGTGTGCTCGCGTGGTGCAAATCAGACACGCGCGCGCTGGTACGGTACGGTACACTCGAAGCTGTGGTACGGTCGCAGTCCACACGAATTCAACTGTATTGTTTCACGTGTGCTCTGCACTCAGTTGGGACTCCACATGTAATGGGTTGCCGCCACGCTGCGTCCGTTGACCCCTGTCTCCGTTCAGGACCAACATGTCGTTGCTATATGGCACAGTGACATGAAGCGGGCACGAGAGACAGCTCAAATCATCCACAAAGAAGCGTTCTCAGACGTTCCGCTCCTCCAAGATCCCTTGCTGGCGGAGGGTGTCCCTGCTGAGCCGGTTCCGCCTTCCCGGACGTTTAAGCCAACTGCGGAGGAAATCATGGTGTAAGTACACTTGAGACGGCGTCTCTTCTCACACTGCTTGTATGCGTTGAGGTTGACCGCGTGACGGCCCGCAGGCGCCTGGCCAGGGATGCGTCGCGCGGTCAGTTTCGTCGTGCGACACACTTTGTTTTTGAGGGTGCAACAAAGCAGGGATCCGCGTGCGAACAGCCGTGGCATGCAAAGCGGCTGGAATTCTCTTCGGACACGCACTCCCGTTTCGAGCAGGGCACCAACCCTCAGGCGCGTAAAAAAATAAAAATAGAGAAACGATTTCTGTGAGGACGCCACTGGGGAACCATTTCTTGTCGACAGGGAATCCCCCGGCTGCAACGACTGGTAGATGAGCAGTCGGTGGTTACGCATCTTTACATATATGCATGCATAAATGTAAACGAATGCATCCTTTCACGCAGCTGATGCAAAGTGGCAGATGTGTAGACTGTGACTTGTCCTGGACGCGGAGACGGAGGACGGCCGGTTGGTGAACGCAACGGGCGCGTTGTACATGGTCAAAGCTGGTCTCGCAAAGCGATTTGAAAAACAGATGTTTTCCTCTGGCGAGGTCCACTTCCCTTTTCTAGAAACGACGCCGTTTCTGCTTCGTGCGGGACCATCGTCCCGGCCTCTGTTCCGGTGAGGTTTACGAGAGTGTTCTACCACCGCGGCACACCAACACCCTGTGACTTTCTCTCCTCCCGATGTTTCACTGGTGTGTGTCTTCAGCGACAGTGCGCGCATTGAAGAAGCTTTTCGTCGCTATTTCTACCGGGCACTGCCTCCGGCTTCGACGGCTGCCAATGCAGCTGCAGGCGCTGCGTCTCCCTCGGCTGAAGCCGAGAAGCAAGCGGGTGTCGCAGCGGAGGGTAATGTCGGGAACGACTCATATATCATCATCGTGTGCCACGGCAATGTCATCCGATACATGTTAATGCGGGCACTGCAGTTGCCTGGGTGTGCATGGCTCCGGTGGGCGACGTACAACACAGGAATCAGTTGGATCAGCATTGATTCGAAGGGATACGTTTCTTGCAGAGAGTTCGGAGACGTAGGCCACCTGCCAGCGGATATGATAACTTACCATTAAGCACCACAGCGCATTGAGACGAACCCGGCCGTGGGTGAAAGGGCCGTGAGCACAAGGTAGCTGGGATACAGTATTTCTCTGCCGGGGGCAGCGTCGTTAAAGAGAACGCTCCAAGGGACGCGCGCGAAAACCAACGTGGTCTTCTTGGCGATCCACGAGGGGTGAGCGAGGCCAATGGACAATCCGGTTGCTGCTGACTGGAGTGGCCAGTCGGCTGACACCAAGGAACAGTCTCCTGCAGGCACGAGAACGTTTCTGTACGGCACCTCCCTCGATTCCCGAATGTGACACGGTGCATCATAATTGCAAAGAACAGCGTGACCCTTTTGCGTTCACCTGTGAGTATTTGTTGAGCTGCCAAGCACGGCAAAAAGATGCAGAGTGCTCAACTCGCCTCTCTACAAGTGGGCAACTGCCTAGCAATTCCGCTGACTGCTCTTTGTGGCGCTTCGCGAAATGTGCTGCCGCAGTGGAGTGCTTCTTTCGGTATGTCGGTTCACGTGTATTCGTGCTGTTACGGTTTTCACGTATCGTGAGCGAGTCCAGGTCACCGCACCTAGACTGTACCTAAATGCGTCTAATGGCTTTGTCGCTTCCGTAATTTAGAGCACGCAGGCAGACAGGGACATGATTCTAAGATGTGGCGCGTAAAGTGTACGGTTAGCGGGTTATGCCAGCATACATATTTGAGGACGTACCAACACAGCTTCACAATTTTTTGCCCCTTTCGTATCCGTGGGTTTCGGTTCGCTGTTTTCTGGCGGCAGCCCCAACCACGCAAATAAAAGTCACCTTCCTCCTTACGCGTAGGTTTAACTGCGCATCTCGAGACTCTGCTCCAGGTGGTGTTTCGGCCGCCTTCTTTTCGCGAACTCCCTTCTTATACATGCACAGGATAGACGGCCCGTTCGCTTCGAGTGTCTATTGACGCCTGCTTGCACATGTCAAGCAACTCCGCCTCAGGAGAAGACTCCTGCTGGTCTTGAGCACGATGTTCCCAGTACCGGTGAAGCACCAAATTCCACTCGAATAGGTCGGCGGCGTCCCAGAGTGCAAGTGTGAACGAATAGGTCTCAGGAAGCAAATCAGGAATGGCTGTAACAACTTTTTTCTTTCATCCTTTCCGAGACTAGGCCAGCACTCGGCTCTTTATTCGGAACCTCGCGCCTATGCCGTCGGCACGCAGGAAACCAGCGTACATTCTGAGGAGAGACGGCCACACGCAAAGGAACGCTTGCAATAGGCAGCACGCTTGACACCTTCACGCTCTTATTCCCGCTTTCCCACATGATTGTTCGTCAACGGCAGGTGGAGAGCTAGCCTCTTCGAGAACCGTATTCTTTCAGACTGCCGAGTCGGCACAACTGCAGAGCACCCCTGTTCGGAGATCCATATGCGTCTAACCGACACACATGGGGGCTGACAGACTGGCTATTTGGAGATTTAGGGTGCGCGTACCGGTCGGCACCTGGGGTGGGTTTTTTTGTGTTTTTTGGTGGCTCGTCTTTCCCGTTTACAGCAAGGGTCACTGGCGTCCCAAGACCAGCGCCCTAAGGAGTGAAAATCTGCATTATACAGTGAAACTGCTCGGAACAGAAACTCCAGGGGAAAGTGAGTGTTCTGTCATCGCAATTTCACAAGGTATCCGGTTCATCTGAGATGGCTGGCAAGTGTGCAACGGCAACAACAGCCAAGGAAAGTAGTACGTGTATACACGTAAGCGTACGGTGCTGGAATCGTCTGACCACACAGCGTTTCTGAACGAGCACCTATAGTTTTCCATCTTTCTTTTATGGATAACAACTAACCAAACGCATGACTTCGGAATGACTTTTCCGCATTTTTTCGTGGCGGCGAGTGTGGTTCGCGCTTGGAAGGCCTCGTTGATCGGTACGGGTGCTCTGTGCGCAGTGGATATTTCTGCCATATGCAATCCAGAAAAAAAGTTCTCCATGTTGAAAAAATCAAAGCAGTGTCTTCACGAAGTTACTGGCAATGTAACATGTCTTAACAAGAAGGAAGAAGTTGTTCATGGGTTTCTTCTTCCAGGTTTTTGTCTCGACAGAGATGTGCATGCAGTCGGCACGAAAAACAGGAAGAGACCTCAAGGATACAAGGTGTAAGAGGTCATCTTGCTCCGTCTTGTTATTTAGGACTCGACAGCACAGCACACCATCTTTTTCTGCCTTCCTAGCTGTGACCAAAAACGACTTGTCTCCTTTCCTCAGCAGTGACTGCGCAGTTTGTCTGTGTGTCGCCAAGGCACTATCCTGTCGCTTGGCGGTACTACGCAGTGACACCGGACCCTACTCGCGTTTGATTGTCTTTGTTTCCTAATTCGCTACTTTTTTTCCACGCTGCTCGTCTTGCTGTTTGCTGTGACCTTGTAGCATGGGAGAGGGGGATTTCCGTCCTGTCTCGTGCAAAGCACACACCTACCCTCAATACATCAAGTGGTCCTAAAAAGCACAGCGTGCGAGGAAGAGAGAGGCCATGCTCTTGCCCCCGCCACACGAGACTGTGCCATCTGCTTGCTGCGTGCTCTGCAATTCTTGTCGGGCGAAAACATTGAACTGCTTCTCTGGCTCGGTCGTCACGTGACTTTGCAGCTGGATCCGTAAAAACAACTGGAAAAAGTATGGAACTGCGGCCAGATCACGACGCGGCGTAATTCTATCCAGACCGCCACAAGGCTCTACGCAGGAAGACTGGACGGAAGAATTCGAGATTCTCTCAGTGTTTGGAGGCAGGATGTCTACAACGTCAAGTATTTTTGTGTTGGTTATTGTTGGAAAAGGGGATACTCCCCTATACGAAGCGGATTTGTCATCTCCAGGGAAACGTGAGGATTCGCCCCACTATGATCAGTTTATCATTCACCAAGCACTGGATGCCGTCGATGAATGTGTGTGGCAGACTCAGTCGATGTATCTGAAAAACTGCGACAGTTTTCGTGACTTCCTCGTTTCCGCATACTGCACAGCGGGTCACGTCAAGTTTCTCCTTCTTCATAAAAACCGTGGTAGCAACGAAGGGATCAAAAATTTCTTTTCAGACGTGCACGAGCTCTTCCTGAGGGTCCTTATCAATCCCTTGTATGAAGTCAACGGCCTTATTACCAGTCAGAGCTTCGACCAGCTTGTCAGAGCCGCCGCAAAGAAGCACTTGCACTGAGAATGACGTTGATCACGAAGAGTCGAGGACATTTGTTCCGGTTTTCCGCGGCGGTGGAAAGGGTGCTTTGAACTGAGCACATTCTTCGTGATCTGAAAGTAAAGTGAGAGCCAGGGATCTTCGCAACATGGTGCCGCACGTTCGTCGTACAGTGCGAGTGTGATGTGATTACACTCCTGATCCCTACGGGGGAAACAGTATACCGTGAGTGTAATGTGTCTCGTCGGATTTCGGATTGCCACTGGCAGCTCCTGAACGCTTTATCTTTTTAATCGATTCTGCTCAGGTGGTCGCCTACTGCCCCAAGAAGCTGCCTTTTATCTGCCAAATTGCCCAAACAGGGCGCGTGTTTTACCGGAGTAATGATGTAGCCAGAGAACATATATGCACCCATGCGCAGTGTTCCTCCGGTACACGAACTTAGACATCAGCGGTATTAGACATCAGCGGTATCCGACTCGGTCCGGTTCGATTTCCAGCTTTGTTGGGCGTGCTGTGTGGTGTGGGTACATCAACCGAACGAGGTATCTTGTGTTCTCCCCTTTGAAAAAGACAGCTAGGTTTTGTCTCAACGCGGGAATTCTTTGGGGTTTTTGTGGCGGACAGCGTCTCAGATCCCCGTCCTCGATAGTGCAAAACAGTTAGCCTGAGGTCATTTGAATAGAGGGGTTCCTCATTTTATATTGAACGCCACGCCATAGGTTGAGTTCATACATACTCTCAGAGATTTCACATAGGCGCATATGGTACAAGAATCAGGCAGGGACCATCTCGCGAACTGAAAAAGTGCAGTAAGAAACGTAGTCGGTGCAGTCATGCCAACCAGCTTCCACGCGACAGTGCGCGGTGATGCAATGTGGCACAAGGATTTCGGTTGATAGGAAGGCTGCTCGCCTGTTCCGTACCTTCTACTGCAGCTGAAGCGAAGTATCAGGTGCTCTTTGCAAATACAATGCCGTCAACGTGGTCTCTGGGCCACGGCAATATCCATAGCTCTAGCACCCAACCGAGTTAGAACCAGCGACCGGCTAACGCCCTCAAGGCAGATTGCATGCTGTACTTGTGCCGTCAGCCTGTTTCCTCCCTTTCACATGTCAGGTGCGAGCTGACATGTGTTTTAGCTGGACGGTACAACATCCTTGATTGTTGTCGGTCGTCCGCTTTGCCACACGCGTGCTGCCCACCACAGTGAAATACCTTTTTTCACGCGCCAGAAAGTGACCCGCTGTGTCCATTGCTATTCGTGACGTCACCTGGATTCCTTCTTGCTTGATGGATGGCACAGTCTCAAAGATGCTTGTGCAAATGTGATACAGCGGTGCACGGCCACAGGCTGACACAGTCACGTAGTCAACGGGCACCCCACGGAAAATTGTTCATGTCCGAAGCTAATTCTGAATGAGGAGGGCGTCCGCTAAGCAAGAGAGTCGTCGCTTACAGAAAAATTCCTAACGGCCCTAGAAGCCTGAAACCCTAAACCTTCACAGCAATCAAACTGAAAAGAATGGGGCCCGCCTGCTCTGGTTTACCCGCGCACAACAGCCGTTGCACACGCGGAATGGATACCAAACTGGCCAGTGCCATGCTTTGGCGAGAAGGTGAATGGCAGTCAGCTCTAGCGATCTAAGCACGCCGATATCCCCATATTCTTACACGTTTATTCTTTGCTATGGTGAGAAATCCCGGCCAGTGGGCAATGGCATTGCTCGTGTCAATTGTGCTCGGTTGGAGCATGCGACACCCGCGGCTGGCTGGCAAGACACGCGGGCAGAACGCGACGAGTCGCTAGAACCCAGCCCAGCAACTAGGTGTTGTAGCCAGGCCAGCCAGGTTTGCATCTTTCCCCTTCCCTTGAGATTGGTTGATTGCCTGTGCAAGACTTCGCAAAAAAATTCTCTTCGTTCCTTTTCACTTTTGTCAAATGATTGCGAACTGAAAAGTTTGACCGAGGGGCACTGAACGGCACTCGCAGGAGTTATGGCTGGCTACCGGTGACCAGCCTGCGCCCGCCGTTATCTTTTTGTAAATAGTCGAAAGCTTTTACAGGAGACAACGACAATCAAGGAGTTTTCCTCAGTGACATCGCCATGTGCACCTGGTAGTCACCAATGTAAATGTTTTTGCTGGCAACTGTGTGCGCCATTTCGCTTACTACCCGAAAAGCTGGCGGGCTCGTGACCCTCGTCTCGCAATGAAGTCCACTTGGCTTTATGAGTGTAAACATTTCTGTGCCTTCCTGCCAACACAGAAATGTGCTCGGTTTTACAACCGCATTTTGGCGTCGGCGTGAGGGGGAAGTGGCTCAAGCGTTCTTACTGAACTCGTGTTTTCCCAGTTCTCTGCAGCACGAGTCCAGGATGCACGGCCCGTCTCTTAGCGGGAATGCCGCCCCCTGGCGGCACTTCACACTTCTTCTACTTCAATTTTGCCTCGTTCTCTGTTTAGCTCATCTGACAATTCCCATTCGTGGACGAGCACCTGCATCAGGTGCACGCATACCCGGTTTCTTTGGCGACCGAAAAGACGAAAACAAGGTTATGGCGGAGCAACGCTGGTCGCCGCCAAGCGACTACGTCGCACGAGCAAAGCCCGGCAAAATCATGCACCTTCAAAATGCCAGCATGAGAAAAACAGACAACGTGAATCATAGTGCACCTCAATCGCTGACAGAGTCGTTTTTCCAATACTACGTGAGGCCTGAGAGTCCTCACCAGACTGCGCTCAAATGGCTAGGTATTTCGTTCTCCGTTCTCATGGGTATCGGGCTGCTGGCTGCCATCCTTTCCTGCCTCTTCTCCTCCTCACCATACGCAAAGGAGAAGCAAGCATACTATCATTGACACTTTCGGAGAACGAAAGACTCGTTTCCTTGACAGAGAGTCGACGATACCTTCCGCGTCTTACAGCCACCCGCAGATGTCCGCAGTCTCTTGCGACTCCTTAGTGAACAACGTGTGGAGCACCACCACGTCCGGTGAAACCGGAATCCTCCGAGGTAGCTTCTGAAAGGGTGAATCGTGCTTTAAAGCATTCTATACGATTATCCGTCCATGGGGCGAGCGGGGAACGCTGGTGTGTACTGGGTGCACGTACGTGTGTAATGCGTATTTCTGGAACCAGGGACGATTTCACGAATGGCTGTCGTTAACAAGATAATCAGGTATTTTTATGATCCGCGACTCTGTTCGTCGCTTTAAGTAGACTGCACAAGTTTCAGGAAGCCGTCGACGTTTTCTAATGCCACAGGCGAGCAAGCAAGGCGCATCACGAAGTGGCCAACTAGCCAGTCTTCTGCGGCTCCGTTGTTTTTTGCAGCGTTTCAGACAGTGCCGAACTGGGAGTGGTCTCGTTGGGTCTGTGTTTCTTCTTGTTGTTCAACTTGCGGCGCTCTTGCATTATTTTCTCCACAAGCTCTTTGACGGCGTGTGGCCTGTGCCGCAAAACAGGGCAGAAAGATATGGCACAAGGTTCTGTACAGCTGTAGTACAATGTGGGTAATGGTGTTTTTCTCGCTCTTTGAGGGGCAAAAGAGAATCTCCTGGGAAAACGTACGTAGAGCTACGTTGTTGTGACGCCCTGTGTTGCCGACTGGCGTTGCTCTGTAAAAACTGAGATCGGAATGGCGATAAATCTGGTGAAGATGACCGCCACTATAGCCGCGCCTCGTAGCGTCGCCGCCCATCCATACCTTCCTACTGTCGTTTGTGGAGATGCGACTTCGACCGAGCCAGTAGGTGCTCCTTTGACTTTGGATACATTCTTTGCCGCAGTGAATGTCACTGCCATCTGCGCACTTTTCCCGCGGCCTTTGGAAAAATAGCATGCGCAGTCCGCAGCCAACTGCATATGCTGCTTCGTTGGTTTCCACGAACTCCCTTGACCGCGCAGAATCACGTGCGATCCGGGAAAGTCCCTTACATGGAACCAGAGGTCTGCAGGCCTCGCGACGACAAAACTCACCCGCTCGTTCTACACACAGACAAAGCGGATAGCCTTTGAAAACAAAACTCACCCGCTCGTTCTACACACAGACAAAGCGGATAGCCTTTGAAACAGTTGGCGTGTTTTGCTTCATCTACGCAGATTTCACACGTAGCATTCGCGGTTCAGAAGGTTGCGGCATACAACCACTATAATGACCAAGCTTTCGTAAGGGGCATTTGGGGCTCGCTGCGCCTCCCCACATGTCGGAGAGCAAACATGCGTGACTCAGCACGCTTGTGCGCTCACCATATGTACGTGGGTGCCGCGCCAGCAGATCGATTTTTAAAGGCGTTCCCGTTGTCTAGGCGTAATAAATGCTCGTTGTTGTGCGGTGAGTCTGGTATGGTGCAGCGACCAGTGAAGCGGGAGGGAGACACTCGCTAATTTTCGGAGAGTGTAGGAGAAAGGAAGCCAAGTGTTGTCTGTGGACTTTGATGCCTTGACTTCAGCGCACTAACCTGCTCTGCTGTCCGCCCGATTATCAAGGTTGTCGAATTGCCGTCATCTTCGTCAAATCTCAGCGTCAACAGGCCTCGCTCTAGAACTGTGTCCGTCGTAATTCCTCGTTGATTTGCTTGCAGACTCGGGTGACCCAAAAACGACGACCATGACCCAGCCTACATGCAAGGTTAGGAAGCACCGGAACCCTACAAGTATTGTTCTCGTCTAGAGCCGCCTATGCAAAGAGGAAACTGTCGCTTCACAACCACGAAATGGAACACGGGTTTGAATCACATGATCATCGCCTTACACAGCTGTGAGGATATCCTTGATTCGTAGTCCATCGGAAGAATGAGATTTCTAAATCGGTTTCCGTGGTGTGCACAATATCGTCTCGGCTGTCTAAGCCTGTCCGTACCCTGCGAAGTCCCACGGTTGGGGCTGTCAGCTGAGACTGCAGAATTGAAGATGATCGCGGGGAATGACGCCACGGTTTGTTACTTGCGCCATGCAGGCCCGCTCGAAACAGGAAGACCTCACTAGAATAACAGTACTTTTGGTGTCGCCTGGCTTTCAGTGCTGTAGAAACAGCTCCTCGCAGGCTGGCGCCGGAAGAGAGGGGGGTACCCTGCCACGCGGGAGTGTACCGCGTGCCGAAGTCACAGGGAAACAAAAACTTAGCCGTCTTCAACAAAAGTGGACGGTGATCCGGCATCGCATAAGCGTTCACAAAGTTTAATTTCATAATAATAGTAATGACAATGGACATGAAGGTGATCAGAGCACCGTGCCGGTCTCGCATTCGGGACCCCGGATACGCTACAAGGAAGGCCGATTGATACCGAGAGCACACACATCCCTCCAATATGCTCCGACGCAAACCGAGAAAACAATCAGATATCCTAATATTCTTACAGCAAAATTAGGACACTGTTTAAATTAGCCGACACCTCCATGTCGAGAACCGGCAGCAATTTCCTGCAACTCACAGAATGCATGCAAGACTCAGCCCAGTGGACTATTAAGCGTTGGTACCTCCTCTGGTGTGTTCGTTGCAATCGCGGCCGCAGTCCTGGGAGCTATCTCGACGGTGGGCGCCTTCAGCTTGATTTCAACATCAGCAGGGGATGCGCTGGTGTCTTGTGTGATCTCAATTTTGGGCGGACCCAACCGAAGGCCTGCCGCGGGTGGTTCTTTAGCCTCGTCTCGTGCTTCGTCATCAGCGTCCGTTTGACACCGCAGCTGTTCTTTTGTTGCAGGAACCTTCCCCATTGTTTGTTGCCCATGCCTTGTGGCTCCATGCTTAGCTTCTTCTGCCTCTTTCTCGGCCTCCTCAATCTTCTCTAACTCCTCTCTTTCCCTCTGGGCGACCAGCTGTGACTCTGTTTGTTGTACCTCACGATTAGCTGCCTCCACTTCCGTTTCAGCGTCGGCAAGATGAGTCGACTCCGATAGTGTGGTACTCTGCCCGGATGTCTGGGAACCTTGCGGCGCGAGGCTGTGCATGTGCCGGTTGGACGTCCAGATGGACCGACTTGCCGCTACCACACCTCTTACCGATCTAGCATGTCCTCGAGCCTGGGGGTGAACAATTGTTTTTTTGCGTGACCGGCAGAAACTCATTCGCACGACTCACCTCTTCCGGTCAGTCACTGGCTCCTCTGTGGAGACACCAGGCGCCTCGTTGCTCACCTAATAAGGGACAACGTAATGGCCGTGTTGGCGCCTTTCTCTTTGTACGCGACGCACCGTAGACGGTAATTCGTCTCCTGCAGAAGGCGGTGCACAGGGAATGTGCGCCCCAATACGCTGCATCATGGGCTTCGCATGATCGGGCTTTTTTGGAGTTACATTGTTCGTGTGCTGTTTGTGAATGTTGCTTTCATCTTCTTTTCTCCGGACGTTGTATCTGTTATGAGTGTTTGAGATGCTTGTTGAAAAGGGAAGATGGACAGCCATACTTTCTGGCAAGCTCTTTGTCCTGTTCCTTCAGCGACGCTAGCGCGCCCTCGGCATTGGTTATGGCAGCCTCTAACTCGTCTATTCCGACAAACGCAGGAAAGCCTTTTCCTGATATTCCGTGCGAATGTGCGGTCGCACGGATAACCTAAAAGAAAACCTTGAATGTGGGAGGGGTAAATTTTCCCTGCAAACTGAGCGCGCCCACCTGCCTCAGGCGAGCAGGGCGAGATTTGCCGTCTGCCATCTCATTTCCCTGAACGTTGGTCCATGGAAATATAGAGAAGAGGCTTAGAAAAAACAAGGCACGGAAACCCATTATCACTAGATTAGTCACTGTTCTCTCTCCACTCATATGAGGATGGGTGGGGGGAGGGGGGGGGGGCTGAACGGAAGTACACAGGAAATGTATTAAGTCTCTGCTGTACGTACTGCCCACAAGGAGTACCAACTTCCTCGTAAAGCTCCTTTTTCTCTGGGTGTAATTTTAGGACTGGCATGCCTTTGCCCGTGAGACGCTGTATAATCTTCCAGGTCCTGCGTGTCCTGGCGTTCAGGTCATATAGTCTCTGATGCGACATGCCCAACACTATATTTCGAGCGGCATTGTCTCCCGAATCTCATGTGGGGATCACAGAGAAAATCGATTTGTACACATAAGTTGCACTGGTAGAGAACATCTATAAGGGGAATCAGAACCATGCACACGTTCCTTTCTGCTCCACCTACCCCCTCTCGGCTCTATAGTGGATGCTCGATGTTGCGTCTGACCTACGATTATGCCCGCTGCGAGCCGGAATCCCATGCTCTTGCCGCACCCTCAGCCTGTGTAAAGTAATGAAGCGACAGGCTTCCTCGAGAACAGGCACACGCCGTTGGTGCACAGTCGGAAAGGTCGCCTCAATTGCACGCAGTTCCCTTGTTTCGACTTGCCTCTTTCCCTGCATGTAAGCAGGACTGCGTAACATCTTTGCCAACAGCCGAGCATGGGTAGCCACACACCCTGACGTAAGTTCGCAGCTCACTCTATTGTACAATCGATCTCTCGTCCTTTGGAAGCAGTGAACGAAGTTAGCTAGGTTGGCGTCCACCTCTCGTGGCCTGAATATTTCTTCTTTCTGTATTTTTTATTGGAGCAAGAGGGGCTGTGTGTTTATCATATATCTGCGCGTGTCATGCACCGAGTATCATGCCGTAGGCAATGATTGGAGAGACCTTTGTAAACCGTTGGCAGATGCTGCCGCGATTGGCGGTGCCACTCACTCGTTCGCGACAGTTGCGGGAGGATGTTTTTCCCGCACACTCTGTCGCGCCGTTGTTGTTGGTCTGTTTGTTCTACCACTGGGTCACAGCAGTCGTATGCTTGGGTCCAGGCTGGCAGACAACTGAGCAGGAGACAAGAGCGGCCGTTTGGCAAGGTGGAGGAACATTTGGCGGCGCGGACCCTATGTTATGGATGGATTCTAGAGATCAGCCTTTTGGAGAGTATCTGGCAGCGGACCACCCACACCGACTGGCTTCCGAAGGCGCCTCAAAATCCTCTGCTGCGGAGTTGTTAGATACGCCCGTGACTTACGAGCCTGACCGTGAAGTGCGTTACCGCGGGACGGTTCGCCTGCCACCGCGGCGGGGCTGTCCTAAGGGTTCATACGATGTAATCGTTGGCGCTTGTGTGTGGTTAGACAAGCAGGATAAGGTTCTACCGAATTACGTATGCCCCCCAGGTTCCATACTCAATGGGGACTTTTGTTACGGAAGGATCGTGGCTGACTATGAGTTGGATTGTCCTAAAAATTTCCTGCCAAACGAGGATGAAGTCTGCGTGAAGGCTGTGGTATACACGCCACCTCGGATAATTTGTCCAGAGGGCTTTGCTGTTGTCAGGGCGTCTCCAGATAACCGAAACAGAGTGTGCAAACGTGTGAAGTACGTAGCCCCCATCAAGAGGCCTACGGAAACTATCGAGAAACTCCCGATTATGGATTGCAGCGGCACAGAGAAGACGTGTCCTCTACCGAGAAAACCTACGGCAGACCGCGAGTGGGTATTGGAATGCCCAGACGGGGGCAAGCTGGTTAGATCGAAGAAGGACAAAAAACGAAAGGCTTGCAAGATCGATATTTTGGTGCCTCCCTTGCCTGCAAAGAACTGCGTTAAGGTAAGCGGTTTCTAGAAAGCACTACTGCTCTCCAACGTTTGCTGGGCTTCTTTTTGCTTCACTAACGGTTAACCACTGGTATGTTCGTGTGTGTGTGTGTATGGGGCCGGTATTCTCAAAGGGTTTCAGGCCAGTAGAGCTCGTTAATTTCGGCATCGGATGCGTTAAAATCTCCGTACAAGACGTTGCGCTTGTATGCCCTGGACCGAAACCAAAATTTGGTCCGGGGTTCGGTGATTGGGATGTTCCGAGATACAAGTACGATCCGGTAGACAAGTGCGTGGCCTATCGTGCCAAAGCTATAGAGGGGCAGTGTCCCTTCGGCTACGAATTCCAACAGGATACATGCTACAGGAAATATTTTCTGCCGTACTACATGGACTGTAGTCATCTTGAAGGCTATGCCTTCTTCTGGGATCCAGAACACAAGGCTGGCATATGTGAGTATCAGTTCGACCCCTTCAAGTGGACTCCTGGTGTAAGCTATATCACTCAGAGAGAGCGATGGGATGGAGGGAGAATCTATTTGTTATCCAACCCATATGACGTTAAGAGGGCGTATGATAACTCAGCCGACGTTGCTGCGGCCTTCCGTCCTCCTCCTCCTACCGCCCCGACTCTGGAGAAGATTCCAGAGGTAAAAAACCCTTCGTTTTCGACGGCGTAGTGTCTACCAGCAACCAATACATTGCAGGCTGTCACGCACTCCACGCGCCCTGGTTCGAGGGGAAAATACGAAGCTTTTCAATGACATCTGCTTCTCCTGTCTCCGACGAAATTCATAAAACCGGCTCCGGTCACAAGAAGCACGCGTCCTTTTTGAGTATGACAAACTTCTGTGTTTTGCGCATTTTGTTTGCATGCTGGTGAGTGCGCCGGCAAAACCATCTGCGCCGCAAATCAACGTGAGAGAGGGACCTCTGCGCCCTGATCACTACACTGACTCGTTATGTTTCTATCAATCGCTTGGTGCCAGGATCTGAGCATCGTTGTCGCATCCCTTACACAGGAAGAAAGAGCAACCGAAATGTCCCCGAGTGGGGTGCACACCAATGGAAATTTGACATGTGTTTCACACTCATCTGCGACCTCATCTATGTACCACCAGCCTCTATGCGTGATATATATTTGTGGCACCGGCTGGCTCATTCGTGTTATCTTGGCGCCTGCCTTTGTAGCCTTCCCTTTCACCTTGCTATGAACTCACATGCGCCCTTTCTAACGAAAGCCCTGCTACCATGTAGGGTCCGCAATGGCCGGCAAATCACTCGCTCCAAGCTCGTCCCGAGCCCCAATGACGGACGTGTCCAGTCACAGGCATAATCGAGCATGTGTGACTACACAGTTGAACGCTCACGTGCTGTGT
The DNA here is from genome assembly GCF_000208865.1 of Neospora caninum Liverpool. NCBI lineage: Eukaryota > Apicomplexa > Conoidasida > Eucoccidiorida > Sarcocystidae > Neospora > Neospora caninum. The sequence continues at coordinate 1,281,767 of NC_018387.1, forward strand.
GGAGCGTGGTCTGCTGCATGCCAGTGGCGAGGCATGTCTACTACTGCGTCACGGCCAAAACCGTTACATGTCACTGCAACTATTGTTCAGGCATACCGTGATTTGTTTTCGGCTGACGTACCGCTCCGCGGAGAAGGTGATAGGATGAGGAGGACAGCTCCACAAGTGAAGGCACCGAAGTCGAGATACACTTTTGCACACATTCACTTGTTGTTTCCACATGTCAGCGAAGGCTGCTTCCACCTGAGCGCCGGTTGCCCACAAAAGATTCGAACCTAAAAAATAGGTCTTTTCACAGAAGCATCGTCTGAACGCGCCCCGCTTCCGTGGCTTCGACGCGAGCAGAACCCCTGCCACCAGGAGGGGAGCCAGGAAACACGTGCAGTGTGCTCGTCTGGCTCCGACAAGAGGAAAGCGATCACATCACAAGACGCTCGCTCTGAGACCACGTAGCCGCTTCTGCCAATTAGACGGTGGAGAACGCGACCGTGTTCACTGCTTGTGTATGCCGATCTTTTCGTAGTTTTGCTTGTCCCTGGACAATGGAAACGATGTCGTTAATGTGGGAGTCCTCTCGTAGTGTATCAGACGGCAGCAACATTACCCACAAGCTCCTCCCCTTCACGGACCACTATCAGTCGTGTTTGTAGACGCGTGCCACACACCCCTCTGGTGCGCACGAACATACGTGTCGTGCAGCGTCCCTTGACGGTCAACGCAGTGGCACAAGGGGAGCATATAGCAGGCTGTGTCACTTTGCGGTCCACCGAAGCAGTCGCACTATTCGCACAACTACACGGCCGTTTCCATGCGCTCAAGAAGTCAAGTTCGGCTAACTTTCCGGTGATAATACCATTCGCCTGCCAATTTGCTCCACCCTGTTCAAGATTCAAAGAGCTTCAAATCTTCTTGGATAGGTCCATACAAAAACGAAGCATTTTCTCCTTACTCCAGAATCAGATATGCTCTGCCCCCTATTTTCGAAGAGGTGATGCACAACACAGAGCCCATCGACGCACGACTGCCTCTCCCTTTAGTAGGGCGGACCCCACGCGCAGTGACACATCCTTGTGGCGACTGTGACAACCATCCAATATCGCGTCCTTCTGTGCAAGTACCTTCCTTGCAACCTTGCCCGAACTGTTCATTATATAGAAAACTCTGCCCTATATACGTATATAGGAGGGGAAGAACCTGTTTCGTATAAAAATATACAAGACTCCATCAGTAGCCGTAGTCGCCCCACGAAACCTGGTAATCACTGCCAAAGAATTGCTTGATCAGCTGCGCGGTGATGGAGTGATCTGCTCGGCCGTACTGGTAAGAGTGGCCGTAAATCTCAATTTGCCGGTCCTTCATGCGGCACTCAATGCGGCCGCCGCCTTGTACCTCTGCGGGGAAAAAAGCCGAAGCAAAACCAAGAAACACATAGTTGCTCCATACAGCCGGGTCAAGCGCTGAGATCCATAAACACGTTCTCCCCTTCAAGAATCTCACCACGGCTCTCCTCTCGCTCACTCCAAAAAGCATGGTGTTCTAAAACTCAAATTCTTTGCGAAACGCTCGACTGTCCCTGAGGCGGTGAGCCTGTACCCTAAAATTTATCTGAATTTTGAAAGAGAAGGTGAGAGCCACCAGAGGCCTGAATGGGCAAAGTACTCGCCCTCAAACTCCGGCAACTGTTACATGCCAAAACACGGCTACTGCGACGAATTAGAAAGTCCCCTTAAATGCCACCCAAAAGAAGCGACACGTTATCGCCTTCCGCCACATGAAAAAGCTGCCTGTAGGTATCTATCTCTCTACCTATATCCGGACAAGTGCGTAGGCATGTATGGGCGCTACAGCCTACGGGTACTTACCCGCTTCTATTCCCTTGCTTTCCAGCTCCTTGATGGTGTCCAGGGCACACTGGTAATGGTATTCCGCCTGAGGATTGCCCCGGACGAGGTAGATGGTTGTCTCAAAGCGTTTCGTTTCGTTTTGTTCAGGATCTACTCGAATGAGCACGTACTTCTGAACGCCATCCTCGACTCGAACCTTGGGCAAACCCTTCAGGAAAGTGACTAAATCTTCATCACCACCGGAGATTGTCGGCTGGTCACCGGACTCGCCGGAGGGTTGTGAAACGGACGCGGACCCCTGTGGTACTTCAGATGTTTGTAGGCTGGTGCTGCCATCGCCGCTGCCAACATGGCCGTCTGATGAGCCTTTTTTCTGTGCAAGTTCGCGCTCGACCTCCACAAGTTCCTCCGTCAGCTTCTGAGCCACCAACTCTAGAGCTGGTCGCTCCAAATCGTTGGCGTCAGCCAGCTGGTCGTTAACAACCTTCAGAGCCGCCTGCAGCTCGGCAGGTGTCCGATGGCGACCTGACACCAGGGATGGCATGTTTGTGTCGAGAGTGAATATTGGCACAGCCGGACGCGACAAGAAAGAAAATAACGCCGAATCGCGACCGATACGGGACTGGAAGCTGAGAGGAGCTGTACGGAGGGAGGGCTCACTACGCTTTCCAGCGAATCCAGGTGATTCGTTAAGAACGAGAAGTGAAGGAACTCTCCGAGGTCGAGGATTGTTAGACGAGCCAGTCCGGCCAGGGGAGGAAAATCTCGGACCCACGGCCACCAGGTTGGATTTTCTCGCGGATTCGGTTCGAGGGCCTATCACCGGGGTAGGCACCGTTGGCTCTGTCGGCGAAAAGCTTTGGTTACCTCTTGGCACCAACAAAAACGAAGGATTAGTCGTGCTTGCGAGCACTCGAGATCGACACCTGAGGAGAGACAACCAGTGCACTTTGGTTGACGGAGAGGCAAGCAACCCGAGAGGTCCGGCGCCACTGCCGCAGCGTCCGGAAACTCCTGGCATCAACACCCAGGAAAAGAGGAACGCCTTCACAACGAAGAAGCTGAATTTCTGTAGACGCCCTGAACTAGTACGCGTGGATCCCTTCGTTTTTACCGTGGGACTCACTGCCACGACTCCACGAAGACAGAGATATTTCACCGCCCATGTTACGTCGTTAGCCGCACCCTGCCACATACGACCGAAAGAGACGATGCCTCCACTGAATGGGTCTGCCCCCTTCGTGTTTAAAAAATGAGCGACTACCAAAATGGGAAGTGTCGCGAAAGAAGAATTTCAGCACTAATCCGGCAAGAGGACGTGTTGAACACGACCCATCAGTACACACACAGCTGCGTGCACATAAGCAGGTCCAAATAAAGGAAACCCAAAAGCATAGTAATAGAGCCCAGACTGTTGATAATTTTGAAAGAGGAAAGCCGTCTTTATCCAGAGGGGGAAATGAAGGCTCCCAGCATCTCCAGGTTGTGTGGCAGAGGGGCAAATGTCGTCGGCGGCCACGGCCACTGAACTATCAGGCTAGCAGCATAATTGAGCTTTTCTTCGACTGACAGTGCTAGTCCACGAAAAACAAAAAGAATAAGCGTTCTGGAAAATCCAGGGAGGGTGGAAAAAGATAAAAATTAGAAGTGAACACGGTGCGTGTCGGGCACGTTAGCAAATGTCCAGGACTTGAGCGTAAGAGGTACGGTAGAATTCTCGCTTGACAAAACGGAAGGTCCTTCATATTATAAGATCAAACCGGCCACTAAAATCGACGAAATCCTTGGAATGGGGTTCCTACGAAAATGTGTGCAAAACTGCACGCTGGCCCGGCGATAAGACACCAGCAGAGAAGCCGAGACAAGAAAAGCGCCGAAACTTCTCCGTGTGCCGTCTCCCCTGGCACACGTTTTTGACCGGAGAAACAGCGACCGGCTGGGACTATCCGAAAAGAAGGAAGGCCACCGACGTTCAGATGGAACAGTTAGTCTTTGTAAACGTTTTCGATCTAACCGTTCTTGTGCTTTGGTTCCTTGTGTCCTTCGGCGATGAAGACGCAAGAATTTGTGGGGGTTGCATTCAGAGGACTCGCAACATAAACTGCAAGAACCACTCTGTCGCCAAGCAGCGCACGGCTGCGAGCCGACGCACGTGTATCTCGCTGCCGTCCAACTCTGTAGTGGAACGACACTTAGTGAACAAGGGTCTGTGGCAAGGAACAGACAAAGGGCGGACCAAGATAACCATTTATGGTGGAAAGGCCTCAACAGCGAAAGACCGCAAGCATGGGGGGGGGGTCAGTCGTCAGTGGCATGTTCGCGCGAAACCGAGTACGTAGCACCGCGGGATCGTTGCGCTGATAATCAGGCATAACTTGGCATGCACGGATACACTGCATTGCACTATAAAGAGAAAAACGTCAGATTCAAGACAGCGAATGAAAGTCTCTGGAATGCAAAGTTACTTGACATACGGTAGTTTGTCGCTGCCGGGAATCACTGTTCCGTGTTACCTCACCGAATCGAGCCTCGAAGCCAAGCCGCGACTGTGCCTCATGACTTCGATTCGCACTGACCTCAACAAAGGAAGAGCCCCTTCAACTCGCCTGGGAATGTTCCGATAGTGAGGAAAAGTTCCTGTGGTCGTCTGCGTCTTGTCTGGACTAGAAATCATGTACTCGCGAAAAGACTGGTCCAACAAGTGTTTCCGGCATCCGCCACACGCTGTGGAGCAGCAGAACCCGTTGAGGCCCTCGTTGAGCCCCAGGTCAACGATTTAAACACAAACAGGAACATGAAAAAGGAAATTCTATTGACTATACCTCTATCTACACTCTCACTCTCCACCTACAGCACCGGGGGGGACGGTGGGAGTCGACTGCTCCCAACAGAGATTGTGTACGCATGTGTACCGGACAGTTGCATGTTCTGACACTGGTTCCCTGTCTTGCGTTGCCTCACGCCAGATAGGCCCACGAGTCTCATTCGGCGTGTTTGGTTTAGCGAGATGCTGGGTCTTCAATAACAGCTCTATTGGTCACAACTTGAGAGGCCAGATATCTTTGAGTCTTTCGTAGTGCAGCGTTATAGCGGAAACACCATGCACCTTTCCGCTCCTGGATGTCGTAGAAAAAGGACTGCTTTGATTTTTGCGGAATACAACAGATCATCAAGGTGGTCGACTCTAGTCGGCATGCAGTCGCATTCTTCTGACCTTCGTGTTGTTCCAGGGGAACGGCGCCCTTTTCGTAGACCTGTGGCAACAGAGGCAACAACCTACTTGTGTCGCTCTCATTTCTGCCGAGTTAGAGAGAGAGCGTTTACTTCGACTGTACCAGGGATTTCGATCTTCTGGATCAAGTCGTTACCTCCCCACTGCCGAAAATCTCGGTATCGACATTCGGGTGCCATTGTAGAGGGGGCGGGCGGGCTACCTTGGGTTAGAAATGGCAATGCTGTAGTCTCCCACGCAGAAATTTGTCATGGAGAAAGCAGGGGGACACTGCTTGACCCCCGGATGGATGGTTATGTGTATGACAAGTCTCAGGAGAGTGTGTGCGTGAACGCAGGGGGGGGGGGGTACAGTACCGCAGTTTGTACAGTGCGCCAGTTATTGGCAGTTATCAAAACAGTCCAAACGCGAGTGTTCTTGCCTGTTGCTTGTGTGCCTGCTTGCGTCACACACAAACAGCGTCACGGTAGGCTGAGCTTGAAGGTGGAAACTCGAGGACCCGGAAGTTGACTATCCCCCCTGCCAAGTTAATGGGAGATTGTCTCTTTGAAACAATGGTTGCACCATTTGTGAAAGTGTGTCGTAGCTGGTGACCCACAACTGCTGATCGTTTTTTTATCAGCTGCGTCACACCAGCGGTGGACGACAGAAACACGAGCGGCGGAGACGTGCCTCACCCTGTTTGGTCGATTTACGTGGACACCATGTACTCAGGCAGTTTCTCGTTGGTTTTCAGGTTTCTTTGTTTTTTTCCTGCTCGCCGTCCCCCCCTGTTTTAGGGATTCTACCTCGTGGGGCGGTTCGGCAGCGCGGTCGCGGAAAGGAAAACGTAAACTGGTTTTCCTGCGCCGCAGTGCCGGCTAGGAAAGGACGGGAGAAGAAGTAACAAAACGAAGGGTTTCCGGTGACTCTGCTGTGATGGCCCCAGGATTTTGAGTTGTGCATGGGGAATGCGATGGTCACGTGGCAGCATCGGTCCTTGAGGGAGAGAGGGTTTACACGCCTTTCGGCACCATCTTGCGTGCCTTCTAATACTGAGGCGATACGTGTGAATAGATTGCCATTTCCTCTACATGCCAAAATGCAACAGGCTTCAAATACGAGGTATTCGTGAAACTAGCGAGTGCATGCCTGATCACCTTGGCGGCGAATCGGTGGAGCCCGCCCCACTTGACACTTCATTTCAGATTATCACAGTAGTTACCATTCATTCGGGTTGTGTCATAAATGACATACAATATCCGCCCGGTGGCGGTAAATATCCTCAAACACCGCATACCAACCGTTCCTGACTGGCCATCACACCTGTTCAGCTTGCGTGGAATTCGAAACCACAGCACTGTCATGTTATTAGGGCCTTCTGGAGCGTAAATCCTAGCAACCACCAGCATCACAGTAGTGAACGGATTGCCATTCATATTGGTAGAGACGCCGAAATGCCCCATGGAGACGGTTCCTCCAATGGGCTTAAAAGGTACCCGTTGCACACTTGTAAACGTGGGGTTATTCGCATTCTGTCCTCGGTTGGCAAAACAGCTTTCCTCTTGGCAAAACAAGCTTCGAATGTTGTTTTTCCAGATATACCCTTTCAGTTCCATAATGTACAAGTTGGAAGTAGACGGTTTAGTGAATATTTATCTCTCCCTTTAGCATTGCTGTCTGTTAGTTGTGGATGTACCATGTGTCCTGACGTCTTTTCTCCGCCTGTTCGAAGAAGCCAGGACACTCGTACGCGATTTATTCGCATGTGTACCGCGTCCAGCCCATCGCAAAAACATCCCTTCCCAGCAGAGTTTCCTCTTTTTCCTCCGGAAAATCTATTTTTCATCCTATTGTTTTTTATGGCTCTGTCTATGGAACTATGAACTTGCGCTTTTCCCCCTTTTTCTTGGATCGAAAAGTTGGGTTCCTCCCCAAGCGCCTGTCTGCAGATGATCGCTCTCACTATGACTACGGCCAGACGTGTGTTTTAATCCATCGCGCTCGTTTCGAATTCTCCCGCGAAAAGCGTTCTTTTCTTGCATTTGATCACTTTCGCTTTTTCTGACAACCGGCCAATTCCCTTTTTGCCTGATAGTTCCTAATCCCCTTGCGCCTGAGTGAACCTCCTTCGGAACTTCCTCCGCTGTCTCCTCTCGGCACTGAGTCGGCACCCAGGACTTCTTTCCGAAACCGTTCCCCTCATCAGGCTTTGAATCTGTTGCTGCCGTCGTCTTCTTTTCGCCACTTCGACTTACCTCCGTCTGGTCACCTGCTCGGTGGGGTCGGCGAGCGTGTGTACCGGTTCACTCGCTGAGAGGTCTGTGATGCGGCGGGAGATTTCTGCGAATCGTCCGTCTGTTTCAAGGTCACATTCCTTCTCCTTGCCTCTTTGTATGTAGCCCCATCTTTCATCTGCCCCATTCCTGGCAGGCAATTCGGTGTGCTGCTGGCTGTGCCTTCATGGAATGGCCTCTTCAAAGGGTATTCCAATTATTATCAACAGCTCTCCACGTAAAGAGGCTGTGACGTCGAGGTTGTGGTGTCCCTCTTTTTATGTGGCAGCGTTATAGACCCCACAAGCAGTCAGTTGTTGATGTCACCCTTTGTTCATAAAGGAATTACTGGAGCTAAAGTAGCACGTACATCTCACGATATTTCCCAGTGGACACTCGCCCGAACGGTGTGTGTCCCACAAGGATCAGCCTGGCGCCGGCGGCAGCACGCCGTCCCTGCTCTGTCTCCCACTTCGAAGCATGCGGAGGGAGACACCGTGCATTGCCAGTCAAGGGCCAGGGGAGTGTGTCACGCGCAACGGCGCGGACTGCCGACGGCAAGCGAGCGGGAGAGTTTGCTGGGGCCGAGTGAAGAGCCCTGACTGCTCTGTTTGACTTCGTAGCGGAAAGCGGTAAACAGCATGGGGAATCCGCTGCTGAAGCTCTACTCGGTGGACAAAGAAAACGCGGTCGACGGCGGCAGATTTCTACGGTGGACGGTGAGAATGCACGCTGACGACAGGGAGTCGCGCTTCTTTCGCTCCTCGTTCTCTATGCGCCTCTGATATGAAGGTTCATGACTGCCTTGCAGGAGAGCGTCTATGTGTGTGTATTCACGGTCACACTATGCATACGCATGTCCATATGGTGGGCAAAAGTGTATCACTATGCAGCGTTCCTTCTGCACAGACACATAAACACGGGGCTGTTCGGTGGGTTAGGCGGCCAAAGATTGCTCCACTCCAGGCAACGTTTTAGGGCGGATTGCATGTGTACTTGCCTCCTTTCGCTCCGTGTTTCCCCCACTTCAGATATATCGGGGACACCAGAAGGACCGTTCTTCTTCGGCTTCTTCGCTCGTCTCGCTTTTCTGTTTCGACAAGAAGGCCCTCTCTATCGCTCCTTTTTCGTCGTCTCCTTCGTTACGCTCGGCGTTGCTCTCGCTGTTGCAGCAAGAGGCCCAGCTTCTGCAGCGTTTACGCCACCCTCAGCTTCTGCATTTGGTCGAGCCTCTCCAGGAGGACAAAAACTCTCTTGTCTTCTGCACGCGACTTGTTGAAACCACGCTGCGTGAGCAGTTGTATGAGCAGTGTCGCCCACACTCGGGCTCTGGGGTCTCCGGATCTCCGCCTGACTCGAGTGCGTACAGTGGACAAGAGGGCGAGAAGCGAGCCCGTTCTTCGCGCTGCAACTTCGTTCCCCTGTCGCTTCTGGAAATAAAATCCGGCCTCTTGGATCTCGGAGAAGCCCTGCGTTTCCTTCACGCAGACGCCCAACTCATTCACCTTAATGTGAATCCAGACAGCGTCTTCTTCACTCCTAAAGGACAGTGGCGGCTCGGAGGCCTTGGATTCGCCCAGGAAATCCCCGGAGATGGAGGGGCCGGAAAACTCGTCGACTGTGGATTCTCCTTTGGGTCAGTGAACCTCGATCGAGACGCATGTGAAAAAAGTGTTCTGTGGCGAAAGTGTCTCTCGGCTTCTTCACCTGCTCCGTCTGTATATATATACATACTCTATATCTCTCGATGCATCTCCATCTGGGGGTGTACAGTGGTCGTGGTGTAGACGCGCGTGTTCACATGTGTCGGTGAGTTTATACTTTTTTTCGAATCTGGTTGCTCCGAGAGATCCGGAAACTTACCGGCTGGTTCTGGTGACTCGCGTCATTTTCTCTTCGCAGCGCACCGAGCGGAAGTGCACAGGCACAGGTTTCCGTAGTGCCGCCCCTTTACTACTCGGCTCCAGAACTCGCCGCCAGTCACCCAGGAAAGTGCTGTCGCGCGTCCGACGTTTACTCCTTGGGCCTTCTCATGGCTGAGGTTCTCCTCGGCCCCAGCGCCGGCAGCGGGTGTGAAGCCCGACTCCTCAAGACGAACGAGTGGGACATCAGCGCCCATCAAGCTCAGGTCAGTTGGACCGCTCGACCAGGGGCAGATGTTTCGGCCTCTTCGTAATCACCGACTTTTCTCCCGGGCTCTCCACTGTAGGTAGCGTGCTTTTCCCTCCCCTTGTGTAAGAACAAGATACACGTCGGGACGTGCACTCTCCAACCGCGAGCAAGGAGGGAACAGGGAGAGAGACGAAACAGGAACAGGGGAAGAGGAAACCCCGTACGAGAGCGCATACCCTCGCGATGCGTTCCTTCCATTCGCAGCGCCTCGTGTTGGACGTGCCTGAGATCGTCCATTGCTTCTTCCCCGACGGCCTGCACGCTGAGCACCGAGTCTGGACGCGTTTGCTGCCTGCTTTCTCTCAACTGCCGTACGAGAGTTCTGATCTCAACTACTATCGAAGAGACTTCCGGACAAGTGTTCTTTCTTTTGCTGTGCTCGTTCGCAGTGCCACAGGCTCCTTCCTCTGCGGCCAAACATGTTCGCCAGCTCGCCGTACTTCTCGATGCCTTCGGCCGCCACATCCCTGCCCACGCTGACGGCTCTTCTCTCGTCGATGCTGAACCCAGACCCGTCTCAGAGGCCTTCCATCGAACAGTTTCTTCAGTCGCCTTTCTTCCAAGACGTGAGGATACGACTGCGGGCTTCCAAGGGCTCGCTGCGTTAGCATCTTCGGCGCTTGTGTCAAAACGAAACGTCTCCAAAGCTTACCTGAAATCTGGAATGCACGGGTCACATTAAAGTAGATATTGTCTCTGTACAGATGATCCCCGATCCAGAACTGTATAACTCAAATCGAATCCATCGTACTGGGAGTGATACTCTGTGAGACAGGATCCCTTGTTATTGAACAAGATTCAGTTAGGAACGGGACATGCAATACCAATCAGATAACAACTGAAGCGAGCACAGGTTCGAAGACGCGAAAACCTTATTTTGCAGCTGAAAGGACCGGCTTCGGGGCGATCTTAGAAAGCGTGGACGCCGCCCCCTCGAGTGTCCGTCCTGACTGGAAATTTCAAGAGTGTCCGGTGTCGAGTGATGTCTCAAATACGAATGGGCGGACTAAAGAACGGGGACAGCAAGCAAGCATGGAACATTCGGATTCATCTAGCGTCTTTACAGTGATCGGGAAGGCAACTGCGAGCCTGGACTGGCGATAGTTTGACCGCGGGGGTCCACAAACACAGGAACCCGGACGATGGCGAGTTCCGCTGCTGTGTTAGCACAGCTGAAGTATATCTCTCGCTGCGCGTTCTTTTCTTCTAGTCCATTGCTTCTTCCGTGTGATTTCTTTTCCTTTCTCCAGATGAACATGCGCGCCTTGCGTTTTCTCGAGGCTCTGCACGAGAAGGACGAGAACCAGAAGATCCAGTTCTTGAATGGCTTCCTGCCGCTTCTGCAGCAGCAGGAGGAATTCCATCACTCAAACCTCTTGCGGTGCGTCCCGGCGCGAGGCGAGAAGACTCCTTTTTCTCCTGGTTCTGTCTCCGTTCCCGCACTGTCGATTTCTTTCCATTGCTCGGTGTCTGAAGGGTGCCCAACTCTTCCTTGTGCGCTGCAAATAAGTCCAGCAGTCGTAGTTCTGCATCCGAATGTAGTTTATGCACATATGTAGTCTGCATGTAGACAAAAAAGATTCCTCGTTTCCGTGTCGGGCGCTCAACACAGTCGCTCTCGCGGCATCTCGTCGGGGGTTCAGCCCCGATTGTTTTTCGAATCGGAGACACCAGCATCCGTCCCGGACACACCCGACAAGCTGTGCACTCTCTAGTGTTCCACTTCCAAATGCATGCATTTCTCCATTCTCTCTGGCTTCTCTTCAAGGAACCGCGTGATTGGGCCCCTGCTCGATGCCCTCGCCTTCCCTGCTCTCTACCCGTTTGTCCTACCCAATCTCTTCTTCGTCATCAAGCAGGTGAGAAGGAAGTACACGTCTGCATGCATGAAGATGCCTCCCTGTGCATTCCATGTGCTAGTGTTCTTTATATCGATATAACCGATCTGCCGAAAGGTAAGCTCGACTGACTCGATGCAAGGCTGTGAGGACTGGTCCGAACGTGGTGTCCATTCGCGTCTCAACAGTGTTGAGGACTTAAACTCGAGGCACGTCGCCGGTTCTCGAAGCAGGACTGGAGAGAACCTCGACGAGTGGGCGTCTGAAGCGCGTGCAGGGGGCGCGATGAGTTTTTCGAACGTCGTTGAGTTGCGTCTCGAGCTGAGAGAAGCGGACGCGCTCGGATCGCCGCAGACCAGTCACCTCTCTTGGCTCAGCAGTCCGGTGCGCTGGCTGTACATACACAGACACCAATGCATGCAATGACGCCCGTAACTGCGTCTGCTGGCCAGTGATCGTGAATGCTCCGGTATCGGGTTTTTTCTTCAGCTGAACGACCGCGCGTACTTCCAGTCGGACGTTTGGCCACGCGTCCGGCCGCTTCTCACAGCTCGCGAGATCCAGATCGAGTCAGTTCTGTTTCTGGTAAGTCCCCCCTTTCCGTCGGCTTCGGAACAGAAGAAAACACGGAACCACGTTTCGCGGGCCCGCGGCGTGTGTGCTTCGGTGTTGGATCTCACTCTCGGGAATATGCGGCAGTTCGTCGCGACGCAGTCGCGTTCAGAACCGAGAGACGCCTTCGCGTTTTCAGCGGCGTCCTACGCAGAGGTCTGCCTCTACCCGCAGTCACCCTCACGCTTCAGCGACGATTGAGGGCCCGAAATGTGCATTTTTTGTCGGTATACACGCAGGCAAAAGGTGTCGATATATACGCATGTGTAGGGATATGTATATTCTGTGTGTGTCTACATGTATATATTTTGATATATATCTGTGTTACTCTTGCTAGTGAAAAAGAATCGTGCAAGTGGTCACGCCACGAATGCCTGTGCGAGATTCTCCTTTTCGTGTGATCTCTCTGCGGTCTGAAACTGACAGATGAACGAGTTGGAGTTCCTCATGACGCAGTGCAGCGACGAGGCCATTCAGCAGGATCTCCTTCCCCTTATCGTCAAGTGCATGCAAATTCAGGTGCGGGGCAGAAACACATTTCTTCTATGTGCGAAAAAGATACCCCAAGTGAACGGCAGCCAATCTGACGATGGCGACAGACCAAGTGCAGTCAGCACCAAGTTTGTATTTACCATCAAACAGCGGACACAAAAGGTAACCCTGAGTCTCCACATTCTCATATTTGTCTCCACGCGACCTCTGTTTCCTCTTGTACCAGCGAAATCGGGGAGAACCGCACGTCTGTTTCAGCTGCTTCATCGTGTAGGCGAACATTTTTGCTGATCTGCGCCTTTTCCGTCTCGTGCAGGAGCCGCGGATTCAAGAAGCTGTGTTGACGCGGCTGCCCAGAGTCCACCAGAAATTCGACTACACAGTTCTGCGCACAGCCGCCCTCCCTCGCGTCCTCAGCGTCATTCAACTAGCCAGTAAGAAGGGGAACCTCTCGTTCAGCTAGCCATTCGACAAAGGCCACGTGCTCGAAAGACTCGAGACCCGGTTTCTGCATGGAGAGCTGACCGGAGACTTTCGGGACGTGTGCTACGGAGAGGTGGTACGGTTAAAACGCTTGTCACGAGGGTCGACTGCAGCGAGTCAGAGTATCTGAAGGAATCGCCGCCGCGGAAGCACGTCACGACGTGGAGAGCGACAAAGGTGCGTCCGCGTTGCACGCGTGCCGGTCTTCCAGCTTGGGCTTCTCTTTGCATGCACACAGCGTCATCCACAGTTCGTGTCCAAGGCCTCGCCGCTGTGACTGCCATGGCCAGCGCGTTTGACCGATCCACCATCGTGGAGCAGATTGTTGCCGTCGTGCAACAGGTAGGAACAGATTCGGCAGAGAGTGGAAAGTAGGAAGCGCGGATTTAGAAGGCGAAAGAGAGGAGCGAGAGAAGGAAAGTTCAAACGCATGAAGGAGGCAGTCGCGCGCGCCTCCAGCTTTTTGGAGTCTCCGTCGGCGTTTCCAGCTCGCGGGCGGCATGCGGTTTTGAGAAGGCGATATCTCCACGCTCGCGTTGGCTATAAAAGACCGAATGCTCGCGGGAGGTCTTGTCGAGGAGAGCCTTGTTCCAACCATGAAGGCTGCTTAGCGTTAGCGGGGAAGCACACCCCACGACTCAGAATACAGCTCCAGGCAAACCTTTTCGTGCGCTCCCTTCCACAACTCCACACTCTGACCGTTTCCGAGGGCGGGAGGTTCACCCGATTCCGGTTTTGTGCGTCACTGGAAGCCGCGGCTGGCCGAGGGATGGAAGCCTGCATGCATTGCTAGAACGCCGCCTGTACAAGCAGCATACCAGCGGGTTTACCCCTCCCTTCTGTATAAATCCGTTCACGCACGTAAATAATCCATGCGTGTCTATGCAACACAGGCATGTTTGTTGGCCTTGCACACGCTTTAGATCTTCCGCACAGTGACCCTGCAGCAGACCAAAGTGAATGGTATGATTTTTTTGTTTTCTTGTCGAATGCCGCAGGTTAGCTCTGCAGACAGGAGTGGAATGGTATGCGTTGCGGTCTGCACGACGTTGGAAACTTTAGCCAAGCAGGTTGGCCTCAAAGCCACCACGGAGCGTCTCCTCCACATCTTGCTCCCCCTTTTGAGTAAGCGGCGTGCACCTGAGCGAGTGCGCATTTATCCAGTTATATATATATATATATATATTTAGCGTGTCTTCAACATTGACAGTGAACGAGTTCATAAGTCACTTCGCATATTTCTGGAATGATGGGCTCTGTACGGCGTGGGGAGGTGTGCGCAGCTTCTCTTGTTTTTGTGTGTGTGCCAAAAAGAGGCAGAGCCCTGATTTTGCAGCAGGTTTTTGCCTTGTTTTTTGGGAGGGATGATGCAAAGTGAGCTCTGAAGGGGACATACTGGACGAATGCATTTGTTAGGTTTTCGGCCCAGACAGGCCTTGCAATTTTCCGCGACCTGCCGACGTCAGCGGTCAGCCCCTTGGGAAGCTCGAGGAAATGCAAAGGGATTCCTTGTCCCTTCTTTGTGCCTGGCCTCCTGAGTCGCGTGTTCTTTTCCCGCCGTTTTACGTGTTTTCTTCAGTGGAAGAGGGACTTACGGCGAAGGAGTTCGACCAGGTGTACCGGACAGTCACATCGATTCTGGGCAAGGTAAAAAAGCGCAGCCAGTGGCCACCGTGCCCCACAGTTCCAGCCGGCCTGTCGGGGCGGACGAAGTAGAAATCGCCGGAAATGCGATTCGGAGTTGCGAGTCCGTGTGTCAGAGGAAACCTGAGATTTGTCTCCCTTTTTCTTTGCAGGTGGAGACAACCCGGCGGAAGCAATTCGCCCTACAGTCGGTAAGAGGGAAGGGGGGGTGTGGAGCACGCGCGTCGGTCTTTTGACAAGCGAGGAAAAGAACTACGCAGTGGTTTCGAAGCTTCGTCGCAGGATGCCTGTGAGAGCGTCGTTGTGGATGAAACGTTTCCGGTGTCTTCAGTGGAAGTGGGTAGCTGCCTGGGCGCACCTCGCTCCTAAAGGTTTTCCTAGGTATTCGTCATGAGGTTCTTACGCGGCTGCAAGACAAGCTGGAGGCTCCGTTCTTGTCTAGTGTTGTGCCTCGTGCACAGGCTGTCCCTTCTCTTCATATACCGGTGCGCACTGCGCCGTTCGTGAATCAGTTTGTGCGGCACTCTCTCGTCTCGGCTCTACGGCGAGACAACTTCCACCAAGCGTGCACGCAGGAGAGGAGCGTCGCATGAGGAAATCAGAAACAGCGACGCGGTGGCAGATATCTTGCAAACGTGTACGCGGTGGGTGCTCCCGCGAAGGAGCTTTCGATGCTTCTACACGATTTCGCGACAAAAAGTGGAAGACGCCCGCCAGATAGAGAAGACGGCTTGTGCGCGTGTGTGTGTGTGTGGGCGGCAGAGTGGAGTGGCGTCAGTTCTCGCCTCTTTCCATTGATGCTCCGCATTTCGTGTTTTTGAGTTGCTCGTATATCTCCCCCCAGGAACAGGCGTCTGCGGTTGCAGCGGCGCTGCCGCCTTCGTCTGCGACTCCGTCCTTGTCCGGTTTTCAAGACGGCTCCGCGGCGGCGTCGCCGACCCTCTCGGAGGGCAGTGTGGGGTTTCAGCCTCTCCCCTTTGAGGCGCTTCTGATGTCTCCGAGCGCAGGTGACCAAGCGAGGCGGGACCAGCCGCCTCCTCCACCCCCGCTTCCGTCTGCTCCTGCGTCTGGTCCGTCTTCCTCTTTGTCCTTTTCTTTCGCTGGGTCGCCGTCGCCCTCGGCAGACGATCCATTCCTGCTGGCCGCCTCTGAGCGCGGAGTCGCTCCTCCGTCAGGACGGTCCCCTGCCACGCAGTCGTCTTCGTCTTTGGACTGGATGAACAGTTTGGACAGTTCCGCTGTTCCTCGGCCTGCTGCGTCGGCTTCTTCCCCGGCCCAAGGGACAAGTCACGCGAGCGCTGCCTCCACCAGTTTCCTCTTCGCAGCGACGCGCCTGCCGGCGCACGCGCCTGACAGTGCGTGCTCGGTGGCTCCTCTCCCGAAACTGCCAGAGGAGATCTTCGGAGCCTCCACGGGCGCGTCGGGCTCCAGGCGGCCGGGACGGGCCGAGGCGTCTCACGTTTCTGGGAAGTCTTCAGACGCGTTGGCCGCTGGAGCAGCAAGCAATAGCGCAAGAAACACCCGTCTCGGGAGCTCGCCCCCGCAAACCACTAGTCGTGCGAATCCAAGGTAGGCGCCGTGACAACACGATACATGTAGGCAGTCTGCCGGGAAGAGCAGAACAAAGAAGAGAAGAAAAAGCGTAGCGCAGAAAGGCTTCAGCACCGAGGTGGGCGGTATGATGAGAAACAACCCGAGTCAGCGAGGACAAAAGGAAACGAGAAGGAAGAAACCACACCGCGAACCTTTTGAGGCGGCGCCTGCGAACGCCAATTGCCCGCATCACTCTGGGACATTCAGAAAGCGTCACGACTGGAATCTGCAACTCACACGCCCCAGACGTTCCCAAGAGAGGTGTTTTGTGTTGCTTTTGCGAAAGACGACAATTCAACAGAGAGGTCGCTTGTGCAGTCCGACAGATGCGCCACTGGGAGCCGAACGGCAAACACTTGCGCATCAGGGGAACGGCGCTTAGAACTGAAGGGCAGACTGGGAGTCGGGCACTGTCGTTCTTCTCTGTGGAAAATCCTCGTGGAGGGTGAAGCCATGCCGTCAGTTTCCTGAAAAGAGTTCCTGTGTATAGGCAGAGAGACGAGTGATGGTCTGGAAACACCCGAGAGCTCGCCTTTAGAAGTTCCCGAGAAACGTGGGGTCGAGTCGCCGGTTTCAATGTACTCATTGGGCGCATCCGTCGTAGGAGCTATCAGGGTTTAATCTCTTGAAGGCTCAGGTGACAATGCACTGATTCCAGTACTCGCGAGCCTGATCATCCGTGGTGGTCCTTCCGTGTGTCTGTTCTTCACGACCATTTCGGGTGTCTTTTGGTGGTATTGCGCGTGTGCTGCGTGGCAGTAGTGACACAGCTTCTTCACTGGAAGATATTCTCAGTTCGTCCTTCTCCTCCCCCCCCTCGTCTCTGTCAACCGGGCCGGGGATGACCCTCGGGGGAATAGGCGTCTCGACTCCGGCCTCGCGGGAGGCTCAGCTACGAGATGCCTTCGCAGATTTAGTAAGCAAACTGTTTCTTTCCTGCCTTCTGCCCACGCACATGTATATATATATATATATATATATATATATATATATAGGCGTAAGCTCATGTATGAGAAGTCTTCATGCCGGTGAGTTGTGTTCCCTTTCGCGAGAGGTCGCCTGTTGGGCGCCAAGTGTCTCGTTTCGGCCCGTTCGTTTGAAGCGTCTGCCGCTTGTCGTGCGCGGCGTGTCGAGGTCGAACCGTTCCGGCCTTCCATGTGCTGTCTTTGTGCTGCAGCATCCGCCGTCTTACGCGGGTGGGACTGCTTTGGCGCCTCGCGCAGATCCGTTTGCCAGTCTCTGTCCACCCCCGACATCGGCAGGCTCGCCGACTCCCTTCTTGAATCCGGTTAATGGCGTGACAGGCTCCACGATCACTGGATTGGGTTTTGGCGGGGCAACTCTAGGGCACTTCTCGAATCCTGTCGTGGAATCCAACGCGAACCACGTAGGGAGGCCGCCCTTTGAGCAAATGGGTGGAGCAGGGGCTGCCAGCACAGCCAAAGCCGATCCTTTCGCTCAGCTGGGTTCTTTCACAATGTAGATTCGAAAGCAGGCGTTTTTAGAAAAGGAGTGAATTTTTCTGTGGACACGCGCTCATTTTCGGCACAGTGCTTGCTCAGGCCTGGCGGCCAGCACGCACGCATCTTCGAGTCGTTCCCGCGTTGCATGTATCCCACGAATGGTTGCGGCGAAACCGTCTGAGGCGGCAGTTCGTGCGTGAGCCGGGCAGGAATCCACTGGGCATTCTTTCGAAGTGTCAGGGTGGTGTGGTGGTATGATTTCGACGTTCTAAGGAAGCGTTTCCTCAAGATTTGTCATGACGGGGAAACTCTACGGGGGGTTCGTTTCTGGTGGGGCTCCACGACTCCGGTTGGGTTGCTGAGGAACCAAATGGCGGCAAGGGCCGGAGGGAAAAAACGCCGGGGAGTCAGTCGAGAAAAAGCGAGGGTTGCGGACCAATCTGGTGTCACCGAAAAACCCGCCTTTTCTCGTCTTGCTCGTCCAGTTGTTCTGCACAGGTGTTGGAAGGAACTCGGGAAAAGCAAGGGTTGGAAACGAAACGATGCATTCTCATTCTCTATCATAAAGGTAGCCCTCGATTGTCCACTCTGGGTTGCTCAGATCAGGTCTCTTCTTGTCACTTGTGTAGGCCGCTCCGACTATGAAAAACGCGGGAACTCCGTGAGGAGGGCGGCGACGTTTAACAGACCATGCAAAGAAATACCCGCTGTAAATGGATTTTCCGTTCGGTAACCGTGGGCAGCTGTTCGTGTTTCCACTGTGTTCCGTATGACAAAGGAATCGAAATCGCTACGTGAACAGAGGAACGTAGGAGACTAATCTCCATACGTCATTTCTAATATTCTTCAAAGCTGAACCGATTCGGCCAGCAGATATCCTGCAGCTGCATGAATCTTCTATCGGCATCAGCTGGAAGCTCTATTCCTCGGAAAAACAGGCTGAAGGCGAGGCAGCAGGAGTGCGACCCCGAGTTCAGACTATGGCTGAAGCGCAACGCAGAAAAACAGAATGCATTTCCGCGAAACTGCAAGGAAATTTGCCGTTTAAATTCATAGTTTCCTCCGAGCCGAAGATGCCACTTCTTGCGCATCACCATGTGGAGGAGACCGTGAATCAGACATCGCTGTTTCTTTGTTTGGCATCACATACTGCTTATTGCTAGCAGGCGTGCGCGCTCTGTCTGTCCGCCCCGGGCATGCTTTTAAGGAAAAGCGCGCATCCCACTTCTGGAAAAAGGAAATAGGAAGCACGGTACAAGCAGCATGTCACCTGGTCCCCAGTTCGCTCTGTAGAAAGCGTCTACCAACACACTCGACAGCAGTTTGCTCCTCCTCGTTTGATTCATCCTCTACTGCCGGCGTGTTTCAGAGACCGGTCCAGAATTGCTACACAAAACCGATTCCCTCCTCTCGTATGTATAATTCCTCATTCGCACTGCTTTTCAAAACGAATGTGAAGGAAGGCCGAAGCACACAGGCAGCCGTTCTAGACTCATTATTCTCCCCTCGTCTACATTCGGAATGCTCCGGCTTCTGGTGTCTTGTAACTCACGAGTCAATCGCGTGTGCCGCCGAGGCGGTCGAAAAATACATCTTTTGCCTGTGTGGATCCAGTGGCATATAGCATTGAAGCGCCACTGAGTAGGCCTAAGCGTATCCTCTCTCCTACTTGTGACGAGCTGTCGTCCAAGACCATCGCACCGCCGTGGGTAGTCGTGCGCGTATTAACCGATGCCGATGGTACAAAAAGTCCCCTGTACGTTATATCGCTTTCCTGCACGCTTCGTCACGGACCTGGCATTGTTGTTCCACCTTGCCAGTTCGTGGTTCTTGAATGCGATATATCTGTGCTTCTTCGCTTTTTCATGACTCCGTGGAAACCAGTACTCAAGAAGCGGGCGCCAAGACTGCTTCCCGCTCAGCAGTTGCTGGCGAGGTACGGCGTACCCGTCAACTTGAGAAGGAGCAGCCTACAAAGAGAACCGCTTCCCTCTCGTCAACTACCGGTTTATTCCGTCCAATTATTGCCTTCGTTGTGTTCGTCCATGCTTGTTTATAGACGACGTGCTATAGATAATGAATTCTGCGCTAGGATGTGCGGAAGGAACTAGATTTTGTGCACCTCTAGCTGCTGGCGCACAATGAAGAGCGTAGTCCAGCGGCCCTCACCTATGTTTTTAAAGAGGTTAATCTGGGCATAAAAAAACGCACGAATCCGCACGCGGCTGCCTACCGGTTTCTCCTGTTCTCCTGGCATCGGTATAGCTCGACGTTGACATGCGACCGTGGGTTGCATGTGCCCGCCGGCACCTCACGTGGCCCATCACACAGGAACAATCGAGTATCTTACGTCTCCGATGGGCTATATCGCGGCAGAGTTTTAGGAAGGAGAGGCCAGAGTCACATGTGGAATCAGAGTCCCCCCTTTAGATGCCAAGTGTTCTCGATTTCCTCCCGTCCAGTCTCTTTCTGTGCAAGACCGCCTCTGTCGCGCATGTCCTCAGATCCCCTTCTTCAAACTCGACCGCCAGCTGACACAAAGAAACCGGCGCCGGTACCCTACAGCTCACCACAAACCAAATCTGTGCTTGTCTCTTCTTTTTTCTTGCTTTTTGAGCATATGCTGGATTGTGAATGAAAAAGCGTTTCAGTGCACATCGTTCCTGAGGTGACACACAGCCGACTGCATAGCTGTGCACGGCTCCGAAAAGAGTTCCCCTGTTGACGCTTTCAACTGTTCGTGACGATGGTGAATGTGAACCCTGTCGATGCTGTCGGTGAATCGAGGACACGGCCCGGAGTGACCGTGGCCTTCGTCGAAGACATCGCTCGCGAGGCTGGTCACACTCTCCGAAAGTTTTTTTCCGATAGGGATAAGAAAGTCGACACGAAGGAATCTCCCGCCGACCTCGTCACGGAATTCGACAAAGCCATTGAGGACCACCTAAAGAAAAGGATTCGCGAGGCTTTTCCAACGCACCAGTTCTTATGCGAGGGTAAGAGTTAAGGACGTGAGAATGCGGGCGCATCTGTGCTTGATAACGTAATTGACTGCGCAAGCCCCGGTTCCTGTCGCAAACCGCCATACTTCCAGGAGAATCCGGCCGCTCTTTCGTCTCCAGATTCACTCTCTGCCTGCCTAGATTCGTTGTATCTGAAGAATGTTGATTCTTGTTCTATCTACGGCCCTTGTTTCGTCTCCGCACTCTCTTTAACGAACCACCTGGAGAAGAGGATCGAGTTCGGTGTGCTGATTCTTCGATGAAGTGAACGCGTGGTGTGCAGAACGAAAGTTTACCTCGTGTGCAACGTGCGTGGCTCGTCTTTCGCAAGTAGAACAGCGTTTTCTTCTGGAGCGGAAGTCCACACAGTCGCTGACGGCTGCGGAGCTCGGTATCCAGAAACGGGTACGAGAGAGCAAGCACCGTGTAGCGGGTAAACTGGGCTGTGGGTTCGCTCCCGCAAGGGAATCGATCGCTTCTTGTGAGACGGTGGAACAGAATGCTCATACAAAAGATGAGTGAAGTTGAAGCAGCGCAGTGATCCGCGCTTTCCTGGTGGTCAAATATATGCGGGGGGTGGCTTCGCCAATCCCATAGGAACTCAACGCCCTGCTACACTGTCGTCGGTTGCACTGGCGGTACACTGTACCGATGTATGTTGGTACAACGAACATATCTGGTGCAGCCCCCGTATCGTGAACTAAACCGGCCATCCTTTCACAGATTCTTTAAGGCTCGGGAAATGCTGACAAGATAGTCGAGGCACGTACCCAACTGTTCGCTTTGCTCTGTGCGCATGACAGCACAAACGGACATGTCTCGTGGTAACTGAAGTGTCAAGTGGGAGCAGGTTCGTCTTCTGTGTCGTCTGCAGAATCGAGCACACTGAATGATTGCCTAACAGACGCCCCGACATGGGTGATTGACCCGGTAGGATATTCTGCCCCAAACTGCAAATTCTGAGCTCGGATCTCCTGCAGTGCCTACGATTCCCTGACGCTTTTGCGTTCAGTCCGGTGCCTGTGAATCAGGATGGCAGGGAAGCCGTCAGCTTTTGGTGTGAGTGCACGTCCCTCCGTCGCCATAGTAGAGCAGCCCGACGCTGCTTCCTTCAGCTTTTTCTGCCCAGGAAGTGGAGTTCTGACAGCCACGTGGGCGTCGGGTTCGGGGCGCAAACTGTTGTAAAACGAGAACCAGTTCGTTTTCGTTGAGAACCTCACCACGGCCAGATGTATACATAGTATTCCATATCTGCTGGGTGCTGCCCCGTCATGTTGTAGAGCAGAAAACCAGTTATCTCTCCAGATTCCGTTGCCACTGCAATCTGGTACTTGCTGCTAGGCGACGGCGCATTATGCTGTTTCTGGGTGTTTTCAGATTGACGGGACGACGAACTTCGTGCATACTCTTCCGTTTACCTGTGGTAAGAACGGTGTATATGCGCCTGGAGTGCGCGGGCACACTCACGCAACGCAGTAATCAATGAGGGAGGAGCGCCTCGGCTGCTAAGAGAACACTTCGCAGGCGTGCCTCATTTCTGCCGTCACCGTGACAGATTCACCTGATTGCTCCACTAATGACGACGGTGACACCCGAGATAGAACCCGTGGATTTAGCGGTTTGGCGCAGGTGAACTCCGTGGGGTATTCTTGGAACGTATAGTGCGGCCGTCGGCCCTCCGTTTTGGTGTTAGGTGGCGTGTTTTGCTCAAAGTGTTTCATTGCTTTGTAACTGAATATGTACGGGACAGAGCAAGTTAGCGGGCGAAGAAGAGCATGCACATGCTTAGTGGCTCCGAGGAGAAGCCGCTCTTCGAAGAGTATCTGGCTGGGAAAAGGACGCCCATCAGGACCCGGGCTCAGGATACAGCCAATCGAGTCTCCACATCTTCTTGTGGATTTCATTCAGTGTCGATTGCCTTCGCGGTGAACAAAGAGGTTGTCGTAGGCGTCGTCTATGCTCCAATCCTAGTAAGTCGTTTACTGTTGTTATGATAAAAGCCTCTAAATACTGTAGGGTTCCCTGCTTTAACTCCTTCGTTCGCGAATATTGGCACGTGCATGTTACATGCGAAAGAATATGGCCCAGCAGCATCAGTCTACAAGAATTACCACGGAAGGCCGGGTAGGAATGTGACGGTCGCCGTAGTATTCTTGTGGCCGTTGCATGCGACACTACATCACTTGGCATTCGGCGCCTGTGGGATAGCATAGAAAGCACTTCATGAACTTGCAAGAGTATCGGAGAAACCTGAGTTTCTTTTTGCAGTTGCGCCGAAAGTCTCTTCGAGTCGTAACTTGGCAAGAGCTGCGATGTTACTGACGGTTTGTGTGGTCAGTGGTTGCCCCGCTGAAGCCCGTGCGGGCGGAGGCTGCGCTGCGTATCCTGATCGCGATTGTCCTTCCTTTCACTTCCGTTACCCACAGAATGAAATGTTCAGCGCTGAGAAGGGGAAAGGCGCCTTCTTAAATGGTGAACGCATCTACACGTCGGGACGGCGGGATCCTTCTTGTGCGGTCGTATGCTGCGGCTTCTCCGTTGGCACGATTCGCAAGGTAAGGGTTGTGGCTGCCGTAAGCCATGGAGGTGTTTGACAATGAAGACAGTTGCGGGTTCTGCTGTCAAACACTGACGGGTGTCCGAAGGAATAGAACACAGAGTCTCGCTGCTTGAAGAAGGAGGACCTCTATCATTGCACATCGTGCACAAGATAAGCCCAGCGTCCCCGCTGTTCGAAAAAAAAGAAACAGTAGAGAGCCGGTGAACACTGGACAGCCGTACTGGGTGGGGCAACAGTGCTACAGGCATGTTTTCAGCAATCGCGTTTGAAGCAAGAAGGCCGAGCCATGCAAAAAACCACGTGCTTACGCATCGCTGTAGCATCAACAGGCACGCACCGCTGCAAGACTCTGGAAGCACTAGACTTTGATATCTTCCCAGGGTGATAATTTGTGCGTTCGTGTGTGTTGTTGTCAGATTGATATGCCTGGCTGCGACCTCGCCGTTAAAACGGCCGCCCGCGACATCGAGCGTAAGTTCATTGAGCACTGGGCGGCACGTGAAACATTCTGCCTGCCTGTTGCACTGGGTTCACTCAGGCTGTGCGCACCGGTAGTTGCTCACTTTTCAGTGCATAGACCAGCCTTCAGATTCGAGCGCACGTGGAAGGTGAGGCCGACTAGTCCACGCAGATACGCACGGACTTGCTCACGAAGCCTCGAAGAATGACAAACACTGCCTTTTTCCAAAGAGGCAAACGCTTGACGAATTCCATTGGTACTCTTAGAAAGTCAGTGCATGACACAATTGTATGCCACATCTGACGTGAACAAATGTCGTTCGAGGCGACGGCAGATTTATTTGTTCTGACCGAAGGGTAAGTATGTCAGCACTCCTCTGCATTTGCCCGTGTCAACAGGAACTGAAACTCACTGACAGTAGCGTTCGTCTACTTGCGCTTCTTTGTAGGATGCGTTCTGAACAACTTGACTTACTGCTCACACAACTGTCGCGATATACGGCATCTCGGATCGACGGCCCTTGAGCTTTGCTACGTTGGTAAGCATCTCCGGTTTGCTGATCGTCATTCGGCGGCGGACGCGAGTGTGGACGGAAAACAAATTTCGCTTCCTCTCCGAGACCAGAAACTGCCCGTGCCAAAAAGGCTTCATGACTGTCTTACGCGCCTTCAGACGTGTCTGCATGTTGCGTTTTCAGCGGCTGGTCGGATGGATGCATACCAGTCCCTTGGCCCGAAGGAATGGGTAAGTCATCCCGGCACGCAGGAATATGGGGCGCTGGCCGCTTCAGTGCTACACAAGGCTGTGGAGCAGGGGCGTCTGGAATGCAGTAGCTGTCGTCTTGATATACCTGCAACTCCCGTGCTTGTTGGGACTGGCGGGGCCCTAACTCGAGCGGTACCGGCCTTGTCTTCTCTTGTCCAGGACTTCGCGGCAGGAATTCTAATTGTACAGGAGGCGGGAGGATGTGTGATTGACTTCGACGGAAAGCCGGTGAGTCCTACGTTCCGTTGAGTGTATTTCATGGAAGAATGAGCATCGGCGTATTTTCGAATTGTGTGTGTAGTCAGCTGGACAACCTCTCTCAACAAAGCAGCCATCAGCTTCAGAAACGAGTAACAGATCCACGAGTCAACAGTCAGCTGTTGCCAAGCAGTGACGGCACGAGAAGCAGATACGTCAAAGGAAGTCGTTTCGTTGTTTTGGACCGTTAATGCGCGAGCCGAGGGTCTTGGATTTCGCGTTATGCCCTGTTGTGGCCGATGTCTGCAGCTAGAGCTTCATCAACGACGTGCGATTGCTGGAAGCACAGAGGAACTAGCCAGATCCTTCGTGGGCAACCTTATGGCTCCCGGGCTGTAAGCATGCATCGCTGAAAGGAGATAACAAAACTAACAAGGCAGGGGTTTCCCGCTCTGGACTAAATATGTCGGCACACGTGTGAGATTAAAGCCCGGGATACCGATTACTGCAGTAACGGCAGATGCCAACACGTGCGCTGCATCTTAACCCTGATATCCAGTTACGGAGTGAACTGTCGTGTGGGTCTTTTTACCGTTTCGATCACAAGCTGCATCGTCATGGCCCCTCGGATCAGACATTGAGAGCACGATATCCCTGTTTACCATTTCCCTCCTTTTGTGGCCGTTGTGTGTGCGCCGGTTGTGCAGGACGCCGCCCAGTCTTCAAGAAATAGGGGCAAACATCTAGGATCACGTACTGTGCCTTAGAAATACAGCAAGGTGTGCATAGACAAACAGGCTGGCGACGCTTTTTTTAAACACAGTCCCGTTTCATCGACTGAGTTTCGTCGGTGTCTCTTGCTGCCCACGACAACTTCCGTGCCAGAACTCCTCTTGCTAACCCCACCTATCGTGACGTGCTTTTGAGGATCGTGCGATATCGGTGGCCGGAAGACGGCCCGTTTACCCGGAAGCACAGGCGCTCCCGATGGCTCGAGCCTGACGTTGCCAACACTGGACTACAACGATAGCCTTCTACCATAGTTTCACGTTTTAAGTTTCTTTTTTGTCGCTGGACAGCAGAGGTTTGTGTGCTGATCCTGGCATATGAGTACTACGCGTGCACCGTCGTGTGTCGCTCTATCCATGGCATCTGTTTCCTTCCATTCGTGCTCCTGTCGTAGCTCCACAGCAGTTGATGGCCCGGGCGTCAAAACGCTGTGTTCTGCAAAGAAGCCCGTTTTGGAAGCTGCCGCGGAGCAGCTGAAGTGGCATGGGGGAGAAGATGTAGCAGTTGTGGTCTACTGAATCACAACTGTGTGTAGTCAACGTGCCTTGCTGACTGTCGATCGAGACCCTCTCGAGGCAAATGGTTGTAGGGCGTGTTCCGCTTCCGCGTGCTTTGTTGTCAACTAATCCTGGCAGAGCCTCGACACCTTGAGGTTCCCACCAGCGGAGATGTGAAGTCGTTCGTTTGCCTCGAATAAAATATGCCCCAGCATTCCAAGACTGTGTGTGCATTGTGGCCATCCAGCTTTCACTGCCCATTAATGAAGAAGCCTAACTCTGAGCCGTGCCTTCGGCCAACACCGCCCCATCGACCTACAGGTTTGGAAAACGAAGGAATGCCTGTACATGGAGTTCAGAATAGGAGTTAACGGCATGTTTTGTTTCGGTGCCGATGGGTACGATCATTTCCTCGCCTGTTTTTCACGAAACAAATTTAGACTGGGCACACCGCGGAAGTTGTCGTATTTTCCCGCAGAAGTTACAGCAGCGTCTTTTCCATGATAGAACAAAATATTTATACGCTACAACAGGGAGAAGGAGAATTAAGTCTCATGCCGGGCCGCCAGAAAGGCACCGTTACAATATGCGGTAATCTAGGGTGGATGCGAGTCCGTCCGCTGCGGCACTTGCTGTCGGTGTGGCTCATTGCTGAAGGCCATCCCTCTATAACTGCACCACCTAACGGACACTTGACGTTCTTCGTCCAGCTTAAAAGTGATAGCGGGAGCCCCGCGTTTGTGGATGCTGATCGGTCGAATACGCTGTCCCGTTTCTCACGTTTTTGCTGATTGTCGTGATTAAACGCTGGTACAGCACATCTCCTGCCCCATCATGCCAGTATCGCGCAGCGCCTCCCTGTAGATTCAATTTCGGCTAAAAGCAGGAAGCTCAAGAATCGGTTCTGAAACGATTTTCACCGCCTGTCCGCGGTCATAGAAGGCAGTCGGATCCGGCAGTCACCGATCCAGACACAAAGTTTTTTGTCGTGTCGTCGCGTTTGTAGGTCGATAGTGCCGCCGCCGTTTTCAAATAGCATAATCCAGATTCTTTATCCATGGTCCAGAACGTGCATCCCACGCTGGCGGCGCAGTAGGCGGCGCATTGTTGGGAGTTTTGCATAACTATGCCCTGGGCTGTACCGGTATCAGCGCCTGGGTCACCAATAGCGAAGAAGTCTCCCCCTGTCAGCGCCACACCTTCGCGCTCGCAAGGCGCACTCTGCCCAATAGCATTGGTATCGGTTGTGCCGCCAATTTTAGTTTCGTCCTCTCGTGTCCTGTATGCATCCAGATGAAGAGGGACTTTCTCCCTGATGGTGTTTGGCGGCTGGGTGTTCGTTTGCGAACCGCGAACATCGTCTCTTGTTCCTATCCCGGCACGGGTTCCCCTGTCTCCATGGTCATCATGCTTGTTTCCCTTCGTCACATGGGCGTCATTCGTAGTTACGTCTGGTCCAGCCATTTCCATATGCTTATTCCGTTCTTTGTCGTTTCCTGAAACTGGTGACGACAGAGTGTCGGTGTGTCGAAGCGGAGAGGCAGTGGGTTCAGCGGCATTTTCTTTTGAGGTTGGCTGCTCCTTGACTTGCTTGGGCGAAGCGCCATTCTGTGCCACTGCATCCTGCCGGATGGCTCCGGGATTTTTCCCTTGCAGATGTTTGTCACGGTTTTTCTCGTCTCGTGCCAGGAAGCCTCCTCCCGTTCCCATTCGGAATCCGCTAAACGGAAACCAGGAAGAAATCAACGAGCTCACGCCATTCTCTTTCGTTTGAGTCTCTACCCTGTTGCCGACTAGTCCTGTCGGCAGTCCGTTCAAAAGGCCATCCCTAGCACTGCTCTGATCATTTCGACGGCTTGATTTGGGTTGGGTTCCTTTGATGGTTTTGCCACCATCTGCTTCATTCATTGAGAAAGTTCCCAAAAGTTCCGCGAGCGCTCCGGCGGGCCAAAAAGAGCTTCCGAACTTCAGTGAAGGGAGTAGGCTGGGCGCATCATCTCCACCGGAAAGAATCATCCGGCGGTTGAGTCGCGGAGAACGGTGTGAGGCACTAATATTGGGGCAAAAACGAGGCCCAGATGCGAAGGTTTCTCGTCTAGTGAACCGGCTATTGGTAGCCGCGTTAACGTCCTTCAAAAAGCATTTTGCTGTCTTTTTGTCGTACGTCCAGAAGAAACACAGCTGGGTGCGAGAACACTTCCACCAGCAGTCATGTGCAGACGGGGTTGTCGATGGATTTTCGGAGCCAATATCCAAATCATGACCCTCATACATGAAACCTTTCTTGGCACAAGCTGGTAACTGTTCTGATATTGGATGACCTTTATCACCTGAATCTGCTTGGTCAGCTTCGTGGAGGCTTGTCTCCTGCTGTGAACCCTCTGACTTGCCCGTTGCCGGAGTGCTTTCGCTGCTTTGTAGAGGTTCGCCGAGCTGGCTAGAAGAAGCGCCTATGCAGTGCCTTGCACCAAAAAGACCAGACAGTGCCGCCTCCTCTTCACCGGCCGGACCGTCTGGCGATTCACCAACTACACGCTTGGCCGTGTGAGCATCCGAAGCAAGCAAGAAACAGCGTTTTGTTTTGAACTTGTAGGTCCAGCTGACGCAGCCTAGCTCCGCGGCGCATAATAGGTCGCATTGCTCCGGGGAATAGACAGCTGTCTCCTCGCGAACCACATGATCTCTGGATAAGTTGAATTCTATCCCTGGCTGGTAACATAAATCTGAAGAAGTGATTGAATCGCATAAAAGAGCACTGGCAAACTCATAAAAACGAACCTCCAACATGGATGGACAAGGGGGCTGCACGGCCCATGAAAGAGAAAGGAAATGTTCCTCAGTCGCAACTCACGGTCGGTCGGATAGCACGATTTTCGTTTTCCTGACTCTCTGCTTGCATTATTCCCTGTGATCACCTCCGGTAAATGTATGCCCTCACAAAATTGACAAAAAGGCATGCAACACTCGTGGGGGTACTCTTATGATTGCCTATTATTTGCTACCTTGGCAGCGGAGCCGCCGGATCCCCTCGTGATCCTGACGGAGATTCGATAGTTCCGTGTGCTTACGGGGAGAAGATCGCAGTTGTTCTAAACTTGCGCTCTCGCCCCATCAAATATGAGTGTAGAACGTTCAGGCCATAACATGTGAGGCACCTACCTAGTGGAGATTTCGGAGGGAAGATCGGGGAAAATTGTCTACAGCGGTGCGACCCAACCGTTATCTTTGTATCTGTTTCCGCTGAAAGAGCTGAACGAGAATGATTCTCGTGTGGTTTCCATGACTTCCATGCGTGTCGATTCATGAGCAGGCACACATTGGTTTCTTGATCATAGCGCCAAAAAACGCAAGCGTCTCGCTCGTTTATCACCTCGGCTTGCTCGCCACCCGGCACCTCAAGGTTGCTGGATGCGACAGCTGCGTGTTGAACGCATCGGGTGTGACAGCCGCTCCAGTCGGCAGCTGTAGTTTCCAGTAATATGTCCGCGGAATGCGGATACAGGTCCCCCTCCTCGAAGGTACAGTTGGACCAGTCTGAATATAACCGTATACAGAGCCAGAATCCAGAAGCACTCAGCCTGACAAGTCGAAATTGTAATGCTTCGCGGGGATTGCAGTATGCGTCATCTAAGAGAAAAAACCATGGCGGCTGGTTGCCTTGCGGTGGGATCCTATATGCCATAGCAATCACCATTGACTGTGCTACCAGAGGTGTTTCATTGGACAAGACTATTTGGACCGGCATTACCTTGGGATAATTCGGAATCGTCAACCTCCATTAGCCGCCGAACATGTCTATCAATAGCTTGGTTTGTTTTGCAGCGTTTTGCGCCCGAGATCAGTCCATCGGTGGTTGAGGTTTCTCCCTGGTTCGCGGCTTGCTGTCCGCTGGTCACATCCACTAGATCTCGGCCCTTGAGGACGCAGAAGCGTTGATACGATTTGTAAGTCCAGTAGAAACAATATGGATCCATTACGCATTCAGCGTGGCATTGCAACGCCGACGAAGAGGATGTGATCACGCGGGTGTAACCGGTTTTCGCGGTCAGGATGTCCACACCAACCAGATAGCATGGTTCTACAAGCAGAGCACCGGACACAGTCGAAACCAGCGACACAGAAGACAAACTAGTGTTGAGCGAGGGAACGTCGACGCCAGCACTCGTCGACTGACGCGGATGCTGAGTGCCAAACCATGAATGCAACGCCTGTGCTGTGCACGATTTGCCGTCGCTCAGTAGCTGCCCGCTTTCCGGCCGCTGTTATCCTACCAGAAGGATAGGGGTCCGGGAGCACGTTGCAGTTCTTCAACCCAGAAATGAGGTCCTTTGTCGCCGTAGAATCACTGTGCAGACCTTCGGGTGCGTACGCATTCTTCAAATAGCACCAGCGCCGTGCCTGGTTAAAAGTCCAGTAGTAACACGTATCGACGAATTTGCAGTGCTCGGCGCATTCACCTGCTGTATGAATCTCTCCCGCCTCAAGCTTCTTCACATCGAATCCATAGAAGTCCACTCCCCTTTTGAAGCACTGACCAGCGTTCGGGCCTGACGCAGCGAAGTACGGAAACAACACGCAAACAAGGCGAAGTTGACCTGACGAACTGGCGGACAATGGTGTCATCGTGCCAGCTAGGCCCTGTTGAAGAGTGCGGACGTTATGGGCGGCATACCTTCTGGCTTCCCGCTTCCTGGCGGTGACGTTGCAGGAGGCAGTGTCGAAGGCGGCAGTGTCTGCTGTGGAATTGCTGTGGGACCGATCGCGTTTGTGGTATACAGGCTCCTACTAGTCGTGGGCGAAACTGTTGACGTCGTTGTGTAATTTGATGAGGCGGAGCCGTTGGGTAGATGTGGAACCTCGGAATCCCCCAACGGAGAGGAAGAGCCTGGAAAAGAAGCGCGCGCGGAGGCTGGACAGCACAGATGCCGGGTGAGGAAGGCAGTCTAACAGAAAGGGCACCAGGAGCAGATTGACAAGGCAGTAATCTGCTGCTGGAAGAGCGGTTTTTAAAAACGAATATGGCGGATGCTCCCTGTGGAAGCATTTTCGAGCTCTGAGGGAACTCAATTCAAACCCGTGCAGAGAAACCAACTTGAGTGGTCAACTAGTTCACTACAGGGAGATGCAGGCGCCGTCAATCTTGATTTCTGTGCTCAAGGTCGAGGGGAAACGGGACGGCAACCAAAACCATCGATAGTGCATCGATAACAGGTCATGATGCTCTGCCTGGTAGTGTAAAAATTACTTCCACGTCCTTTCCCGAACCGTAGTTCCCCACACTGTCTCTGGATCTCCATTATCAGAAACCGTTCCTTTGGCTCAACTGTGGACACTTACCGGTTGGCTGATCCTTTACTGGCGCGCCACTGATGGAGTATGCCGATCTGGCAACTCTGATAACATTGCCTAGCACGGTGCCGGCACGACGGCCAAACTCCGATTGCCTTCCCAGAATGTGGGAATTGGTTTGACTCATCAAATCGGCATTCACAGCTTCAACAAGTTCTGTTGTACCAATCTCTCCTCTACCGATCGAATCAAGCAGGTCCCATTGGATCCTGACACACGGAGTTGAAGATGTGCCGATTTGAGTTTGATCCGTCAGGGAACGCGTGAAGTTGCAGCCTGGGGTGAAGGACAGGGGCGTGCTCATGGGCTCCGGCCTGTGGACGATGTTAGTTGTGTTTAGGTATACCGAAATGTCGTTGTCTTGGATAGAAAAGAGCCGTACATCGGACTCGGATACATTCCACAGGTATTTCAGCCGACCGGGGATGGAGTCGATGACAGCTTCAGCGAACATTCGCCGAAGCTCACCTGGCTCACCGTTGAATGCCTGAACCAAAGTCAAAGCGCTCTCCCCGGGAGCATCAAACGAAGCTGCCACCAAAGGTACTACAGTGACGTCCGTTCCTGTCGATGGTGCTGGGCCAGTGCGTTTGTAGGTAGTGGCGCGGACCCGCAACAGCTCATCGCCTCCCACCACCAAGTCGAAATCTTTGTTGACCGTTCGCTGCCTTCTGTTCGCCTTCTTCCACAACTGGAAAAGCTGCTGACCGTCGAGTTCCTCTTCTTCTCCCAATTTAGCGGTTTCCCCTGCCAGAACATCTGTCTCCTCAGGCAGTTCTTCTGTGTATTCATTCGTGATACCCTCGCTTTGCTTCATGAGCGGGGCAGGAGTCGGCGTGCCGAACCCACGCAGCTCTGGAGTGGGGATGAAAGCTGGGTACTCCCTATCACGAATAGAAAACCTGTTTTCTTCGTCAAGCTTATGGCTGTTGCCTTCCTGTCTTGCGACAGTCGACGACCTAGGCTTGTTTTCCGTATAGCGAGCAGGATCGTTCAGATCTCGTCTAGGCACTTTTGTGATTTTCCTCTGAGACAACGGTCCTCTAGATTGCTCAGCAGTCTTCTGAGACACACCGACTCGAGTGGCGAGAAGACTTCTGAATTCATCTTCAAACTCGGCTGCATCGAGGCCGAGGGCTTCCACCTGTGGCAGAAGCGAGGGGAGGACCTGGAGAATTTGCCTGTTTGTCAAAACTACGTCCCGCTTATACAGTTCCTGCAGCAGCTGCTGCGCCAGTTCACGGGCAGTCGGGTTAGGGTCGCTTGATTCGGATGCAGGACTGCAGGCACCAGGACAACACAGACCATGCAGAAGCATATCTAAACAGATCAATCCCTGTCGGTTTGCATAACGCACAAGCGAATGCGTGAAGCACCCCTACAGTTGTTGGGAAGGGGGGGGCGAAAGAGTCCGATACATTCCAAGTGGACTTTCCGGACTTGGCTCGAGCGGAATTATCTTGTCCTAGACGTGTGCTTCATTTCCTGTAGTTCGTTCATCTGCCAGTCCCAAGTAACTGAAGGGGGTAAAATGCAAACGTGAGACGTATTTGTACGGAGGGAAAACGAGTTCGACCCAGCATCAACGTAATGCCAATCGCTGCACAACTGCAGCTACACGCCTCGGGTGTTCATAGAACGATACAGCCCCATGTTTGTATCTTAAGGACAAAGAATCAACAACCTGGATTGGCAACACACAGTTTCGCGCTATGGGATGATTGTCTGCCATGCGTGTCGTGACCTTGCGTGTGCAATGCCATTGAAATAACCTTACCCGGATAACATACGAGGAGCGTATTCCTCTTGGTACCGTCTTCCCTCGACAGACGCGGAACGGTGTCTGTTCCCACCGTCTGTCGAACGCTGGTCCTCATAGTTGATGGCTCTGTCACACAGGCTTGGAGAAGCCAGTGTGGCTGCCAGCACGATAAAAACAATAGCTACATCCCCGTGACCGATCATACGTCTGGGTCGCCGTCGGGGATTTGAGACGATCGGGTATGGGACATCCTCCGCTGACGATGGCTCCATCTCGTCATCGGAACAAAAGCATACAACAGTGTCTTGCGACCAACCAGGAAGCTTTCCCACAGAATCTATATACATAAGATAAGCAACCCCTGTCCCTCCGATCTCCTGACCAATTTCCCGATCACAGTGCGCCGTTCGGTAAGTTTGAAAAGATACCTGGACTGGCTTTTACGCTATCATTGCCCCGAGAAAAGCCAGTACGGATTAGCATTACCCTTCGGTCAAGTATTTAGACAACAGTGCACTTCCCATTCTGTGTTTCTTTTCGGACTAGTGCATTTAGAGAAATGCTGACTCGCGATACACATGTGAGTCCAGGCTACGCGTTGCCCAGCGTCTGAGTGACAGACGATACCTCATGCTAATAAATCATGAACAATTATCTGCAATGGAGTAACGATCCACAAGACTGGTGCCTCGAAGGTAGTCTGCACAAGCAGAGAAAGAACTGCAGGTCAATGATTGCATATCAGGGACATCTACGGAGCATGTCGCCTATTGACGGCTTGTTTCTGTCGGTTAGAACAAGCACACAACATGGCAAACCCTAATTCGACACACCAAAGCAAATTTCTCGGCTGAAGTTTTGCGTGTCTGATATTTTGAATACGGAGCTCCCAAAAAGGAGACCGGGCCTACGCGACACCTGTTCCGCGGAGCTGAGGTTGGCCTGCTCCATCTTGCGCTTTCTGTCCCTTTTCGGCATCACTGGGGTTAGAAGGGCACCTACTCGCTAATTAGAAGCTGCCTTGCTTCAGCGTGCTGTCTGCGCCCAATAGAAGTGCGAATGTCCATGTCGTCTGTTTGCGATAGACCACCCGATCCAGCGTATGCCTTGCGCTGGACCGCGTCTCCATGCATGCTTCTTGCGGCACGTCCGTTACGGCGACATAACGCTGTGACACATCCTATGCGGACTTGCAAAACGTATAGGCAGACGAATAATCTTTTGGCCCCTCCGCCTAAGGAACATGAAAAGGGTGTCCCTCACCTCTCAACACACCATCGACGGAACCAATACAAGACTGCCGAAGTTCGAAAGCAACATACACTCAACTTTGTTGCGCTTTCCGTCTTCACCTATCCTGACAGCAAAACCAAGACAGGACTCTGAACAGTCGCATCGGCGTGGACAAGTAATGTTCCTGGTGGAACTGAGTAGCTGTAGCTTTGGGTATGGTAACGACCTGGTCGAAATTATAAGTTTTTGAATGCTGTTGTTGCATCATGCACGAACAATCGGCGTTGCAGTGCAGGCACACAAGGGTGATCCCGCCGGCTCAGTATACACTATAAATCTTTTTACCATCAGCCTCGCATACAAAGGCACTTACAACAGGATGTCGAATCGAGCCTTCTTTTCGGGTCACGGAATGCAAGTTAATGACGTGTTGTTTTTGCGTCTCGCGACGCTATTGCCAGGAAGAATTTTCTTTTCCAACTGAACTAGCTCGGACTTCGAGTTCTTCCCGGCCATCATTATTTGGTTCCAGTCAACACTACTGCGGAAGTCCTACTCGGGAGGAAGAACAACTTCACTGCTACACTAAGTGGTGCCATTGGACATTCAGACTGTCTGTAATGTGGCCACTCAGTCGTTTTGGAGCTTACCATTAAGACCGCAAACAAGCTGGCTAGGGCAGGGCATGCATGGGACATGCGGTCATCGAATCGCTCAGAAATTGCCTTAATGTGTTGAACCCTCAGTCACTGTGCGCCGCAGTTAAGTTGGTTCACCCCAGACATCGTGGCTGTCTCCTGCACAGGAGCCCTACATGCTATAATTGGAGTCACACCGTCTACGTGGTAATCAGTTAATGTACTGCTTTATGAGGACTGAAGACGCACCAAGAGCTTTCCTTCCTTACAGGAAATAGGTTGATTCCATGGATCCCCATAATTGATCATTCGCGATGAATACATACCCGAGTTGACCGGTCACCTCGTATTCATGTTCCGACTTCTTTAGAAAGCAGAGGAGCTTGTCTGCCGCTGAATAATGTTATCCGCTGAAGGGAAGTCTTTCAGGTGCCTGATTCTTCGACGAAGGAACCATATCCGGTCGTCTTTCGCTAGACAGATCGGCAGTGGCAACTCGATTCAGGCAGAGCGTGGATCCAGCTACCTGCTGGCACGCCCCCAAACTAGTGGTGGCAAAACAGCAAATAGATGTGCGTTGTGCAGCAGAATGCATGAATCGACGTTCGGTATTACAGTTTCTTTAAAGTGGATGCATATTCGCAGTGCTGATGGGTTGGGATGCACGTGACCGTGGAAACAAAAATGCCTGCCCCGTGCGAGTTTTATGCTTGATGCAACTTCATATGGTTGCACGATGTCGAATGGCGAATACGCCGCGAAGCCATAACCATCAAACGGGACTATTTCTCCGTCGCATCGCGTCCACCGGTTCTCGCTGGTGATTGGTAGTTCCAGAACCAGCGGAGTAGTGCCCGACACACGACTGTCGTCTCAACCCGCGAGACTTGCGGGAGCCTGACATCAGAGCAGAATATTATCCCGTTACGCACTTTGCCCGTCAACAGGAGTAGGCTTTACGCCATCGTGTTGCATGCTATTTACCACAGGTAAAACCACAGAACGACAGAAATGACAGGATCTGCAATAAGTGTCCACGCATTTCCAACGGCGTGCCACTATCCTTGTTCGCGCCAAGCACACGTCACGATTACGTGCCGAAGAGTGACATAGCGTCTCTCTGCTTGTTGGGAACGGCATCAAATCTGACAAGAAAAGACTCTGCAGGGAAGTACGCGGTTCACAGGTCACGATGCCGACGTTCAAACACTCGTCG
Organism: Neospora caninum Liverpool; assembly: GCF_000208865.1. Lineage (NCBI taxonomy): Eukaryota > Apicomplexa > Conoidasida > Eucoccidiorida > Sarcocystidae > Neospora > Neospora caninum. The sequence goes on from NC_018387.1 coordinate 1,317,864, forward strand.
CCGGTTGGTACCGAGATTCTTGATCCGTTGCTGCCCGTTTGTACTTCCGCAGCAGTCGAGAGAAATCGCCTCGGTCCTCTTCGTCCTGCTGTTGCATAGCTTCCATTTCTGCTTTTTGTCCCTGCGCTTTGTACTGCAAGTATCTGCACACCCGAAAAAGCACAGTGCAATAGTCACAGCGAAACCGAGCACGCCGCAAATAAGCGTTTCACCTTCACCATAAACAAGCTCGCGCGTTTTCCCACCGCTGCCCCGTGCCGGTTGCCCGTGCGGTTACCACCCGCTTTGACTGCACACGGACCATCCTGGGGTCTGAACGCATCCGACAGCATCAGCCAGACGCATACGGTTTTTGGTTGTAGTCTCCATCCTTCTTGACGAACACCTTTTGCGCGCGAACACAATGCGATCCACACCACGCTGTCTCGATCATCAATGATGTCCATCTGCTCTTCCACTATGTGTGGCACGGCTGAGCCGACCTGGGGACTGCTTCGCATTTTGCCACTTATCTGGTATCGGGAATCAACTGTACCGGAGTTTCGTACCGGAAGTAGTTGAGCTTCGGGTATTTTGAAAGCATCACGCAGAGCATGGCGTCCGCCCGCAAGTCTCCTGTCGCCTTGTACCGGGAAGTAAGCTCGTCCACAAGGTACTGCAACGCCAACACATAACACCAGTGCCGGCAAGAGAAACGAAGACACAATGGAATCAAACCAGTTCTTTATCTTTATCAGCAGGCACCGTGCCGCTACGTGGGGCAGTCCGTATGAAAGCCAGAACACACATCCAAGTTTCCAGCTAGGCATGAACCCTGGAACGGCTAATTCTGTTGCTCCTTTCTTACGGCTCTGTACCTGCAAGGGATCCATAACAGGCATGAGTTCCCCCTGAGTCGGCTTCCAGTCGTAAGGAAAGAGCGCCATCCTCCTGGCCATGCAGATCGCCTTGAAAATGCACCGCTGCTGATATCGAGATGCATGCGTCGTCCGCCGAGGAAGAATCAGACCATTTTCTCCGACGAAATGGTGCAGAATGTGGAGATCTGCGAACAAGGATGAGTGGCAAGCGAAGAGCACGGGTGTCAACCATTTGACATCAGAAGACACCGCGCCAGGCCCCACAAACAGACAACCCTAGTTCTGTCATGCAAAGCAGGTGGAAAATCCGCAAGAAAACGCCTCAAATTGTGTCCCAGAAAACTGGCTACGTTCCGTCAGCAGAGCGACCGGACGCTGAAAGACGTCTAGGTCCGATTCCCGTCCCCTCGGAAGGACAGATAGCGTTCAGAGATAGCGTTGCGTGTCTAAATACGACTCCGGAGCCGCTGTCGTCGACCCGAAGGGTCCCGTCCTTCCACGCGTTTCGGACTCGGCGGTGACACTCTGCCCACCTCTCCAGCTAATGGGCACGTTGTTGTTTTTCAAGGCGACGCGAACGTCTGGTGAAGGATCCCAGAACCTCTCGTGAACTCGGTGAGGCGTAGGGAAAGGATCTGCGCGCTGAAAACCAGTGGAGAAATTAAATCCGAGCTCAGTTTGTCAATTGGTCGTTCTGGGCAAACACATGTTCCCTAGTTTGGGCACACGACGAAATGACTGTCGGTCTAGAAGTTGACACGCGTGCCTACTTCTCAGGGTTTCAGCAAATCGCGCCCTGCCTACACATTGCATAAACGTTCTGGAGGGTCACGCAGTTTTTGACGGGCGGTGGCTCAATCCTAGAGGGGACACGAATTCTGCCCTGTTTTGTTGACATTTAGTTCTTGCAAGTGAACCATCGTCTGGGCTACATGTCTGTTTCCGTTTACCTGGGCACCAAAAAAACGCCGATGTCCCTCACTCAGAGGGTCGTGCATGCGATACTGTCGTCGCAATGACGCCCGCACAAGTAATCTCTGTCTTCGGGCCTCAGCAGCCCCGACCACCCTGCAGGCACATATCATGCTAGATGTCAGGCTTTCTTCGTCAAATGTTTCTGAGTCACAACGGTGGCGCATTCCCGATACCTACCGGTGGCGTAGTGAACCCTGTACCCAAGAAGAGCATGCTCTCCGACTCCCCAAAAGCTGCCGAGAGGGAAGTTCAGGAACTATGCACTCGCAATGACGGCCCGTCCCCGACGCACACGCTGAGATTTGCGTGGTTCTCTCTTTCACTTGAAAGACGTTTATCGCAATCAAACGATGGAACGATTTTGCCATACTTTGCAAATTCAGTCAGATCTTGGGCGACTTGCTGTTGCAGCTCCTCGACCCGCTTGAAAGGATCCCATAGGGGATCGATGTAACAGCCTCGACTTTCCAGTCGCGGAGCGATCTGCGAGACAGATTAGGCCAAACGGAAGCAGAAGAAACAGAGACATCCCCAAAAGCACAGAACGCCAGAGAAAACGGCACCAACACATGGGGTTCCCTACCTCGAACGCCACCCATTGTTCAGACGACTGCAGAAGCGCCCTCAGCACTGTTGCCCTGCGCTCTTTTGCCAGCTACTTCGAAGCTGATAGCTCCCTCCCTTCAGAAGAAAGGGAGTCCAATGAGTCCTGAGCAAATGCAAACGTTCTGCAGTGACGCTACGAAAGAAAGAACTACGCCTTGGAGAATATATCCCCGTGCCCAGCATCAGAAAAACGTTCCTGGTCACCTTCCTTTCCGGGTCAACTCTTTGGAAGATCTTCGCAGCGATCGCTCTCTCCTCTTGTGTAAGTTTCTCGACAGCCTCGCTCGACCGGTTGTCAACATCGGGGTCCAGCTGGAAACGCCGGTGGCGAATGCTTTCCAGGCACTCAGCGAAGAGGGCATCTGCGGTACCCTTCTCGGATACCTGAGACGCATGAGACAGATTTGTCGAACAGACATCGCCAACAATGTGGAGAGAGCTAACAGTTGAATCTTGCATCTGGTGCGCAATCCATTCTCCAATGCATAATCTTGGAGTTCACCGGTGAACCCGTCGAGCCGCTGTCCGCGATGTCAACAGGAAAACTCTTTCTTTTCCTAACAAGAACTAAGCCCAGCGCTAAGAAACAGTAAAAAGAACCACTACCGTTGCCTCCGTGGGAGGATTTTGTCAGCAACAACAGAGGATCCCAGCTGCATGAGTCATCAGTTCGAAACGTTCTTCGCACTTGTCACACACACTCACGTCGCACGACTGTGGAACGGCAACGCGATGCGAAAGCTGGACACAAACCGAATTGCTCTCCTCTGCGTGGCTAGTTTTTTTGGAGACACGTCAAACGCCTGACCTACAGAAAGGCGATCTTCGGTCACACCAGCCACAGCACAGATGCGATGTAGTATGCCTGTCGCTATCTTTATGCACTCTGAAGATCAGGTCTCAGAAGCCCGATCCCGGCAGACTAACAAATCTCTCACCTTTGTGAACTGGAGTTTGTCTTGACCCAGCAATTTGTCATTGAGGAATTGCTGTGCGAACGACGGAGATGGTTCCTGTTTGCTCTGTGGCTGCAGACGTGCTACGTCCATTCGAGGGCCCGTGGCAGGGCCCGGAGTTCCACGGTGAAGCCGAGTCTGAGGCGGAAACTTTGTGGTGCGCTCCGCAGACCCAGGTGGTGGAGTTCGTGGAGGCTCTCTTGCGCTCTGCGACGGTCCTGGCGAGCCATCTGGTCGACTGTGTTGCTGTGCAGGCCTCGTAGACTGCTGCGTCTTCCCCGAAAAAGGTAGAGGACGCCTGAACCGCGAAGAGAAGAACCGAGGGGCTCCTCCTAAGGTAGTCGCGGGAGCAGAACGCCAGCATCCGGGTGCACAAGGCAATCGAACACTGCGAGGAAGGAAGCAGTTTGGCTGCGGTAGCGACAGCGTACACATATGATACCCTAGGACAGAGCCGTTGGCCGTTGCGGAGGCGGTGGCGTGTCGCGGCAAATGTGATGAAGCTGAGAGAGAATATCCCTGACTGGAGGCCAGAGCGTTCCGCAGAGGCGCGCGGTCTGTCGCTACAGCGCTCTCTGTATCGAGGCCGTTTCTGATCCAATTCTGCGGTTGGAGTCCCCCCGCATGCTCTTTATGTCGGGGACTCTCAGCAGAGACGGGAGAAAGAGCGTGAGCGCAACGGTGAACTGTGCAGATCTTCGGCAGCTGCAAACGAAATCGAGGATGTTGGGCACTTCCCAAAGGAGCAGAATCAGAAGAGAAAGCTAAGACGCAGTACAACCGAGACCCATGACCTCTTCGAAGGAAAAGATTCTGGTAACTTATGCCGCTGACTCTCTGCCAAGTAGACCCCAATTCCATATGTGCTGATCCTGCCGAGTGAGCGATGAGCGGCAACCGTTCCCGCACGGTCATAGAGGTACGGACAAGCATGGTGCGTTGAAGGCAAGATGCTGGAGTCGGCACGTAGCGGCAAGAAACACGCAGTCGTCGGTTACGCAGCACATCTGTTAGCATGGGATTGCGGTCGTAGGGTTCAGCAGCAACATATATGGCGCTTGTCGATACGGATGACACCGAGGTGGAGGATTCTGAACGGGTACAGTTCAGCGCAGCCCGGCGAGACTTTCGCTCAAAACCAGGGAAACACGCCGACCTATTCTGACGGGAAATCCCCACAGAAGAGGGGAGCTTCATCCGATGGGCTGATAGGGCGACAGATTCCATGACGGCACGGCTCGAGACAAATTCACTGGCCTCGCTGTAGTGGGGTACATATATTTGTCGACATGGCCAGTTAACAAACGTCTCCCATAGCACAATTCCACGCATCAAGGATGCCCCCTTTAGAAATTTTGACGAATTTTAATAATAATAATACGTTCTCACAAGCCACACAGGTCTTTTGAATCTTCAGGCTCCAAGTAGGCACAGGGATTCCACCTTATTCAAACGAAGAGTTTGATACATGCAGACAGGCGAGTTGCAAAACGCGGGACGCTTGAAATGGGGCGCAAAACCAGCAAAACAAAAGAGAAGGGCAAAGACATGAAGGAGAAAATCAAGGGGAGATAGAGACAACCCGAGAAAGAAGTGAGAAAGCGAGAAAAATTACACGGACATGGAGACATAGCAAGTGAAGGCGGCGAATGACGCGAACGCGGGCACAGCATGTGGATGAAGAAGGCGAACCTTCGAGCTTTACCTCTGTGCCTCCAGGAGACGAGGGAAATGTGTGATTTGCCGAACCTCAGTAGCGCCGAGAAGATTCAGTGTCTTCTGTGACAAGAGCGTTCAAGGGCCTTGAAATTTCTAAAATGCGTCACCAGTGTTATTTGGCGGTCCCGCGTGTGTGCATGTGCAAACTTGCGTACAACTGCATGTACCGAGGCCCATGCATCAAAGTCGAGTGCTGCTCGAAGTTCACCAGTATCACGGAATGTGGAGTCAGTTGTGGCGCTTACTACGAAGTGTGCAGCGAATTGGTACAAAGGGGAAAGCACTTTTATATTCGTATTTGTGAAATTTCGGGTTTGTATTCCTAGAGAGAGTACTCACGCGGGGTCGTGCAATTTCAGCCTCCCCAGGGCTTCGACTGTCCCGCACAAGAGTAACGGTTAACGTTCCTGTTATCTTCTCCAGAATTGAATGTAACGAACAAATAATATCACAAACACTGCCATTTCACTGAATCCCTTCTAGTGACCATCGTCATACTGAAGGCACTTCCCTGTGGTGCAATGTCGATCGCCGTGCATACTTCTGCATGGAAAGCAAGACCGCTTATTGCGCCCGGCGGAATGCGGACACGGATGAAAACAAGACAGGAAGGTATTGGCTTCTCTGTGAGGTGTTACTATGATGCGCGTTTTTTCGTGTGCCAATCGCAATGTCAACGGAGGAAATATACGCAGCCGCGTTCATTGTTGAAACTGATGACTCCAAACATATACGTAGGCTTAAGGAAGGAACAAAGGCGCTTCAGGGAAGAATTCCCTGGCAATGGTATCATTTCCGTGCAGGTTGTCTGGTAGGTGCACGCTAGAGCATCCAGAGGGAAAATCCTACCGCCCGTTTGGCAACCCGCGTTGCACAGGGTTGGATGGCGAGTTGTCATGATCGGTCAGCCTTATCCTGCTGATTCACGGTTGTTGCTGTTGGCAAACAGAAGTGTCATGGGAGGATTCTGTGCGAAAAGAGATTAGTACAGGCATTGCAATACGTCATTTGCGCATCGTTGCTGAGTGAAAGAAATACCGGAAAGGTGGTTCGTCGGGGCTCTGCAGAAGTTCATAAACAGATCAGACTGAGTCGTTGAGGGCCATCAAGTGCTCGCCCTGCAGTCTCCGTCACCTACGAGGAACGTTGAGCATGCCTTGAGAAACAGTAGCCTAAGACATTAACGAGCATATGCGAGTCGTAAGATAAACACAACTTAGTGCACCTGGAGGAGAGACAGACAGAGCACATAAAAAAGCGCTCCCCTGCGTCTGTTGCAGTCTGGTCGCAAGAAACGAACCTCCCTGTAGTTTGAACATGCTGCTCCACAGGAACACCTTCCGTCAGCGGCCTTCTGCCGTCGTTGGGGTATCACCAGAAGAGACCAGCTGTATCAGCCCTCTACATATTCAGCGGGCCATGATAACCTTCCATTGTTCCTTTGCCAGACAGAACGCCGTCAAGAGAGACATTTTTAGTACGAATATCAGTTGGAGCATCAGCTCCTGCTTCATCCTGTTGTGAACGAGCCGTCTGATGACACACCAATTCACCGGGCACTGTAATTGCGGGTCCGCAGGATTCTCGTGTCGGACGTACCCGTTGTGCAAAGCTTTCGGTTCACACAGAATTCATGCCGTTCACAGCAAAAGCGTAGACAGTTTATGGGGCGCCTATCAGGTGGTACACTCTCGATTGTGGAAATTTCTTTTTTGTATGAAGATTAATGGGTCGGTAGTTCAGGCAGGCAGAGGCAGGAAGGCGCGTGGGGGTCTCCGATGACCTCCAGCAGCGGTGTAGATGCGTGAAGACTTAGAAAGCAACCAGTCAGTCAGGTTCTGGCGATATGCAACGGCGCTACGAAAGTCGGACCCATTTTGGATGATAGCGCAGTAGGGTTGAGCTGCCTTTGCTGAGTTGAGAGACCGTTTCGGAAGACATGGTGCATCGCTGTCCTCTGCGTCTGCTGCACACACTGTAAATCCGCATCTACAGGGTGCTAATCAACGGCGATCTCTACACAGACACCGTAGGCGCTCTACCACTACAACTACGGCGGTTGCAATCAGTTCTGCGTGGCCGTCGAAAGGAACAAGACTATCGTTTCCAGAGCAGCAGTTGAAGTTCAGGGCGGCACATCCCATTGCTCATTACCGTGTGCCAAACCAGGTGTCTTGGTCGCCTACTTCGGACGAGCCTGCAAGAAAGCTAGTAAACCTGTTTTTTAATAGACGGCAAAACCATCCCTCTGGAAAAGGTTTGTGGCGCCGCGTGGCTGCTGGACAATGATGACAAATACGGGCTTCTACTTTTGGTTCTACCAGGGTGGCACATACCGCTGGTGCACTGGGCACTCTTCGCGAGATCTGTCGGGGCGAAGTATCGGTGGAAAACCCTACTAGCAGAAGACGTTGCCCCATTTTGCGTAGAGAGGAACCGTGATTCTGTATCTGACTTCACACCCTTGGAAAATGTGTTGTCACACATCTTCTTGAGAAACGGTGTTCGCGGTGCATTTGATCTTCTCTATCCATGAAAAGAGGCATTGGCCCACAAGCGACACAGGCAGCTGTCTGCCCGCTTCTAGACCGACTCTTTTCCTGCATCGTGCGGTTCCCCAGTCGCTTGTCTCAAAACCAGATCTGCTTGCCTCTGGCATGATTCTCTCATCTTTTCTTTTCTTAAAAAGGGACTTGCCTCTCTGTTATCTGAAGTTACCGTCTTCTACGACTCTTGGCGTCATTTCAAACAAGTCAATACCACAGGTGAGACGCAAGACAGAGGACGGAAAATACTGGTTGTGTCTTCCCTCTCCCACTTTTCAGAACCGTGAGTCAGTAAAGGTAAAATGATGTCAATTTTCGTACATTGCAGAAATGCCGTGTACCTAAGAAAATTTCTTCTACTGATTTTTTTCTGTGCGAGGGTGCAAACTGAAATAAAACGTTGCAGAGAGGGCGCAAAAAATGGACCTCTGTCCAACTGCACGAAGGTGGCGGAGGGCCGAGCGCTGCTGTGAACCCCCCATCATCAATATCTTTTTCAAGAGCTCATTCGCAATACAGGAGGGTGTTTTACTGGAAAAAAGTGGTGTTTGGAGAGACGTGAGGAAGTGGAATGACGGGACTGGCATGCGTGTCGGTTGCACGGCAACAAAACTTCGAGGGGGAGTTTTTTATGATTAGGTCCCGATCGTCCTGCAGTTGATCTGGAGAGTGGTATATTCCTCCTGTCGATCTTCCCCGCTAAGAGCGTCTCCATTTCATTCAGGTGGGAACCGCCTTCAGTGTGGCCTCAGGTGCGAGCCTTCCGGGCAGCGGACTCGTTGCCAGACAGCTGCCGTTGACACTCATCTATCTGTGTATGTAAATCCATATATATATATATATATATACGTATCAGTCTCAACACTAATTTCATCCGTGTAGTCTCCTAGTCGACGTGATGAATCGTCTCCCCTCCTGTCTCGAAGACGCAACCCCATGTAGCCGTATCTGGTTTCATTTGCCTCCGAAACGGGCCTCCCGATACTGTTCCGTTTCTAGCCTGACAATGCAGCCGAGATACCACGTCGCCAACCACATTGTCATCTTTCAGTATCATCTCTTCTCTGCCTTGGTGCGCTGTATGAGGACGCCCGTCTTCTTGCCTCCTTGTTCCGCTCTATCAGTTGGGGTGACTGGTGGCACACCCCCCTGTCTGAGCTGGCCTACTTCACGAGGGGGGAGAAATGTAGAAGTTAAAACTGGGTCTCGGATAGACTCGATAATAATGCGTTCTCGTAGTTGGTGTGGCAATACTGTCGCCACCGTCACAGAGCCAGTTGGGTTTCCTTTTACCCCCGGTATTGGTCCCTGGAGTCCGTCTAGAGTTGAGTGCAAGTGCTATCCGGGTCCTGTAAAGACAGTACAGCCTCTGTGTTGAATTGAGGCTACGGGATTTTCGCGGCATGATTAGCAGAAAAAGGAATCCAGTTAAAAGAGGTTACACCTTGCAACCAGTGGCGTCGTGCTGGCGGGAATAAACTCAAGAAACAATGTTAGAGGGGTAACACAGTTGGTTCCATGCGGCGTAAGAACTGGATATATATATATATATATATATCTTCCGCAATGCGTCTCATTTGTCTTTTTGCACTGCCGGTATGCATTTGGAAAGCCAACGAACGTGTAAGTCTAAGATGCCCGAGGGTGTAGCTACAGACATTTTGTCGAGTGTTCTGGTTCAATTTCAATGCGTTCATCTGGCCTTTGTGTTCGTGCTGTTTTTTGCAGCTCCTACACAGGCGTTCCTCCTCGCCTCGGTGTGGTTATCCGCCAACAAACCTTTGACACCGGAGTGATTCTCGCTGTTTCAAGATGGCTGACAGGAAGGCGGTGATCAAGAATGCAGACATGCCTGAAGATTTGCAGCAGGACGCCATTGACTGCGCAAACCAGGCACTGGAGAAATACAACATTGAGAAGGACATTGCCGCTTTCATCAAGAAGGAGTTTGACCGCAAACACAACCCCACGTGGCACTGCGTCGTTGGTCGGAACTTCGGCTCCTACGTGACGCATGAAACCCACCATTTTATCTATTTTTATATTGGACAGGTTGCTGTTTTGCTCTTTAAGAGCGGTTGAGGGGCGGGTGGCGAACCTTCGCGATTGTTTTCTAAAATACCATCTCTTGTTGGTAAATTTCCGGCATTGACTGCACAGACCTATGGTATTCCTCTCCCCGTTTTGTCACAGGGAACGCGGGGCGGTTTCCGTGCTATACTCCACCTGACAGTTGGAACCTGCGTCCGGCCTTCCGGACCATTCGGCAGTGCCCGGTAGCCAACGAAGAGGAACGGGTAAAGAATATGGGTTTGGGGGGGTAGTAGTGAATTGTTCTCTGCCTGTCGATGTAGTGTCTTCGGCGTCCTCGAAAAGGCAAAATGATCCCCTTGGGGTTGGACTACCCGGTGAATTTGCTTTTCACACACAAGGGCATGCCAGTCCCCCACTCCAGCAATACGAGCCTGATACCGCCAACCGTAATTTCAGAAAAGGAAAACAGCGTTACCATGTCCTAGTCTCCATCTCACTTAGTTTTGTCAAGAGCATGGAGACGTGCTAGACTTCATGTACGGGTATTTCTGTGTACACATGAATGCATGTGATTCAGTATCAGCACGCGTTTGCCTGCATATTTTGATGCTTATGCCTGAAGATATGAATGCACTACACTCTACAGTAGTGTGTGGCCCAAAAGGAATCCGAGGTTCTCTTTTGAGTGCGGGAACTGTGGGGTTCCGGGCCCTGTGTGCTCTATAACCGGGGACCCCAGTCGTCTGCTATTGTGTCCGAGGGGACTACTTCGAACAAAACTATCCGTCAAAGTGAACATGAACGTGAAGGCCTAATCAGTGAAGTGCTCGAGTTTTCGTGAAAATGCTTGGTTGTAATTGCGCACTAAGAGTTTTTGTTTCCGGCCTACCTGTTGCGTTCGGTATGGTCATAAATGGCCAAATATTGCTGTTTCACAACGAACCAGACCACGCCAGTTTCTTACGTGTCGTTCGCTTCCTTGGAACACTCACAAATTCCACTGTTCACTGGCTTTATGGGTCATTTAATCATGCTGTAGAGCGGTAGAGCGCAGTGTGTCTCGTTATTCTCTCCTGGTGACGTATGTTCCCAGGCAAGCATGCGGTGATTCGGCGCACGGTGACAACTGGTAATACGGGATTACGGCTGCTTGCCTATCAGGATGTAGAAGTGGCCTCTGTCAGCAAATGGCTCTCGACTTTCGAGATTAGTTCGGCCTTTCCACAAGTATCTAGTTAGTACACATGTCTCAACACGCTTTATGTGAACGGAGTGATTTTCTAGGAATTATGTCGTAGAGGCTTCCAGCGTCTCCGTAATAGCAGCCCTGTTAAACAAGTCACTTGCCTTCCATCTCAGCCAACGTTTGTGGCTGGTGAAGAGGATGTGTTGTGGTCATACATCTTCGACGATTAGTCGGATTCAGGAGAGAACGTAAAGAACTGTGGCGCCAAAACACAGCACTCTTGTGTCTCCTGCTCGGTCTGTTATATGTCGTCCTGTTATCGGTTATCATCCTTGCCACCCAGGACTTCAACATTGGTTTTTGGGACTTCCCGTCGTTCTCAGCATCATCATAACGCTACCACACCAGCCGTCCGAGAAATCAAACCAAGAATTCGACAGCTGGCGCCCGGCGAAGTGCCTGCGTCTGCTAAGGAATCAAACGCCTACCAAATGCAGGCCTCACCAATCCCAGAGGGACGCTGAATAGATAGTTAGGTCGTTGCGTGGACTGTCTTTCGCCTTATTCAACCTATTGTCTGCCATCGCCGAATTATCGTGGACAGCATGCTGATAATTCTTCCGGGTTATTTGTCGAAAAAATCCGGAACACACGTAACAGGAGGAACCCAGTGCTCGATGTCACTACAGTTTGATCAGCGTCCCTGACACAGAACATGTTGCGAGACACTGGCCCACGTAGTGAAAACCTTGGCGCCCGCCCTCGCAAACGAGGCAGTTCCATCACGATACGGCCCGAAATACTAAAAGGTAAAAAGTATTGTTTATGATATGCGCAAGCCAGAACAACAGGAGTTGAATATTGAGGAAAGAGATGGCGGAAAAAAACGCTTGACCATAAAAATGTGAAACAACGCCAAGATCTGGTATTGAAAGTTGGAGCATGCCTGCCTGCGTGGCATGCACGAACAGAGACCAATTCGGTTGGTCGCAGACTCGGACCAGGTTGTTTATACGACAGAACAGAGTTGAGGACTGGGTGTGAAGTAGCGGCTTCCTCCGTAAGGTCGACCGGTACGCCAACGGCCTCCATGCGAACGTTCGGAAAACTGGGCAAATGCCGGGCAGTTTATTCCTGCTAACACTTGTGTCGACCGATTCACCCGCTTCCTCCGGCAGTTGGAAGGATTCACTTCCGCGAAAGAATCACACTGGGGAACGCATACCTTTCCCGAACGCACAGTGTGCGATCCTGCCACGAGCCTGTGGGTCGTAGATGAGGCGATCTCGAGAGAGCCAGGCAAGTCAGTGGCCCCTGGCGCCGCTCTCTGTTGGCCATCTGAAGCCTTCCAGATGCGCGCTGTCAATCGGTAGCCAATCTCGGGGTTCCACAAACGCTTGGAGTGACTCCTCCTCTTTGGAGCCTTTTTCGACTTCAAACTGGTACTCCCACCGTGCTGTGAGAGGAAGTGAAATCAGGATGGATTCGATACGGGATCCGGGTACCTGAAATCCAAACTTGGTCCCCCGATCATGAACCAGGTTGAATTCCACGTAGCGCCCCCTTCGGATCTGCTGCCATATCTTCTCGCGTTCGGTAAAAGGTTGGTCTTTTCGTTTGACCAGGAGCGGAATGTACGCTGCGATAAATGTCTGCAGGCCATCTTCTGCGAAAGCGAAGAATTTTTCTGGCGATACCATCATCTTTTCATTTAGGTCATCAAAGAAAATTCCTCCTATGCCTCGACCTTCGTTTCGATGGTGGTTGCGGAAGTACGCATCGCACCACCTTTTGAACCTCGCGTAGTATTTGGGGTCGCAGCGGTCGCATTGCTCACGTAGTTTCTCGTGGAAAAAGACACAGTCCTCCTCGAAGACATACGCGGGAGAAAGATCCGTGCCACCGCCGAACCACCACAGGAGTGGCTCTCCCGCTGTAGGTGCTTCCCCCCCATGCCCGTTGGTGTTCTCGCTTGGCGAACTTTGAAAGATCTGGAACATCCGGTAGTTCAAGTGAACTGTCGGCGCCATGGGATTCCTCGGATGTATCACCATCGAGAGACCAGCGGCGTAGAACTTCCGCCCCTCGCCGTTCGCAGGGGGAAGAACGTGGCCTTGACTTGTCATTCTTGACGCAGCCTCTGGGGGAAGCGTCCCATACACGACTGAGACGTTCACCCCTCCTTTCTCCAGAACATTGGAATCCTGGATGACCCGGCTCCAGCCGCCGCCTCCGGATGGCCCTCGCGTCCATGTGTCTTCCCGGAACGAGCCGTCATCGACGGCCGCGAGCGCCTCGCAGATGGCGTTTTGGGAACGACGGAGCATTACTTCCCATCGTTCACGAAATGCCTTGTCCGGATGGTAAACCTACATACAGACCAAAGTGCATTCACTGCTAGAAGTAGATAAAACTTTTGTTTCGGAAAGCAAAGGAACTGGTTATAGACTCTGTGTGCAGATGGCACCACATATCTTCTCAATTGAGACAAGTTCCGTATGATGTAATCGCAAAACCGTTAGCTAGTTTGGTGACCATGATGCACATGATTCCACATGAGAGCGGCTGCCGGATTGCGATCACAAACATAAACGCTGGGATTGATCAGAGAACACAACACTGACGTGCCTGTGAAAGCTGGCAGAGTCGCAACAATGAGAGCATCCATGAAGATGAAAACCCCCGCATGAAATCGATGTCTCTGTCACGACATAACAAACACGCATGTTACCAAGGAGCGGATACAACTCGTGACAAACGGTAGAGCACGTTACACGGGTTCGCATTGATGCTACTAACTTCAGCTACGGCCACTCACGCGTACAGCGAACTCAGGACACTCGTGAGAAAGCGGATTTCAGTCTTGTGCCTGAGGACAGAGGATATGCCCTGAGCCTCCGAGGGTAGTTCTAGTTCGACACGAGTTTACTGTCGCCACTGCACACCCCCCGCGAAACCAGGACAGGCACACCGACACTAGTGCCCATTAAGGGATCTCACCTGTTTTGGAGCGAGATCCATCTTATGTTGGATAAGCTTGAAAGCGCACAGTGCGAAGACACTGCAGAAAGAAACCAAAGGTGATCCCTTGTTCAGGCGTCTTTGTCAACAAAGAGGGAATTGACACGTTATGGACTCAAACGGCAGAGACCCAGGCACAGCCATATGCCGCATCTTTGTACAGTAGCTTCCGTTGCCAGCTGTAGACACCGAGGAGAAAAGGACCTTCTCCGCTGGGAAAGGAGATTTCCCGTGTACAGAGAATGAGAAAGTACGGCGGCCAATGACATACCACCTGCACCGACAAAAAAGCAGAGCTGAATCTAATGCCGACACACAACGCTTCTCCACACTGAAACTTCATCACGAGGTTACGACCCGGAAGCTCTGCGACAGGTAGTTAAGTAGCCTGTTCCTCATGTCTTGCAACTCTGTTCACTGTACCATTTCTTGAAGCACTCAAATTGCTTGACTGTAGGCCCCGAAGCATGGAGAGTCTTTCTTAAGTGAACGAAGTCACGGGCGACAGGATATACGCGCCTCCAAAGCAGACAAGCTTCTTTTTGTGCATGCTACGAAACGGTTGTCGATTAGATTTAGCCTTGCGTATCTCATTAATGGCAGATTTGCACATTTCGCTCCAGAACGTCGAAAGGAAAAGCAGCACATTACAAACGAAAGGGGACAGCCGCGTTGATTTTTCTGTTTCACCGTTGTGCGCGGGCACACATCCGATGCGTCTATGTACCCTTTCCGTGCGCACCCCGCGCAGGGTTATCCACCGAAAGCTGGGCTGCAGTTCGTAAATTTGTTCGTGGAGGCCATATGTCGGTGCGTTCTCTCCATCTTCATTGTGCTAACACACAGGAAACTCTATCTTACTTTGAAATGGCTTCGCTGACATCACCGACAGCGGTGCGAGATGGGGCTGATGCAGGTCGAGCGGCTTCGGGACAACCTGGGCAAGGGACCAGCAAGGCTTCACCAGCTGCACACTACCATGAACTGTGCCTGTTTTCAGAATATTGCAGAACCATGTTTCACAAATACGGAGACATCAGATCAGTCTCGCTGAGGAAGGGGCGGGACAGTGAGGGATCAAATGGCCCTTCCATTCCTTAACGCCGAAACTGCTGAACATCTGATGGGTCGGAAATGAGCTGAAGTGACCCCACGTCAAATTTTGAGGGTCTAGCAGGCAAAGAGGACTTCTGCAGAAAGTCTCGAGTTCTCATAAAGATGAAAAAAAATGAATGCACGACAAATCCGCTTGAACAATTTGTGATAAATCTGGCCATCGCAATGCCGCATTGGAATCGAAGGCCGACCTTGCGATTGACAGGGGACGCTGCAACGCCTACGGCGAAAAGTCAAGTCTTCAAGGTTTCAGCCAGAGGGCGGGTACTACATGCGAGATGAGGTCATAGTGAGCATTTACTATCGCCTTTTCTCATCTTCAAATACCAAGCAATAACCCAGTTCTCATATGAAAAAAACGTATTGCTGGTTCATGGCAGATATATCACAGACGATCCAGGCGGTGAAGCAGTCAAGTCTAGCTTTATTTATAGGCCTAGCATATGTGCTCGGTACACTAGTATATGAATGCGATTCATTAATTAACACGAAAGTGAGTTGCCAATAATGTATTCCATGTTAAGTACTCGTGAACTCTATTTCCTCTGAAGTTGTGGAAATAACAGCGTCCGAAGCTACGACGAAGGGGTGGAGACAGAGGAGACGCAGACCCTCGACCATCGGCCACTGGCGAGCACACTCGAAAGGTGTAACGGCCTGCGCCGATTCCTCTTTTTTGTTCTGAGACGTTCAACGCATCCATAAGGAAATAAATGGGGGGTAAGGTAGAATCTGCTTCTCGAGTCGAAGCGCCTTCACTCACAGGCAGATTAGTAGGTTTCGTCCCCACCCCCCCCCCCCCCCCAATACCCCCCTCAAATATTCGATAACGAGCCAAACTGGCGCAGGGCTGGTCAGCTCCGAAAGGGCCGTATCTGTGGAACGAATACCAGGCGGTACATGAAAACCCGGACTGGAAGGAGAATTGCCTCACACGAGAGCGAAGACCCTTGTGTGAAACGACCTATGGCTACCAAGAGGTAACTGAAGATGGAGTGGGTACGGTAAGCGATCAGGTTCAGTCTTGATTGAAAACAGACACTAGCAGAAACTTTGTGACTACGCACTCCTTCCAACTGACGTCTTGACTGGTTTCACTTCCAGTAAAGAATCTAGATGTTCGCGTACACAGACGGGTCCAGCAACGTGTCCAATGCTCCACTCGGCAAGCTGTCTTCTTGCAACGATGTAGCGTCAGGAGCGAACCCACCCTACGAACCAATTTCGACCCACTTGTCCTTGGTTCTAAAGGAGAGTATCCCAGCCTTCCTGTCACGATGAAACCTTTGATCATGATCAACGATGGCAACCATCGCCGTGTCCACTCGCGACCTGGTGGCCGGAGTGAAAATGAGCAAAGGATGTTTTGCACATATGGAAAATGCGGGACCAAAGGGGGATATGTGTGCAGGGCAGGAAAGCGACTGCACTTCCGTTCCTAACGGAACTTGGTTCCACCATATACCACTGGAGTTCTCACAGAAGTTCCGGACGCATATTTGCTCGTAAGATGGGGCGGTGTGAGGTGGACACTGCAGGCTCTCGCGCAGGTGGCCACCGCACAAAACCCTAGAGTAAGAGCATACCCGCTTGATTTCTAAACACTTCAGATGTTCACTTCATAGAACAGCGACTATGACCGGATGCGGGGGATCTTCAAATAGCTGGAGCTGAGATTTAGTACTTGCTCAGACAGCTCCGCTTCCTTTTCTGCGTATGGCGCAGCCGGTGAGTAACGAACGTCGACTAACCTAAAGAAGCGCTTCTAACCTTGTGTCTTGCATAGAAAAAACCAAAAGAGCCTTCTGGTTCAGTGTCTCAACATTTTCTGGAGGCATTGGAGGTGATAGAAACAGGTGGACATGTAAAGAAGAGACGGGCTTCTGAAACTGGCCCTGTCGATTGCTTGATGGCAGCAGCGTCGACAAAGACTTTCGTTCATTGGAACCGCTGCGCTCCGAGTCGCCTTACATTGAAGAGTAGTCGAGTTCATTCTATCAGAAACGAGGAAATAATTGAGACTGAAATAGTAACACTTTGCTTTTGTTACAAGACAGGGTATGTGTTAGCACAAGAATGGGGTGCAGCCGACGGCTCTGATCCCCGCTGCTCAGTGGCGCGGTTGATGGAAGCCTGCAGCTGAGAAAGCTGGTCGACTGCAGAAGGAGGGAGATCTGTTTCACCCCGATGAAAAGCGTCCTCGATTCGCTTGGCTATTGTAGAGGCTAGGTCCAGGTTGTCGTGGCCACCCAAAGCTACGAGCGCACGCGCTCTTCGCCAGAGAGCCTTGATATTTGCACTGTCGAGCTGCATGGCGCGAAGACTATCCTCAGCTGCTTGTGCATACTGGCCCAATGTCAGGTGCACCTGACTTCTATTAGAATAAAGCACACTGTGCAACTTCAGCGGCAGTTTGTTCTCAGCAGACTTGTTGCCTACCCTGAGAGAGGCATTTGGGAAGTGGTCAGTTGGAGAAGCATAGGCAGGTTCTCCTGCTGCAAGGACACCTTCCTCGGCTATCTTCAGAGACTCGGTCAGAAGCATCAGAGCTTTCTCATGGTTACCCTCGTCATATGCAGCAACTGCTGCACCTTTGAGGGAGTAAATTTTCTTCGTCCGCATGTCGCTGAGGTTATCGCCACACTGTCCAGCTGGTAACAGCTTCTGAGAACTGTTTTCCAGGCTATCATCGTGCAGAGTAACGCAGTTCGATCGCTCTGTTTTCTCACAATCGCGTGGGAGGGACGCCTCGGCAGTTTCATCGGCATGCCTATTTGGTGTGTGGATCCCCTTCCAGGTGTCGCTTTCATCGTGACTGCAACGTGGCGCATTTGGTTCAGTTTCGTCCCTTTCCGCGAAACAACAGCGAGAAGTCACCGCGGTCCCTTCTCCGCAGTTTACAG
Source organism: Neospora caninum Liverpool (assembly GCF_000208865.1). NCBI lineage: Eukaryota > Apicomplexa > Conoidasida > Eucoccidiorida > Sarcocystidae > Neospora > Neospora caninum. The sequence goes on from NC_018387.1 coordinate 1,335,786, forward strand.
TCGCGCATTCGCTGCTGGACTCTTTTTTGGACTGCATGATTTGGGCAGAGGCCGAGCTGGAAGCCTGAGACGAAGTCTGTCGCCTTACAGGTGTCAGAAACTGCTTCGGCCGGCTCTGGTGGCCACTGCGAACGAATTCGTGGTCGTCATCCTCATCGGGCTCGCTGTCCTCAGGGGCATCACTTTCATCTAAAAGCACGGAGATCCGTCTTTTCAGGGGAGCATGACTATGCTGCACTGTTTCAGCAGTGTTCTGCGTACGTACTGATTCCTCGGCGGCGTGAACACCTACCGCTACGTCAGTGTCTGTTCCACGATTTGGAAGCGCCGAATGCGCAGCTGTCCGTGAACTGGTATCCCTGTACGACTCGACTCCCTCCTTGCTGTCTTGTACAGGAGCTCCATCCGTGCACTCAAGAGTATTAGGTGGCGCCTCTAAGGCGGTTATTTTAAAACCCCTTTCCGGTGAATTCTCTCCCTGCGAAAAACACTCTGGTACATTGACGGCGTTGATAGTCCTGCTGACCTGTCCTCCCCCAGCAGAGATGCTTGGGATGGCGATGGTTGTAGATTCCGGAGTCCCTTCTTTGGAACCGCATTCTGTCGAGATCTGTGCGTCCCGTGGGATGGAGGTTGCACAAGCAGCGGCGTCCAGGTCGACACGCTGCTGTACACACAAACTGCGCTGCCACTCAAGGAGATCCGCTTTGGCAGCGGCAATGTCTGCTGGGGACGGTCCGCGGCACCAGCTGGCGGCTCCAACTCCCGAGGACGGTTTACTACCAACAAGATCATCAAGTCTTTTTCTGGCGGCACTCAGGAGCTGATGATAGTAGCCACCATCTTGTTCTAGCAGTGCGATGTACTTTCTCAGCAGGCGAGGTTGTGTGCATTTCTCGATTTTCTCAGAATCGATATCTAGTAGGGTAACGTCGTCAGTTGCCATAGTAACGAATATACAATGAGGCTGCACTTTCCTCTCACGTCAACTGGGCGGAAGTAATGGTAAACTGGGTTTCTTTACAGTCGCCGGAAAAGGGACGAAGGCAGGGACGACTGGTGTTGCCGCGGGTAGCAGTAACAAATTGCACACTATAACCCAGCAGCTTTTGACTGTTCATAATCTACAGACAAACGCTATGTCCACGTCATGCGGATTATATCATGCCTCATGAAGCAAACTAAGCATGATCGCCCCACCGACTGACTGCAGTATAGTGTGTGACGGTCCATCTGATAGAGAGCACTAAGCGAGAACGCTGCTGTTGGACGCGCGCACTAGCAGGCGCACCATGTAGTGGTCACTCGATCGCTGAGACCGTCGAATACGACCCTGATTCCCAGATTGCGCTCCGGTTTAGACACTCTGAGTTTGGCAATGGATACTCTTAATCGTGCTTGGGCGGGTCATTTCTTGGCACTGACATGCTTTTGTGCGGAAACCAGGTCAGGACATACGGCGGGCTGGTTGCTGCGGAAACTGTCACTCACAGGATTCGTAGTGCAAGACCCACTACGATACACTCTACAGCGGAACATGAGACAGGAGCCGAAAATTGTTTTTCGGTAGCCATTTGGATATCGAAAAACTCAATGTAAAGTCCCATCCACACCATTAGAGCTTTACGGACATAATGTTGGTCACTCATCATCTTTCCTGTGCTAGTTGAGTGTGTTCTGCCTTCGCTCCAGTGATGGATGTGTGAAGGGAGTGTTGCAGGAAGGTGAGCTTGTCTCTCGGCCTTCCGCTCGGCGGTCTGCCATATCGAGCTGAGATTGTCCTGGCCGAGGTCTCCCGAACGGTGGACTCAAATTTGAACATGCTTGACGGCAGTTAGCGACAGTGTGGTTTCGTGTCCCGTTCGCGTTTTCTTGTGTAAGGAATCAAAAGGAATAGCATAAATTGCATCACTACTTGAACGGTAAGCAAACAAGGAACGAAGGATTGACTATGCGTAATAGTCACCTGCGTATCGTGAGGATCTATGAGATATGTTGCACTGCCTAGATCGGCATATACAGAATATCAAATCTAACACGTATCTCCCATTTTGGGACGTGGTCGCATGACGCTTACTTAAATCTCTTTGGTTTGGGCAGTCCCACGCTTTGATGGCACTTAAGGGGCGGGGTCAAACTGCCGTTACATTCGAGAACGACCGTTTCTTCGGAAGTGGCAACAGACTACGATGATGCCGAAGACAAAAGATTAAATACACAGCAGCACAGTGCGGCAATTCCTAATGCGAAGGTTTCGGATTATCTCTGAACAGAGGTGTGCGAATTAGGTGGTATCTGGAAAAAAAGCACGACAGGCAATCCCGGAGACGGAACTCCAAAATGCCTTCTGTTCACAGGAACAGTCGTTATTCGGACCTTAAACAGTTGGACCATCTGTCTTAGTCGAATTTTAACGGACCGTTTCCAGGTGCCAGCACCCTCGTGTGGGAGTGGGCAGGAAAATCGACCAAAGATTTCGCCCCGAGAAACCGACGTGCGTTCGCATGGACGTCAGCCACATTCTAACATAATGCCAGTGGGAGCGGGTCGAACCTACACCGAACTAGCTGTGCACGGATCATTCCTATTTGAACTCTCTTTTGACCCTTGGTATTGCAGCGCTCTTTCGTAATCTTATCGCCCCTCCTACACCACAGTTCAAATGGCGCCGCCATTTCCAACGTTTCCCACCTGAGGACGGCAAGGCTCTTCGGTTGAGTAGGCAAGCAGGGAACGGCACTGCGTAGGAGAGGGTGGAAATCCGAAACATAAAAAGAAAAGAAGCTGTCCGGTGAGGAGAAATAAACAATCTATGAGTACTGCAGGTCGGGCGCTCCGATGTACGGCTTGTGCTTCCGGGCTCTTCTGTCTTCGATATAGTTGTATCCTTTCACCATCTTCTCCTGATCCCAAGCGCATTGTCTCCATTCGTTGAACCACTTCACACACTTTGTCGCAGCGCCTTGAGGATCCTGAAGGGCACGAAAAAACAAAGCCACCAAGAGACCGGGTCAGTCTGAAAAACGCTCTATATCAGCGTCAAACATCCAAGGCTGAAGGGTTTTGAGATAAACATTAACTCCCTCAGCTAAAAATCTGTTCCTGTAGAGCGGGTATCTACGGAAGCCTGCTTTTGGTTTATACGGACCAAAACGTTCCGGTGGCACAGACAGCCTCAAACTTAATACGTTACGCTTTCACTTTGTCTCGCCGCCAACAGATATATCAACCTGTTTGGTACACCGCAGGAATTATACATCGATTCCTGGCTCGTAGGTACAAGCCATGGCACGTCGCAGGTTACAAAGGCTACAAGCTTGGATGTTGAGGGGCATTCCTCCCACGATCACAACAGTCTGGTGTGGCGCAAAAGCATTAGGAACTTATGTACAAATAATTTAATACGTATAGATTAACATCTAAACAGGCAGCAAGTGTGCGGATACCGTGGAACTCGCGAGACGGGAGATTGTACAGAATACAACCAGAATACACGAATCTCAACTCTTTGCACGCCCAAGTCCTTCTATGGACCACGCGCCAGTCTACGAACCGTGAAGATATGAAGTTCGTAGTTCTATTTAAATACATGTCTAGCACGGCGATACGTTGCTAACACAAATGGGCAAAACACCAAGAACAGGCCCACCGAGAATTCCGCTACGAGATTCAGCGGGATACACACATTTGAACTCTACTCATGAATCACTCTCAAAATCTAATCACGGACCCCCGCACGCCACTGACTGCGCATGAGTGTCTCCACTAAAAGCATGACGCGCCTGCTTTTGAAGCTGCATTTCATCAGACGGACGCCGAGACTTACAATGTGTGCCTGCGCAGACTGTAAGCATTTGAATTCTTCGATCATGAGGTATTTGCAGGCATTTTTGGGGTCGTCAGCGTGAACTTTTGCGGCGAAATCATTGACGGCCAGCCGGATTTCATCTGCTGTCTTTGTCGTCGAATTATACATTTCCGGTGAATAGAGGCCATGATGGTAGGCGAGGAGGCGCTCCCAATTAGAAGCAAAACGAGGCGCATCGCTGAATCCACCCTCAGGAAAGTTGTCGCTAACCATGTTGGAGTACTGTGTATTAATTCGGTCAGCTTCCGGGTGTTCATTGGCATGAAACGTGCGAGCATCTGTCGACCATGGATGGCGAACAGCCTCGTGGTTGCGGTTGTCGTAGATTGAAGAGTACATGCGACTTCCAGTTCGTCTGCTGACAGGAATCGGTTCATTCCCCCATCTATACTTGTTGAAATGTTTGTCTTCATCCATCTGTGGATTCAACGGCACCTTATTCAACAATTCGGGAAACGCTTCCGCCCCCAGAATCGAGGCCGCGCCCGAATGCCCCCCGTCTCTCGTGTCCACCATCTTGACTGTCTTGGGAAAAAAAGAAAAAGGAAAAAGCCACTGCTCGACAATACTACTGCAATGCAGCAAAGAGCCGTGGCTGTTTCGTTCCTCCAAAAGAACCAGGAGATTCTCACGAAACCCGTGGATTCAATCCAGTCGCCTTCTGCGCCTTCTGTCTACCGAGCTCTCCCGCTCGTCTCGACGACAATGAGATGTCTCTGGCCTGGAGAGGCAAACGAAAAAAGTAAGAAATAAACAATTGGACAGAGGAGAAGGTGTGTATGTTGGAACGAAAACGGACCGGCGAAAAATCGAGCGAAAAACGACGTCCGGAAAATCGTCTCAGTCGTTGCATGCGATTAGTTCTCTTTCCCTCGTCAGCTGTCCGGTCTCTCCCGACAAATCTACGACCCCAGGGAACAATGAATAACGCACAGGCTGGAAAACACGGAAAAAAAAAATGGACGGGTCTTGCTCATCTCCCGGCCGTTCCCTCTCTTGCACTTCCTCTTTCTCTCAGTTCTCTTCGTCTGTTTTTGTGTCACTTTCTATCTGTCTCCCTCTCAGCGGGTGTCTCTTCTGTCCAGGTGCCGGATGTGTACATGTGAGAAACGCCGCGTGTGATGCACTCTCTTGTTCCACGACGACTCTTTTCTAGGCACGGCACCTTGTAAGTTGCCCCTCCCCGAAAGGAGCTAGAATGAGGAAAAGCAACTCTCCCACTGCCGCCTGCACCACAGGTTAGGGAAGTCTAGGGATTCGCGGCGAACGACACTGTTAAATCCTGTCCACTGGATCAGCACTGCTTTTTACGAAGACCACCCGTGTGAAGCCAACAAAACAAGTGCATACAGCTCTCGTCTTTGGATGTGCTAGATGGAGGACTTCCCAGGATAGTTCAATCTGGAAGTTGTGTTGACTCCCTTCACGCGGCGTCACGTTAATACCCGGTACTTGCCACTTTCACCCGATGCAAAATGGAGGCCAAAATGCATGCACAAGGTTTCCCTAATAACCAAAACGAAACATCTAAGGGAAGACGGACTTGCGCCGTTTTTATTGATGTCAGTCTACCGGCTCTACACTCGCGACAAGAGGTACATAAATGTATCTTGGATGAATGTATCTGAGCGGCTAAATGTCTATCAAACGTGCGAATTTTAGATTTTCCATGAAATCTATTTGGAAGAAGAGGCGTGTCTAACGTAGAATCGACAGGCACACAGTGGAAAGAAGCAGAAACTTTAAACACTCACAATTCCACTGACTCATTATATGACACTCCTAAAGAAAACTGGGTAGAGGTGAAAACACATACCGGAGAAATAGTTGTGTTTGGTTCTTTCGAGCTCATCGCTCTAGATTCACATACACAGGCATATATGTGCTCATCTACCAGTCATAGAAGTGTTTACGTGTAACTTATGGCGCGTTAAACAGCTGTCTACATTTGGGGAGCAAGACAATTTGTAAGGTCGGATACGTACATATTGATATGTATGTATGATTACATTTATCTTTAGAGAGAAAGCCGCGGAACCGCGAGAGAATTCGGTTGTTGGACTTGCGTGTGTGGGCATATATATCTATGTACTTAACAAACAAGTGAAGATGACGGACTTACATCGAATGTGGGGAAACGCGTTTCCCGTGCTGGCCGCCGTAGAGTTCGCTTGTATGCAGCCACAGGGAATCGTCTGCTTTGCTCTCGTGGAACTCCTATGTATATATACATCCATATACACACATAAATGCACGCAGTTGTGTGGAAATGTATAGTTGATCTGATGAAATGTAAAAGTGTGCGGATGCGAGTCTGAAGTGACAGACTACACTCCAGGTCAGCAACATGGAAGGCCAGCAACTAGATGCATTTCTCCGGCGTCTCATCCTCGCTACGTTTGCTTTTTGCTTGTCAGCATGTGGAAACGAAAATCTGCGGCATCTTCGTAGTATGTCGGTATCGGTGAGCTGAAGGGTTGAACAAGAACGTGGAAATGAAAAGGAGACGATGCCACAAAGACTTGATGTCGAGAAGGGAACTTGCACTGGGCTTCATGTCCCGTCTGATGACTGCGCCCAGACTCCCGGAAGAGCCTCATTTCTCCTTCGGAAACTCCACACCTTCCAACAATGAAACTCAGCTTTACCAGAGCCTTCGGCTTCTCCCTACCCTCTTGTACATGGGGTGATCGTAGAAAAGCAACAAGATCTGGGTCATCAGCTCTACGCTCCGAAAGAGTAGAACGAAAGTCTTTTGTTCGAGAATTTTCTGTTCACAACAGTACACTGATGGCGTACGGCGAATCCAGCTATACCTAAAATGGTTTCACTGCATATCCTGCGGGAGTCGAAGGTAACTCAAAACTGCGTTTCCTTTTGTGTGGAAACATCTACTTCTTCGGAGAACTGTCAGGGAATTTGACAAGCAGCCCTTCAAGGTCGTGCCGATTTTCTTTCTTCGAAAATGACTCTCTTGAACAATGTAGCCGAGCGACAAAACCACTGTGGTCCGCCTTGAACCATTTGTTATTTGAGGAAGTCAAGCGACATTTAACCTACAATGCTTTCTACTTTTTGACATTTGCTGCTTTTACTGCGTCCCCGTTTCCTCTTTCTTAACGGCGGCGGTCCAGCTAGATTTCCTTGACTTTATTGAGGAGGGGCTTCAGGAGAAAATGAGGATTTTTGTTTGATCCTTGTCGTTTACGTGAATCGACGAATGGTCAAACTCCTGCTCTCCAGGGTAGTAACCGCACAAGTAGGATGCAGACCTGTGTGAAAGCATTCTTGGGCGAGGTTGAAAAAAACTCGAAGCCACCTGGGACAAGACATATCTTTTGCTCGGCTCGAATTCTGTGCCTTCAGTCGCGTGCGTGTGGCGACCGCGCTGTGAAAGAGACAGAAGAGAGACGGGGCGCCGGTATACTGCGTAAAGGGTGTTTTGGCGAGACCGTGAACAAGCAGGTGTGGGGACATCGGAGAAAGGGCGAAGGGGGCACAGAGAAGGCGGCGCGAGCGCATGCATGTTTTCCGGTGTAGATACTCGTCCCCTATATCCCCCGAAAAGACGGTTAGAACGCCGATTCTCTGTGCAAAAACGCCCCACAAAAAACCGCAAAAAATGTGTCTTCTGTGTGCTTGAGGCCCCGCCGGAGCTCTGCGCGTTCCCTCTCCTTCCTCCTCATGTGAAGTTGCGCCAACCTTCGCCCCCTTTCCGTCTCCGTCAGAAAGAACTGCCCTCAAATTCTCGCGCTCCTCCCACCGGCGTCGGCGTTCCTCAGTTCACATTCCTCTTGCTCCGCGAAGGAAGGCGCTTTCCCAGCTGTCCTTCCTCTTGTTTTTTTCTGAAAACTCAGAGGGAGAATTACAGAACAGCCAAAATGAGCAAGCTCGTGAAGGGCGGGTTGGAGGGCGAGGAGCAGCGGCTCCATCGCATTCGCATCACTTTGACGTCGAAGGATCTGCGATCGATTGAGCGAGGTGAGGAAAGGGGAAACGCCTGGCAACGCATCTTTCGTTTAAAAAGCAACCACGATTTTTCGGCCTTCTTCCCGCATAGTTACCCCGTTCCCGCGGGTGACAAACTCTTCGAGTCAATCGAGGGGAAAATCGGGGCCCTCACCGCCCCAGCCACACAGGGCTTCTCATCTGGTCCGTTTTCTACCCGTGAAATCAAAATGCTTTCAAACTCCTCGTGAAACCTGCGAGATGTGCATCTCCATTTTCGGCGCAACCGGCCACGTTCATGCCTAAACTATTCACATTCGCCTGTACATTTATTTTGCCGTGCTCAACCAGGAGAGAGGGGCGACGCGGAGCCGTGCATGTGCGAGGCTTCCTAATTTCTTTTCTGTTTTGAGGCGACACGCGAGGGACTGTACCTGCAGATGAACGCTAAATCAAGAGTTTATATTTTTTGTCGCCTCACAAAATACGGCGGGGAATCAGAGCAGATTTCCCCCCTTCTCTGTTTTCCAGGCCTGAGATCGACCTGTTTGCTGCGGGGGCCTCCTACAAACACGGATAGCTGCTAGATTCCTGGGATTCCTGTACTTTCCTCGCTTTGCTCTGGCCGTCGCGTCTCTGTCCGTTTTCTCTCTGTTCGTGTAACTGCAACTGGACACTTTTGTATGTAGGTGTGTGTGTGTGTGGGCGACTCCTGCTTGTGTGGAGCGCGTATGCGTGAACGGTCTGTGAAAAGAGGCTCGCGGCTTATACATTGTCTCTTCTCCTAGGGATCTCTCGTTTCTCAGTTTCGATAGAGGCTTCCACAGCGTTCCGTCGCGAAAGGATGTTTTGCAATGTTGTTCTTCTCTTCAGTGTGCACCGAGCTCATCAACGGCGCGAAGGAGAAGAACCTCCAGGTTGCCGGCCCCGTGCGTCTCCCAGTTAAGACCCTCCGCATCACCACCAGGAAATCCCCCTGCGGTGAAGGTGAGCTTCAAAAAGGTCCAAAGAGCCTTCCGTTTCTTTCCAGCGAACCGTAGGCAACCATGCGTTACGGGATACTGCAGCGAACGGCGTGTGTCCGCTTTCATACGCGTCTGTGTATATTCACGTGCACAGGTGAATCTCTGCATAAATATGTGCGTACGCATGCATGGTGCTGCATAGGCGTGTACGTGAGTTTGAGTAGTCCGCATTCCGAGGTGTCGTGCGTGTGTACAGAGGGTTGTCCCTCCAAGGACTTTCTCGTGAAGTGTATAGGGGGGTGCGCACTCGAGTCGCCTGTTGCTTTCAGGTACCAACACCTGGGATCGCTTCGAGCTGCGCATCTACAAGCGCCTGATCGACTTGCACTCGCCCAGCGACGTTGTGAAGCAGATCACCTCCATCAACATCGACCCCGGTGTAGAGGTTGAGGTCACGATCATCGACATGTAAACGGGGCGTGGACAGGAGGCCGCAGAGATTCACGTGCGCGTTTCCAGAGGAGAAAGGCGGAGAAGGTAAAGTTCTCAGTCGCCCGGGAGACTCGAAGGAGCTTCTGTGGCGCTGGTGGACGTTCTGTTTTCTCCACAAGACGAAACGCGAGACCGGAAAAACGACTGGGAGGAAGAAGGCAGAGACCCGTGTGTTGATCTCCCAGCGGCAGCGGAGTTGTGGAGAGAGAACCGTGGCGTTTCTGTTGCGTACAGGAAGAGTGCGGGAAGTTACCTTCTACTTGTTCTGCCTCGCAGTCTCTTTCTTGTCCTTATCAACAAGAAAACTGCGTCAATCAGTCATCGATAGAACGAGTGTGATGCACTCTCCTCTGTTCCCTCGTTTTTTCCTGGTCGAAAATGGTACACGATTCGACGCAAGCCCTCCACACGTTCTGAGGCGACTGCATGAGCCGTCTTCCTTCTGAAGGCACCCTCGCTATGTGAGGGCTTCTTCGCCTTGCCGCCACACACGCGTTCGTGTGTACACTGGCGTATTCCACCCCCGTGGCACGATGCTGGACGCAGCGCATACACTTGACGTATTTCTGCGTACATGCACGCAGAACCAGACGTGTATTTGGATGTCCTCGCTCTCAACCCATATCTGCGGCACAGAAGAGCTCGAGGTTCAGATTTACTTACGCCTATAGGGAGTCGCGCTAGTCTAATTACGCTTCCCAAATCACACGGTTATCTAGGTCTAGAGCGTAGATTACATGTTTGACTCGTTCACTGCGTTGCCGATTCCTAGTCGAACGGCCCACAGAAGCGAAGCGGTCGCTTACGAAGGAGCGTGAATGCGGGCTGCAGAAATTCTTTGCCGGAGAAGCAGTGAACGCTACGACCCGGAACCCGACGCCGATGGCTGTTGCCTCTGAGTCACGCTATTCTGTTCCTTCTCTTCTCTTCAACGCCTCTAGCTCCAGAAAGAGACCCACTCTCTCAGTATGACTGTGTGTGGTTCGAATGGCCGTGATCTTTCGAGAAATGCTCGCGTTCGCTTCTTCATACTCAGCCACGTGATTTGTCTGCTGTTTGACAACGCCCTTCCCCATACAGGATTAGAAAAACATGCCATCCTCGAAATGTGTGTGTGTGTTGAGTGCACGGGAGTCTGCACGGGCCTGGAATGCGATTGCCTGAACGAAAGCCCTTTGTGCAGCTATCCTCTCCACTCTGTATTCGGTTTTCTGTCTCTCTTGCATTTTACGTGAATATGCACCACGTTGACGCAGTAAGTGGACTGGTCAGAGCACTCGTGTTGCCGTTTCAGACCGCATTTCTTTGCACTCTTTCTTTCGCGCGAATTGTTTCGCAGGATCTTGTTTCCTTCTCTGTGCTTGTTTGCGGTTCGTCTTCACCCGGCATGATCCTGGTCGGGCTGCTGGCAGGCACCAACTGCTTTGCTGACCCGGCTGCCGAAGTCTTTTCCCGTCCGGTGGCCTTCGAGGGTCCTCTATCTTTTCATATCCCTTTTCTTGTCTAGCTTCATCATGCGCCGCTGTGCGAGGATCATTAGCGTGGCGCCTCGTACCTTTTCTCCGGTAGCGCGTCGAGGGGACGGTGCTCTTGAATGTGGTTTTAGAGGTCCTACTCTTTCGTCCTAGTGTGACCAATTACTCGTCCCGCTTTCTCTTTACCGGACTGTTTGCAGACTCTCACCAGCAGCGCGGGATTCTTTTTTCCCTCGTTTGCCCCTTTCCGCGTCTTGCTTCGTTGTCCCGTTATTTTTCGGAATGCTGAGACTCTCACTTAACTAGCTCACAGCTCTCTTGTCGCCCTGGCAACCATGGATTCCGCGTCTCTCGTGCAGGCCAAAGCTCGGGCTTGAAACAAGCGAAAAAACGACTTCGCTCCGGTGCGCCTTTTGTGTGAGGCACGTCTGAACGAAGGCTAACTGCTTCACCCCTGCGTTCCTGTCGCTGTCTCTGTGTACCGAAGCTTTCTCGTGTTTGCAAAGCAGCGTGAGCTCTGCCCGCGTCGAGCCTAAACGCGGCTGCGCTGCGACCTTGGAAAGAAAGAAGAAAGAAGCCCACGGAAGTCTGTAGACGGAAATGCAGCTTTCCCGGCATCGAGGTTCTGCGCTACGGAGACGCGGAGTCTGAGGCCGGTGGAACGTGGCGTGAAGGGCGACTGACGAGGAGACACGCCCGGAAACCAGCACGTCGAGAGACAAGAAGAGAGACAAGAAGAGAGACAAGAGACAGCCGGACGAGGTCGCGCGGGGTGAGGGGCCCATTCGCGTGTGTCAGTCCCAGCTGCAGGTGGGGGCGGAGTGGTTTGTGTAGCCGTCAGACCTTTTGGGTTTGCCGCCAAGAATTTTCGGACACGGCGGGAAGAGTGCCCAGCCGACGGGAGGCACGAAGGAAGATGCGTTTTGCTTCTCGCAGGGAGACAAAACCCTTTGTCTCGACGTGAATCGAGATCCCAACAGGAAATCGCGCGTCCCCCGGCTTTTCTGGACGCACGTTGCCTCATCTCGTGCCGGCGCTCTCTCTGTGTCGAACCTCTCGCCGGGTGTTCAGGCGCCTGAGGGTACGGTCACGCGACGGGACAAGGGGTCTCCCGTCCAGGCTCTAGTCCCGATTCGCTTGGAGCTGCGGTATATTGTAGAGAAGTGCCGAAAGGAAAACGGTTGAAGACAGTGTCTGCTGCCAAAGGAAACGAATCAAGATAGACTCTTTCCGACACGGATCCGCACAGCTGTACAGACAGTCCAAGTTGCCGCAGCTTGTTGCTGCAGAAGCGATCTATCGCCAGTTTTTTGCGAGCGCGTTTGCAGGGGGCAAAGGCTTCAAGGAGGCTGTCGTGACCTTGTTCGTGGATCTTTTTCTTTCTCTGTTGCCCCGCGCTTCATGTGTCCGCCTCTGTGAGTGCAGAGGGAAGAGCACCGCGGACTTTTTTTCCCGAGAAACCGCCAAAGTGATTTATTCCCCTTTCCGGTGCGTCCATTTGTGCTCTTTCCGTCGGCCCTTCCGCCGCGCTCTGTTTCCACTCTTGCCCGACACAGCGTGCACTCTCGCGACACCGTCCACTTCGTCGTTTTTTCGTCCTCTTTCCCCCTTGTTTCGCGTTTCGATCCCTTCAACGATGCCACCGAAGGAGATGGGAAAAGTGCGTGTTTCCGGACGAAAACTCCGGCCAAATAACCGCTTCGCCATTTCGTCCGACTTTCAAGCGTGTGGGGGGTCCGGCCGAAAGTCCTTCCAAATCGGTTTATTTGAGTACATCCTTGCGTATCCATTCATAGATACCCGAAATCATGTGTAACTCTGTATCTGATTGCTTCATTCCGTAGCTAAAGGTCGCCCAAGCTCCGTCGCAAAGTCTCACCTGACGCGGGTTTCCTCCTTGCCGCCCTGTTGTCTCCACTCCCGACCGTCCTTCTCGTGTCTCGTCTTCCGCATCGTCCTCCGTCTCCACGCGCCTTCCGCGCGACTCATGCGCATGCTCGTCCAACCTCCCAAACATTCTCTTCTCGGCGCGCTCGAATTTGCCGGAACTCCGCCCGCGGCGCCGAACGATGTCGCCTCTCGCGGCTGTGGCCGCTGTGGCGGCGAGGCACCGTGAAGGCCCTCCACCGGAAACGCCTGTGCAGAAGATGAGCGATGCCGCTGGACAGACGTGTGCAAGACGGAGCGGGGTGGGTTGGTGCGGACGTCTTCGTCGATTTTCGTCTCCCCTTCTGGGTTCTGCTATCATTCTCTTCCTCCTGTCTGGCTTCTTGTCCAACCCTGGAGGCAGCACGCGGGAGGCTGAGCGCAGAACCGCGACGCCGTTGCCTCTTCTCTCCGGCGCGAGTGCGTTGCCTTGGCCTCCCTTGTCGGTATGGCCTTCGGCTTCTCCTGGGACGTCGAGGAACGGCGACGAAGAGCTGGACAAGGTGCGCTCCACTGTGTCCTCCTGGTGGTCTGTGGTTACGCAGGCAGCGACCGGGGAAAAGCCGACAGAAGCAGTGGAATCGCTTGAGACAGAACGGCGCGTCTCCGAGGTGCCTCCCACGCCTGCTGGGTTCTACTTCTTCCCTGATTCTGGAGACAAAACGGGGAAAATCAATTGCAGCGTAGAACCCGCCAACTTCCCAGCGGACGCAAGGGACTTCGTCGTGCAGTGCCCCTCCAGTGTTCAGACCGCTAGTCTCCTGCTTCTCACCAAAAAGGAGAACAGAAAGTTCAGGATCCCTGGTGAGGCATGCCTGCGCTTCTCCAGGACAAGGGACCAGCCGGCACATGAGCAGAAAACCGTGCTCTCTTTGCGTGTGCTCTCTCCTGTTTACGCTCATCGGGTACACTCGATCCCACTGCTTCCTCAGGCCCTCCTTACCCTGTGCTTCTCCACTTCTTTTGCGCGTCCGTTTCCCCTTTCGCTTTTTCTTCTGTCTCCATTCCTATGCCTGGGTTGTACCCTCACGACACCCGCGTCTATGATCTCCCCCTCCCGTTGCGCTTCCGTCTCTCTCGCGTGCTTTCCATTGCTCTGCACGCTTCGCAATCATATGCTTTGTTCGTTCTCCTTAACTTTTCAGGCTCGTCGATGTCGACGTCAACCATGCCTCTCCACTTCGCGGCTGCCGCCGAGGACGCCCGCGAGGTGTCTTTAGAGATCTGCGACGAGGACGCAGACGCGACTCTGTCTCTCACTTCGCTGAGCATCCCGGTGTCCTCTCTTTTCTCTCTGTTTTCGGTTTTCGGCCCGTCCAACACCTCAATGTCCTCGAAGGCGCGCGCGGAGTCGCTGACGCCGTTCCTGGCCCCGCCGAGCCCCATTGCAGCCGCTGCCGACTGCCGCCGGGTGTCGATTTTTCCGGTTCATCTTCCGGGGCAGGGCCTTGCGGTCCCTCGACTCGCCCAGTTGGCTGTTTCCCGCGGAGTTCCAGGCGTTCCGTCTCTTCAGCCGCCGTTCAACTCGGAAATTCTCGAGTACCACGCGACTTTGCCTGAAGCTCAGTCCGTGACGGTGGCGGCTGTTGCCGCTCCAGGGTTCTTTTTAACGGCCGCTGAGGAAGGCGGAAGCGTTCCGGCGCGGGATGATGCGAAGGCGACGGACCCGCTCGCGCTCTCAGCTCAGGAACGCAAGTCCTCACTGCTCCACAAAGTAACGTGCGGCGAACCTGGAACGGCCATTCAGTTGGTTTTGTCCGTGTTCTCGTCCGTTTCCGGCAGCGCACGCTTGTGTAGTGGCAACGCCAAGTGCGTGCTGAACGACCTGGTGCAGAAAACGCTAAATGGGATGAAACTGTTCGGCAACAGCTCCGACCCGGTCCACTACCGGGTGTACATACACTGTGTGGCGCCACACGCAGGGCGAGCTGCTCTCGCGGGGATCCAGCCGACGCGCGGTCAGCTACTTCCACGGGTTTTCTCGCCGGAGAAGCATCTCTACTATTTGCGCCTGCCTGCAGGCGCCAACGGAGATAATGTAACCTTCCGGGCCGCCGACACCCAGACAGAAATCGTGGTGGGCGAAGCAGGCCGCAAAAGGAGCACAGGCGTTGCCAAGAATGTTCCGCTGTGGCTGCCGCCCAATGAGGAATCACGTGTCGTGCCGATTCGTAGCTTCGTGAAAAAAAGTGGAGGACGAGGCGAAGAAGACGGGGAAATGTATTTTGTTATTCTCGTTAGGGCAACAGAAGGCCAAGCTAGTGCCGCTGACGGCATCCAGCCGCTCCTGAAGAACCTCAACCTTCTTGGAGCCACTCTGAACCCCCCCTTCGACTCAAATGTGTACGTCTTGTTTCCCTTTGCAATTTGCTCCAGTAGCATCCTCATAACGTTCCTCACCTTGGAGGCTCTCGTTTACTCATATGTCTCTCCTTTTTTGTTTATCGGTCTCTCCCTAGCTCGCTCTTCAGTCACTTGCTTCTGGCCTCGCCGTTTATAAAAGCATGCATGAACGTGAATGTGCTTGTGCCTGCATACACTACCATCTGTAGAGCTACCCCAGCTACAGACCTAGTCTTTTGGGGCCCTTCCGTCTGCGTACACATAATGTCGATTTACTCATGCGCGACCTGCCTGTCCCTGTCTGGACAAAAAAATTTTGTATATATATATACTGCGTGACTGTGCTTTTTTCAGGTTCCACTTCTCTGCACAAGTGCCTGTGGATCGCAAGTTCGTCGGCCTTCAACTGGGAGAGGCAGTGCCAGGCTCTCATATCCACGTCGATGGTGAGGAAGAAAAGGCAGCGTTAAGCATATACGTATGCAAGAAGAGAAGCGTCCAAGGTGGCAAAATATAGGGAAGAAGTTCTGTCCTGGTGGTTTGCCTTCTGGGTCCTTGCCTCACGCCAACAGCCAGAAATCCCTTCGCCTTCCGTTTGACGACTTTTGCTGGGCTTCGTGGTTTCCTCTGATTTGCGTTTGGTCTCTTTGCTTTGTGTTTGTTGCCTCTGCGTCGCGGCTTCCTGTCGCTTCTCGCGATCATTTTGTTCATGTTGGATCCAAGTTCCATTGGGTTAGCAGAGCACGTCGGAGAAACAGGTCAGATATTTTACTGGGCGTCCTAATCCTCGGGTTGTTTCAGCACCTCTTCGCCTCCGTCTTCCGGTGGCGACCAACCGCGTCTTGGACCCTTGCTCACGCCCTTTTCTTGCGTCTTCTCTCTTCCCGCGCGCGCGGGCTCTTCTTCTTCCAGGCAACCTCTTTCTCCCTCGGCACCAGACAGCCTTCTACCGCCTGGGGCCCGGTGACACCAGGCGCATCTCGATTGTCTTGTCCTCTCCGGACAGTGAGACTTCTTTCCCCAGTGAAACAGACGGCGCGGCTTTGGGCGTCGCCCAGAACGGCGCCTCCGAGAAACAGAGCAAACGCGAAGTTGTCTACACCATCGAGGTTACGCGACCTACGGCCTGGTTCAGTGGCGCTTCGCTGGTTCCAGCGCTGGCGGACGCAGCTTGCTGGGGCTCCGGCATCGTCCACGCCTTCGCGGGAGCTGGGTGGCTAGCCATCGCCAAGACACTCAACTTCGTTGCCATCACCGCAGCCATTCCAGGTGCGAAGGGGAGACGGGGGGACACCAGGAAATCGAGAAAGGCAAGGAGTGGATGACGCGAAAGCGAGATGCGAGTAGCCAAGCGCATCCACGACCTGTGTCGGGCGTCTCGAGGCGAGACATGACACGCGTTCTTCACTTCTACGCGCGCCCACACTGAAACATGCGTTTTGCTGCGCATGGCTTCGGATTTCTCGCACAAGTTTCCTAGCGACTTTCTCGCCGTGTAACGGGCGCGCTCTGCGGGGTCTGGTTAATAGTGCATGCAGGGACGAATGTCCATGTAGAAAAAAGGGAGCGTATGTATATGTCAGAACTGTTTTACCGCTGTTTTTCTTGTCTTTGTGTGCAGGTACCCCGGAGATGTGGGCGGGCTTTTCGAGACGCTTCTTCGACTTTGGTCTGCAAGTCACTCTGCCTTCGAGTTGGGTGGAGGTCGTCGACGACTCTGCCCAGGGCCGTGCAGGCCCGCAGCTTCTCCCCTCAGCTTCTTCGCCTCTGGGCAGACTGATTCCAGCCACACTCCTTGGAAGTACGCCTCGCGCTCCTCCTAGTCCGCTTTGCTCCCCTTCCCAGGTCCCCTTTTTTCTTGGGATATCGCATCCATAGGCCTCAGGGATGACGGATTTGCCTACACGTGCGCAAGTCTCCTTGTGCATGCACCTATCTGAACGCAGTTGGTGTGCACGTGCTGCGTCTCTCGGGCTGCATCGCGTGAGGCAGAGCTTCATCCCCTCAGACGTGTTGACGCGTACACAGGCGCTGAGGCGTTTCTGCGAGTTTGCGTTCATCTGTCATGGTACTGCTCCGTTTCTCCGACCATTGTTTTGCTCTTGGGTTTCCAGGTGAACTCGTCTCGCCCTCGCCTCTTCTCCCCGCCTCTCTCTCTTCGCCCAGCATCCTCGCGCAGGTCCCCCTCACTTTCGTTCGTCCCTCCGTTCCGCTCCAAAGTGCTGCGGCCGTCCACCCGCCCGCCTCGGCCTCGGCCTCGGAAATGCGACTTCGACGGCTCTCTGCTTTCTCCTCCTCGTTCATTTCTCTGTCATCGACAGACCCGCTGCTGGCTTCTGAAGTCGTGGCGCCTGTTGAAGGGAGTAGCGCAGAGCAGAAGAGCTGGGAAGAGGTGTCCGAGCACCTCCTGCGCTACTTGGAAATCCAGAGCGACCGCAGCGACATGTTGGGTCGGTTCGCCTCTTGCGTTCTCCTCTACGCGTCGCTGCTTCTCGTCTCTGTCTTCCTCTTCGCGCTCGTCATTGCCCGCAGGATCTTTGAACGGAGACACCAAGCCGCCCTCGAGGCATTTTCAGCGGCGTCCCCGGCCGAAGGCCTGCAGGACGACGGCCCGACTGAGCGGCCCCAGCAGCCAACCAAGGGGGTTTGGAGATTTCTGCCTGACAAATTCGCCGTCCCCTCGAGTGTGTTGATCTTTCTCTTCGATTACGGCCTCATCTCTTTCGCCCAAGCGAGTGCAGGTAAAAACCGCGTCCACGTCTCTCCGGGGATGTTCTGTCTACTCGAGTTTCGCCCCCTGGCTCTTCAGCTTTTCCCACTTTCCATGTGGGTGTCGCTTCTGGTTCTACGCCTCACATCGTTTGCGTCCACGGGCGCTTCGTCTCGTCTGCTCCGATGATTTAAGCGTTTCGCTCGCTCGTTTGATCTCCTGAATCACCTCTCCGAGAGACCTGTGTCTCGGATCGCCGGGCCGTTTCACGTCCCTCTTTCCTCGCTCCCCCCTAGCCGGGGGAGACAGACAAAGAAGCCGGTCTGAATCTTTGCCTGCGGTGTGGTGCTGGTTGAAATAGTAAACTCGCTGGGACGTGAAAGACCTCTGGAAGCGTTCGACGGTTTATCCCTTCCTCCTCGCCGACTGACATTGTCGCGTTCTCCTCTTCAGGCCTCGCATTTGCGGAGAAGACGTTGTCCCTGAGAATCTTCGGCGTCCATTTCTCGCCGTGGTGCCTCTTCACCATCTGTAGCGCCCTCCTGGTCGTGTACCCGATCGGCTACTTGGTCTGGGCCCACAGCACCCTTCGCTTCCTCAAAAAGTGAGCCAGAGCAGAAACCCTCGTAAACACGAGCGGTGCGCATGCGACCGCAGTGCACCCCTTGCTGGCCTCTCGAGCCTCCACTGTACGAGGGGGCGTGCGGGAAGACTGAAACACACGGAAGAAACGCAGGCGACAGGAACAGGCGAGGCAGCACAGTCACGCGAAGGCCAAGAGGGTGACACTCTCGGGCCTTCGCGTTTCTCTCCCATCTGTTTGCTTTCTCAGCGCGTTTCCGTGCCTATCCTCCGCCCCTTGGCTCTGTACTGCAGGAAAGTCGTCTTCTGCTCCGCTTTGCAGAAATACACCGACCGTCGAGTGTACGAGGTCAAGGCACGAATCTCGCGGTTCTCGTTCCTCCCGCCCTTCCTAGCGGAGCTCTGCTCAGGGTAGGGACGAAAGCCACACACGGACACCTCCTTATCTTTGTGGCCATTGCTCCGGCTGTCTGTGTATCTGTGCCAGGTAGAGCAATCTCGAGTCGTCTCGCGCCCTATTGTTGTTCAAGTGCCACGTCGCTGTGCAGTTTTGTCTCTTTCGCCGACTCTCTTGATATATTTATGCATGTCTATATATATATATATATATATGACAGTGCGATGGGCTGTATACAGGTTGATCTATTTCTCCCGGTCGGCGAATAATGTTCGCGCCTCCTCGGCTGCATATTGGTATATGCCTTGACCGTCTCACCTTCCCATTGTGCACCAATAGCGCCACCTACATATATATATTTATATATTTATATATATATATATATTTATATATTTGTATTAATGTTTTCTTTATGTGGGTAGAGATTTGCGTGGCCTGTGCCTCACGATTCGTCGAGGCGTGCCGTCTCCGCATGTGTTGCTACCCCGGTGTGCCCCACCGTCACTTCACTTTTTTCTCTCCAGGGAGCTCCGCTCTGTGGCGCCGATCAAGGCGCCGTGTGTGTCGGCGGCGGCTGGCCTCGCTGTGCCGCTCGAGGCGGCCGAGGCGGACGAAGAAACAGAAGACGAATCGGGCGACTACCACCGCAGCTTTTCGTGCGGCGGTGGGATGGCTTTGACTGGGGACCTATTGGCAAAAGGCCAAGAGCGTGCGTTGTCTTCGTTCTCCTCGAGCTGTGAAGAACTCAGTGCGAGCTGTGCTCACCACCACGCCTCGTTCTGTTCCGCGTTGCTGCCACCGTGCCTCCGAGGGCCGGAAGGCGACGCGCAGCGTCCCGAAGGCGCCGAGGCGGGAGGTTTTCCGGAGCCGGAAGAAGTGGGAGAGAGGCCAGGCAGATGCCTCATTATCCGCGAGGAGCTGGGGGACCAGCGGGGGGCTGCAGGAAACGGCGAAAACGAAGTCCTGCTGCAGCTCGATGGAGAAGCGTACGAAGTCCACGGCTACGAGGCTGCAAATGCCATTCTCTGCCGAAAGTGGTCGCAGGCGTCTGTTGGACGCGTCAGGTAAGAAAGAAGCGCATGCAGGACGAGCCAGTGAAGACTCACAAAAGGTGCAGACGCGTTTCGATTTCTAGCCCCCCTTCGGTGTTCCACCTGAAAAACGAGACGTCTTCGGGATACGGGGACTTTCTTCCCTCGCCTCGCTTCGCGCTTCCATGGTCTGTTCGTCCTTTATTTCTTCCCGGCGGTCGATTACCTGTCTTCCATCTCTGAATAGATCTTCCGTCTTCCTCGTCTGCTCTGTGTCGTGCCCCCGTGGCCTCACGGCGGCGCGTCTGTCTCCTCTCGGACGGCTTGTCCCTTCGGTCCTGTCCCTCCTTTTCTCCACTTTCGTTCCATTTCTTTCTGCCCTGTCTCGCAGGGCAGAACGCTCTGTCCTCGCTCGCATTCCCCTCGACTGTTGTGTTTGTGCTGCCTGCAGCGTCAGCATCTCGCGCAGCGGCACCGCCTTGGGCGCGTCTTCGCGCGCGTCGGTGCTAAACGCTGAGGCCGAGATTCAGCTGGGTCACCTCTCGAGTTTGGCCTGGCTCTCTGCTGGTCTCGGGAAGCCTCTGCACTTTTGGGCTCCCACGCGAAATCTGCAGCTGAGCTACGCTGACCGCTACGCGCTGCTCCTCCCCCCTTCCGCCAGCGGCTGTCCACGCGCGTTGCTTCACTTCCTCACCGTTCGCTGCTCGCTGGTTGGCGCCGTCCTCCTCGTGAGTCTGCACTCCGCAGTTGGCGTCTCGTCCTCGGCAGTCTTGGCGCTGCTGCTCCTCGGCTGCGGCGTGAACGTCGCACTCAACCTTCCGGAGGCTTTGCAGCGGTCCACAGACAGGTGGGAGCGACGCTGCTTCGCGGGCGAGCGGAGAGCCGGCGGAGAGCCGCTGCCGGCAGCGGCGCGTCGGGAGCTTTTGGGTGACCCTGGAACCACGCGGTTCTTGGGCGGAGATGACGGTCGCGGCGAGGGAACTGGATTCGTCGCCGTCGCGGAGACGCACCGGGCAGAGATCAAAGAACTCAGGAGGCAGTGGACGCTCTGGAAGTACCGCGGAGACCAAGGCAATGCTGACCTGGGATGCTGGCTCGCCAGAGTCCACCCTGTCGTGCGCGGGTAAGCGGGCAGCCAGGGGGAAAGCCTGCAGCTTTGTCGGTCCTCGGTGGGCAAATCGTCGGCCTCTCGGATTCTCTGCGTTTTCGATCTCCAATCCGTCGCTTTGTCTCACGAGGGTGTCTTCCCTCGTCGCTGCGCCCTCCAGGTGTAGCACGCGTCCATGCATCCATGCATGCGCCGTTCGTTCTTCTTTCTGACATTCTCCAGGCTCCTGGGGCACCGCTGCTGGCGCAGTGCGCCCGTCCACGTAGCGGCAGACCTCCTGCGGGGCCTCGTCGGCGCCGAACTGGCGAAGGCGACCCTTCTTCTGCTTCTGTTGAGCTGCAACGACAAGATCGGGGAAGCTCAGCTCCACGTCTCTGCAGCGCTCGCGGGAGCCTGCCTGGTGCTCCTCGCTCTGATTCTCCTCTCCACTGAGGAGATCCGGAGGGCGGCGGTCGCCTGGGGGCAATGGTTCGAAAAACTGAAACTTCAGGTAAGACAGGAGCGCACGAGAGTGCCGCTCCCCCCCCCGAGGTCCGAAGAGCGAGCGGATGACCTGCTTGTGATTTCTCCACGATGTGGAATAACCTGGATGTCGAAGGAGATCGAATTCCGACACTAGCAGCTGCCTGAAGCAGTCCACTTCACGCCCAGATACAGAGGAAAGAACGCATCGCGGGTTTGCGCTTACTCTTTTTCTTCCTGACCTGGCGGCGCCGGACCAGACAGCAGGAGGGAACACTCGGAGACGCCCGTGGGAGAAGGGAATGGACGCGTCGAGGGTGTTCTCGCCCTGCAGTCTCGAGACCTCCCGAGCTGCTTTCCCTTGCTTTTCGCCGTGGTGCGTGTGCAGGCTTTGGTGGGACTGCACAGAGCCACGGAGGCACTGCGCAACTGGCGATTCTACGCCCACCTTACTTCTTTCTACTGCGGGTGAGGCGGGAGAAAACGGGTCCTCGACAAGGCGCTGTGTGTCTGTCTGCTGTCTTGTCAAAAGATCCTTGCCACTCCCATGCCTGTGCAGCACTGGCGTGCTGTGCGTCATCCCTTCAGTTTCTTCGTCTCGTAGCCGCCTTCCTGCGTCCTGTGGCCTCTCATTTTTTTCCGCGCTGTCGTTCCTCGCTGACCCTGTGTGGCGGTGTTTGCTGCTTCGCTCTGGCTCGTCGCCGTACTCTCCGCCGTACTCTCCGGAATCTTCCCACCTTGTCCTGTTCTCTCTTCTCCAGACTGGCTGCACGGTGGCTGCACGCCATCGTCACGGCCAACCGCCGCAACACAAAACCCGACGACTGGCGCTATCCGACAACAGCTCCAGGCTTCATCAACTCTGAAGTGGTGAGGGCGGAAGAAAAGCAAGTCTCTAGACAGGCGGATGGAAGCACTTTCGCATCGGCCTGCCGTAGAAGAGAAGCAAAGAGAAACGGCCACAGAAACGCATGCACACAGCCAGCTTGGAGGGCGCGGTTCTTCCAAAGGACTACGGCGTGGCCCATCGGGACACACAGGAGCAGCCTCGAACAGCCATTCCTTCCTCTTCAGGACGCCGCGCTTTGCTTCTTCACCCACCGTGCTCTGGAGGAGGGGCGATCTCACGCGAGCCTTCAGTCCGGTGCGGGGAGCTGGCCTTCGCGTCGTGTTTTCTTCCACAGAAGACGTGGTGTCCAGTTGAGAGAACACATCGGCGTTCGGAGCGGCAAGCTTAACTCCGTCGTCCCTCCAGTCGTTGCACTTTACCAGCTGCGTGTCATCATGCGGGAGGCTGCCCGTTCTGTTTCTGCGGGGGGGGGGGGGGGGGGTGGCGCTAGCAAAGCGTAATGCGCCTGGCTGAAGAATCTTTCCAAGGCAAGGCGCCGCTCTCCTTTGGGTTTCGCAGAATCTCCCAGTGCAGCAGCTGCACGTCGTCGCGCCAGAGACCGGCCTTCTTTTCCACGCGCGTGCCCCACAAGCGCCCTCTGTGACGTCGACGGCCAAGACGAGGTTCTTGTCCTCAGTGACATCCCTGCTTTTCCCAAAGGCTTCGAACGCCACCGACTACACTCCACTCACAGCGAATGGAGAAACCATGTGAGACTCGTGGATGCCAGGGAAAGTGAAATGACGTCGAGCTTCGCGGCCCTCTTTCTGTACATGGATCACCGCGTTTCGTTTTTCTCCTTTGTCTGCACGGTTTTGATATTCTTTACTTCTCTAATATCTGCCGTTTCTTCTTCATAAAGCAAACTCTGCATACGCCCGTCTTTCTTCTACCCATCTGCGACAGCGACTGTCGCAAACACTTCCCCTAGGTTCTTGCCGGGTCACAGGAACCTGGCCCTCGGCTTCCGTGTTCCGCTGCTTGCTCGTCTCGTTCGCTGCTTCCTTCATTCCGTCCTTCTGTTTCTGTCGGCGCCCTTCCCTTTTCTGTCCTTTCGTTTCCTCAAGCGGCGTCGCCCTTTCCCTTTCCATTGCTTCAGCGATGTGTCCAGCGTTTCCGCCTCCGTGCCTCTCCGCAAGCGCCTGGTTCGCCTCGGGCCTGTGCCGCAGAGCCACGTCGAGGCTCAGCTCCCTGTCCAGATCGATGCCTCGAGCCTCCTGGAGAGTCTTCAGGGCTCCGCCCAGAGCACCTGCGCGGGCCAGCTGGTGGCCACGATTCAGGTGCGTGTCTGCGTCTCTCCACTGTTTTTAAAAAAGAGACAAAACCCCACACTTCGTCCTGCAGCAAACCGGGGCCCCGTGGCGTGCACGCCAGCATGTGGCGTTGTGTGCTAGCTATCGCCGTGCTTCGTTTCCACACTCAAATTTGATCCGATTAAAACAGGAGAGTCTCTGGTGCGTTGACCTGCGTATGTTTCCTGGAGCTTTCATGTTCACCTCTTTTTCTCCCCTCGCTTTCAGCGTCGTCCGCCTTCCTTGGTGCCTTCTGGTTGGCCCCATTCTGTCGTCTTGCCTCTCGTCTTAACCTTTATCGCCTTCTCCCTCTCCTTTCCTCGCAGGTCGTGCACAGACCCAGCTACCGCTACCCCCTGTACGATAAGGCGTTTTCTCCCCTTTCCTCCTTCTTGGCGATGGCGGAGCCGAGGTACTCCCGCGCGTGGCTGCGGGCCCTGAACACAACAAGGCACTTCTCGCCTTCCCGCGCAGAGACCGACTCGTATCTTTCGCTGTACACGGACGAGTCGCTCGTGCCTCCGAGTGGACGCAGCCTCCGCGGCGGCTTGCATCTGTCGCAGGAGGAAGAGGAGCGGGCTCGGACGCAGGCTCCCGAGGCCGCCCTCGAAAAGGTCGCCGCGGTCGTCCGCCTGGAGGCGTGGGGCGGGCGGAGACAGCTGCGGATCCTCTCCGACCGCATTCGCCTCGCGCACACCTACCGCGTGTCGCCGGTGGAAAAGCGGCTACCCGAGACCTCCGCGGCAGCCAGCGCCGAGGAGATCGACGGAGAAGTCGCCGAGTGCCTCACCAGCGGCCGCCTCGAAGTGACGCTCCCGCTAGGAGAGAAACCCGACTTGAGAGGAGACATCCACGTCGTCCCACAGGGCGCCTTGCCTGCACACTTCGTCATCACCCCAGATACGGTACGAGAGGATGCAAAGAGAACAATCGAAAAGGTGGAAAGGGCCGGGACCCTGGCAGACGCACTTTGTTCGCTTTTTCGGCCTTCACCCTTTGGCGCTTTACCGCTTCCGGGGTCGCCAGCCGCGTCCAAACGTCGCGTGTTGGCTGGGCTTCAGCGGCATTGCCCGCCCGTCAACGTAGGCCCTGCCTCACCTTCTTTCCCTGTTCAGGTGGCTGTTCACTACGACGAATCGCTGAACCGAGTGCTTCTCAAGCACCGCCAACTGCAGAGAGGAACACGCTACGCCACTCGCTTCTTCTCCAGGTACAGCACAACAAGAGGAACACACAGGCATCTATATATAAATGTATATACGTAAATTTGTGTTTGCACGGATGCATGCACACTGGGTATGTAGATATACATGTGTGTATGCATAGATGTCGAGAAGTGGATACACGCCTCGACTGTTGTCGAGTGCATGGATATTCAAATAAGTAGGTATACATTCCTGTATATAAACGACTGGGTTGATTTTTGGTCCTGCAACTTTGCTCCGCGTTCGCTTTTATTGCGCCTGTGTCTTTTTTGTGCATTCTCTCTTCTCTCGCGCTTTAGGCGGGCCATGGCCCCGCCTCCGTCGGCCCGCGTGCAGGCAACAGAGAAGGGTCGCCTTCTTGTCCCTCTGCAGGGTAGCGCCCTTCCCGACCTCGACAACTTCCTGCTGGTTCTTTCCCCTGAAGAGGAGCCAGGGGTGGGCCTCGTCGTGGACCCAGCCCTCACAGATGTAAGCCCCCGTTTAAAAGCCGGTCCCCCGACTAGGAATACATCTGTGTCCTTGAACGCATAGAGACACTGAGCATCTCTGTTACCTCTGGACCCACGTATGGTGACATGTCGCGAGGGGTGCTTCGCTTCGCGCGGTCTGCGCTTCGGCTGTTCTCAGGCTCACATCTGCTTCGTTCCCGCTCTTCGTCCCCCGCCTCGCTCTGCCTCGGTTCTCGGCCTCTCGAACGACCAGGGAAAGTCGGACGCTGCGGACCACTCCGGGGGCGACGTCAGCACTTTAGCCCGCAGCTGCACGCGCATGCTCTTTCGTGCCTTAGGCGGCGAAGAAGACGAAGCCGCTTTCTTGCCTCCTCTACCATGCACGATCCTCGCGGAGCTGTCAGGCGATCCAGACGAGGAGGCCGAAAGCAGCGGGAGAAGCGACGAGGGACTGGGAAACTTCAGAGTGGAGCCCAAGTGAGCTGTGCGACGAGGCAAAGGGTCACAGAGGGACCGCGGGCTCTCGCCCTTCATACATGCACGCATGTTTATGGATCACAAATGAATACGGAAGGAGTCCAGCTGACTCGCATTCGTACGCTGGATGGATTTCGTCGATATGCATTTACGCACATCTAGGTATATATATATATATATATATATATTTATGTATATATAAATGCATGGCAACGACACACTGGAGAGGCCAGAGGCTTTGTTTCAGTCTTCCTGGCTTATGCGCACGCAGGCAGAAACTACCGGGTGCCTGTCCCTACACATGCTTCGGTTCCTTTTTCGATCCTACATATATCACGAACGAGAAAGCCACGCTGGGATGTCTGCGTCTGTGTTTTCGCGCTTTGATCCTTTTCGATTCGCAGCTACAAATCGCAACGCCTGGTCTTCGCCGCGGAGCTGAACGAGAGAGATGCGCTCTTGCAAGACCTGCTGGCGAACGGAGTTGCCGCGTTGCCCACTGTGGCGGAGGCGGTCTTGTCCTCGTCGGAGCTCACGTCTTTCTTCGCTGACCGGGGAATTGTAAGAAAACCGGCACAATGCGTCTTTTGAGGCTTCTCTGGCTCTAGGACGGTGTCTCCGGAGATGTATGGGGGTCGAAAGCAAAGGCCTCTTTCAGAAGGTTTTTCTGCGTTTCGCTTTCTGCTCTGAGGAGTTGTGGCCTTCCCGGCGGAAGAAAGCTCGTGGCAGAAACAGACGAAACCTCAGACCGAGGGTTTCGCGCCTAAAAGCGTGTACCGTAACACAGGCTTTCGTAGGCTCGTGCGCTGCCGAGCTTCTCGTTCTTGCGGTTCCTTTCCCTTCGGCTTCTCACGCAAGTGGTGGCTCTTCTCTTACCCTGGCCTTTCCAGCACACGAACGGAGAAAGCAGTTGGATCAACCCACTGACGGACACCGAGCACTGTGCCGTCAGGGAGTACTCTCGGGAACTCGTCCACGTGAAAGCCTCTCTGATTGACCACCTGGCCGCTTGCATTGACAAGGAAATCCGCTATTTCCAAATGGTACGAAGGCACGCAACCAGCACGAGATCCATTTACCGCGCTCCGCAAACTTCTCGACGCGAACACGTCCCTAGATCCGGGTCGCGCGTATCAAGACAATTCGAAGAGACGCCCATGACGTGGGCCTTCCATGGCAACGCGATGTCTCCAGATGGGGAATGCAGCAAGCGAGACCTCAGTCCTAGACTTCCTGCCGCCCGTACAGGCAGATATACCTAAATGCATATATATATATATATATATATATATATGTATATATATATACGTAGACCGGCAAACATGTACATGTATTCAATCATGCCTTTCTCCTCCTGAATGGCGTCTGCTGTTAGTATGAGTCTTGAGAAAAGTGTGCCTCCAACGGGGAGAAGACACTTTTGAAGCTCCTGTTTCCTGTTAAGCTGCTCGAAGCACTGCGCGCCGAGAGATATTCTCAAGGCATTTGACGCGCATAGAGCATCCAAGACTCTTTGCTTGCATCTGCGTATGTACTTTGTGTATATTTGACCGTACGGCCGCCCACATGTGTCTTGTGGCAATCTGGGTTCAGGTGGTTAAAGACCTAGAGACGCTGGAAAAGATGCAGAACGACGCAATCCTTCGCGGAGCTGTGCAAGAGCATGATGAGGCGATCAAGGTATGCAGACAGAGCTGAGAAACGGAGGAGCCATTGAGGACAATGCTTCTTAGCCCGTGCCTGTTTTTGCGCTGTGAACCGAAGCGGAGAAATGGGATGAGGTGAGGGCCCGTTGCACGCTTCTTTCTTTCCTAGTTTGCTGTCGACCCCTTGTGTCTCTCCTCTGTTCAGATGGGCAAGAGTCTCGAGGAGCTCTCCTTCCTCAACACGAGAATGGAGCGTGTGAGGCAAGACCGCTACTCGCCCCGCTTCTTCCGGTCCGTCCCGTTCCCCCTCGAGCTGGCGGGTTCAGCCATTGCTCTCAAGGTGAGAAGGATGTAATACCTTCGTCGGCCGTCGCTCTGTTTCTCAACCTCCTGCTCTGCAGTCGGAGTCTCTCTGGCTTGTCTGGCGGCAGAATGTTCAGCTGCGCCGGCGAACAACCCGCAAGTAAAGTGGATTTCCTTCCTTCGTCCTTTTTCACGCCGACTCTCCCGGAAGCCTTTCCTTCCTGGGGTCTGGTGATGTCGGTTTTGGGATGACCGGTGTCTTGGGGGGAGCCGACGAGACGAACGGTTCGGTTTTCTTTCGGCCCCCGCCTTTTCTTTTCAGCCGCGTCTCGCAGACCAAATGAGGAAATGGGAAGAGCAGCTGGGCCTGTGGCTCACAGGCGAGATTGGCGCAACGACAGAAGACGCCCCAAAGGGCGGTCCGGGCCGCCTGGAAGCGGCTGTTGATAACATTCTTCAGCAGGTAAAAAGCTGTTTCTGGGTCTTTGTGGTGACTCCTACATCGGCCACCCTTTCTCTCGTGTTCTTGCGAGCCCTCCTCCACCTCAGTCTTTCGCATCCACCGCTTCTGCCTCGCGCTTCCTCCTCGGCTTCTTATCCGCATTTTGTCCACGGGTACCTCGACTCCGCCGTTTCCTTTGTCTCCTGCACTATGCTGACGAAGACAAGCTTCGAGTTTGTATTTCTCGCTCTTCTCGCCGTTTCCCCTCCCGCCGTCTTCTACACCACTTTCTCTGCGACGGTAGCTCTTTCCCTTTTGGTTCTTCCCTTTTTTGCCCGCCTCAGCCCCTCCACGTGTTGCGGCGCTGTGTCTCTTCTCGCCCTTTGCAGGTATACACGTGTTTCTACTCGCGATCTCCGCCAATGACTCATTCCCGCGCAGCGGCCGCCTCGCCGTCTTTCGCCTCGCCGTCCCCCCCCCCAGTTCTTCACTTCGTAGCCAGTAGCCAGACGCTCTGTGGCGGGCCCTCGACCTGGCGACCCGACCCCCTGCCTGCTCACGCGGCCTTTGTCCAGCTCTGGGAACGAGTTGAAGAAGAAGGCGAAGCAACGGAGAGAGCTGTGTGGATTCCGTGCTTTCTCAAGCTCACTGTGAGCTTCATATGCAGACGCGTGTATCTTCTGGTCGATCCCCATTGCCAGGCGTGCATGCAGGCATTTCCGAGTTATATATGAACAGATGCATGAACCACCGAGAGTTTCGGGTCTTCTTCAAAGTGGGGAACGTAGTGACAGTGCACGAGCTGTTGGGAAGGTCCAGTCCTTGCGCTGACGTGTTGACAGACAGCCCAGAGTCACGCCATACACAGTATTCTTACATATACGAATACATAGTGGTACTGGAGTGTACGTGCAAGCAAATCTAGGCCTTCCACCTTTTTATTTATTCATATATTTCGGTGCATCTTTTTGTAAACTCCTCTGTGTACACATATGTATATAGTTGTAGTGTACGTTACCTTGGGTGTGTGTGTGGTGTTGTTTGGCACCGCTGCTCTCGTTTCTGTTCAGGCCTCGGCTCTTCAATTTGTGTTCCCGCACTTCATCGCGCGATCCCTAGACTCGCCAGCGCGGCCAGAGCGCCGGTTCCTCCCGCTACAGTTCGTCAAGCTCTGCGACTTGTCAGCCTCGGCGCCGTCGACTCTGGACAGCGAGCACGCGTGGGCAGTCGGCGCAGCGCGGTCGGGCAAGCACGAGGAAGATGAATTTCCCCACCTCAGGACGCAGAACCTGCGGATGCAGTTCACCACCGTCGAGGCCCACGAGGCGTCAACCACCGCCGAGAACGTAAGTTTCCCGCGAGAGACGCGAAAGTCGCGATGCAGTCGCGATTTAACAGAAAAAACGGGCAAAGGGAAGGGCCGCTGCCAGTGCGCTGCGGGCGCACGGGTTGGGATGGAAGAACCGGAAGAGGCCCACAGTTCGAGACAGTCCAGCCTTCGCTCGGTGCACGGCGCACTCTACGCGGGTTTAGGTCCAGGCGGCGAGTGTGGACACGGCAATGCAGAAGAGGGCCAGGGGAGGAAAGGAAGAAGAAACGAAGCGACGCCGGGGACCGGTAGGGTTTGCGTTCCCTCGCTTTTCTGAAACTCGAGATGGGTTTTGCCGCTGTCTTCTCTTTCCAGTCGTCGACCCGCGTCCTGCCAGCTGACCACCTTACTCTCGCCGGTTCCGCTGCTTCGCGCAAGTTCTTCTTCTTTTCTTCGAAAGACGCGACATCTCTGGTCTCGGTTCGGACCTCGACGCGGCACTTGGCGATGTGGCAAACGATGCTCGTCGGGGCGGAAATGCACAAGCCGAAACAACTCATTGAAGGGTAAAGCAAACGTCCAAACGCCGCGCATATCTCTCTGGGCTTCTGTGAATCCCACAGATGTGAACGGACCCCTGCCGGTTACACTGCAGCTTGAAACCGCCGTGAGAGACCATGCAGCTCTAAAGCGCTCATGCCCACACCTCTACAGGTGCGAGTCTATATTTGTGCACGCACTTAACTTGTAGAGTCTCCGTGTATATACGCATATCTATATATACATCCATATATTTACCTATGTCTAGAATATAGGTACATATGCATGTGTGCGTGGTGGAGATGCGTTTCGCGTGTTTGGCTGGCGCATAAATACGCGTCCAAAGAAGCGGTAGCTCCTCACTGAAGATGCCTAAAGTGCAAGAGACTTTCCGGTCGGGTCCTCACACGTCGCTGGTCTCCAGCAGTTCCACAGAATCCGTCTGTCTCTCTCTCTAACTGTCAATTCACGCATGGGTCTGCGTTCCGGCGCCGCGTCTCAAACGGCCTGTTCTCCCTTGGCTTTTTCTCTCAGGTACGAGGGCAAAGTCCGCTTCGTACTCCCCGCCTTTGCCTCGCGCCGCGCGCCTTCGGGTCCGTATCACCTGCTCTTCACGAGCCCAGAGGGCGAGCTGCGAGCTCGCCGCGGCGGGGCCTTGCGCCGCCCGCGCCTCTTCAGTTCGTCTCCGCTGCTTTCTCCGGCCTTCCACAAAGCCCCGGCTGCTGCGCACAGCGCGGTTGCTGGCGGCTCACGTTTGCCAGCGCCGAGTCACCCGTACGTCGCTCTGGCCTCTGGAGAAGAAAAGCTGACTGCGGCGACGCGGCAGGAGCGGCGGCAGCAGTCGCAGTACCTCGGCCGGCAGCAAGACGACGCGTTCCACGCCACTTCGGGGACCTGTCGCATGCAGGAAGGAGTCGAGGAAGAAAGCCCTTCCGCCGCGACAGGGGAGGGCCACGCTCTGCTGGAGAGGCCTCACAGCTCTCTGCCGCTCCGGGCGAAGCACCGGCGGTCGGACGCGCCTCTGAGCCCGTCGGCGGGTCCGGCTGCGCCCGCGAGGCCCTCCACCTTCGCTGAGGGCGGCGGGCGAGGACACGCAGAGCAGGACGCGCGAGACAAACAGCCGGACGCTGCAGGCCAGTGGGTCAGAGAAGAAGCTGGAGAGCAGGTAAGAGCAAGAAAATCCAGCGCGAATGGAGACAGAAGGAAACGAAACGCAGACAAGGTCCGGACTTGCTTGAGGCCGAAGAAAAGGCTCGTCTGTCTACGAACGAAAGGGAGTCGCGTGCACCGAAGAGGCGACCGACGAGCAAGCGATAGTAGAGACAAGGGGTTGCAGAGATGGAGCAGAAAAGACAACGGAGTTCGCGAAAGGGGGGAGGAAAGCACTGCGGAGAGCAAAGGGAAAGAACGAAGAAGGAAGACGAACGAACAAAGGGAAACAGAAGAAACGGGAGTCTGGCAGGAACTTTGCACACAGCATGAGGACCGGATGCGAGTTCGGTTCACGCTTGCGACAAGGAAGGGCAACAAACACAGCAAAAGAAACATGGGAAGGACGGCGGCGGTTGCGGTCTTCTTTCTCAGAATTTCTACGACCCTTCGACATCCCCACCACAGTTCCTGGGGAGATACGTCGGCGAATGGTCCATGAGTCGCTACCATGGAGAAGGAAGACTCTTTGACCATCGTGACAGGCTTGCTTACGACGTAAGAAGCGGGCATATATACACATACAAATATGCATTTCTGTACTTCCACATATGCGTATATCCGTGTACGTTTGCCTGCTTGTGTTCACGTACACCTGCGTTTATGTATACGCAAGCAGATGCATCCTGTTCGTCGCATGCTGAATCGAAGACGCCATCGGGAGTTTTCATAGTTACTTCGTCCCGTTGGGGTAGCAAAGGCATATATATGTATATATATATATATATATATCCATGTATATGTTTATGCATGTGTACTTTTTTTGGTTTTGCATTAATACAAAGGATGTGTTAATAAAAGCCACCGGTGGCAAATGGGTGCCTCTGGCTCTCGCTCAGTGCGTTTCTGTCTACTCTGTTTTTGGGCATTTGTCTTTCTGTTCTTTGTCAGGGAACGTGGGCGAATGGACGACGCTGGGGGCAGGGCGTAGCCTACTCGCAGGACGCGGTGAGGCAGCCTTCGGGGGACGCAAATCAGGAAGAGAAACCAGCCGAGAGGCGAACGAGAAGAGAAGGGAGCGCAGATCGTATGTCTTCTGGGACTTCTTTACCTGGCTCGCCACTCTCCACGGCGGAATCAAAATCGCGTGTTGATGTGCGATGAAGAACAAACCGGCCATTCTTTCTGGGGTTTCTTCGAAGCGGCTCACAGTCGTGCGTTCCCTCCCCTTCCTGCTTTTCCCTGTCTCGCTCTCTGCTGCGGCTTCCGCCCTCTGGTCTCCTGTCTGCGCCTAAGCTCTTCTCCGGCTCCGTTCACGTTCACCCCAAATTCTTCCCACGTGCGTCTCTCTGTTCCTCGCCGCGCTGCGTCCGTCTCGCGTCCGTTTTCCGGCCGTTGCCCTCCGTGTCGTGCGCCGCACGGCTTTTTACCAGGATGTTCCTGTGTCGAGTGCCTGTCGCTCGCCTGCAGAACGGCACGTGGTGGAAGCAAGTCGGCACCTTCGTGGACGACGAGCTGGAAGGGCCCGTGAGGCTTGCTGTCCTCGAGGAGGCAGACTACGATTTCGATCCGTCCAGAGCCCCCTGCGGTGCGAGCAAGAGCACCGTTCAAATCCTCGAAATCGAGGTAGGTGCGAAGACGGCCGAGCGCCTGTCGGCAAGGGAGGAAGAGTCGAAACACCGAAACAAAGCAGCAGTCAGCTGGAAAGTGGAACCGAAAGCGATGACGGAGGCCCTAAGGGTGCGAAACCGAGGAACGGATCGCGGAAAGGGACTTTAGATGTGACAAAAAGAGAGGAGAAAGCAGAAGATAAAAGGCGAGAGGCATGGGGGCGCGGAACAAGCTGCCTGGCCTCCGTAGAAATGGACGTCTTCTCTTTGGGAGTTAGCTTCTCCCCCTCTCGGTCGTTCTCGTAAATCGGGAAGCCGTAAGTCGATGCGTCTGTCTCGTCGTTGAACAGAAGCCACGGCAACAACAGAGGAGAGCCTCTCTCTTTTGCCTTTTCATGATTCCCTTCATCATTCCCAGCGTGCAGGGCCCCACTTTGCCGCGTGTCCAACGTTTTTTCCATCAGGGCGTGGTCGACGCTGTACATCCGGGCGCCGAGAAACCTGCATCTGCCACATGCCTCCCAGCAGAAGCTGCATGGTACGTCTCGCGTCATCAACGTGTGGTTGCAGTCTCTTTTGCGTGCATATCCGCATGCCTATATCTATGGATGTACTTACGTGTGCCACCAGATATGCACATAAGTATGCACTTCAGCCGTGTTTGATTCCTTATTATATATATATATATATATATGCTTATATTTGAGTGAAGGGTTTATCTGCGCGCGTGCCGGTGCAACATAGCTCCGTGCTCAGGGCGTAGGCGCTCAAGTTGCCCGTATAAAGGCCTCGATATTCTACACAACATACATCGTGTGCGAGCTGAGCAGTGTGCATGCGGAAAGGTGGCTCTGACCTCTGTGCGGATGTGTGGTTTGTTCGTTCTTTTTAGGACTTCGGGGCCGCAGCCGAGCATCACGAAGGAGCGCGAGGCGGAGTATCTACCCTTCCTTTCGAGATGGGGCAAGCTTCTTGGGCCGACGGCCGACCCTGACAGTCCATCTCTCTGGGACCGCCTCAACCGGTCCTTCACTCATATCAAGTAGGTGATCTCAAATTTGTCAAACGAATCTCTCTTCAAACGGCTTCGCAGACTACCAGCAACCAAGTATATATATATATATATATATATATATATATATATACGTATGTAGATGCCGGTTTATGTTGTGTGGCTGTATCTGTGTTTCTTTGGTCGCAGCACATGTGTACATGTGAGGGTCACGGGTGTCCTCCTTTTGTTAAATGTTCATCCTCCCTAGGGGGGAAGTGGTTTGGAGTTCTCTGTTTTCAGTGCCCGTGTTCTGTTCTTCTGGTTTCTCCAGCGGTGTTTCATGTTGCAGTCTTCTTTTTCCGTTTGTTTCGTCTCCCCTCAAGGTTCGTTGACGGCTCCGAGTTCTTCAGAGCGATGGGTCGAAGCGCCCTGAATGGCCTCATCGCCGGTGAGAGAACATGCACGAAGAGCGGGGGAGGAGCAAGAACAAGAGCAAGCGTGGGAGGAGGGCGAGAACAGTGGAGAAGGGAAGAGACGCGGAAGCGATAGAGAAGCACATGGAAGAGAGAAGGACTGTTGAGTCTGTCGAACCTCTTCCCCGGGTTCCCTGCCTTCGAGGTCTGTCTGAGGCCTGTGTCATTTCTTGTCTCGTCCCCCGTAGGTCGCCTTCGCACCGAGAATTTCGTCTACGAAGGCTCCTTCGTGGATGGGCGAGCAGAGGGAAGAGGAAAAATCAGGAGCATTCACAGCGGGGCAGAATACGAGGGCGAGTGGCGCTCCGGTCTGCGACACGGCAAGGGTGTTCTGCGACTCCCGCGGCCAACACCCGGAACTCAAATCGTCATTGCTGCCACATTCAAGGTGCGGTGCGCTCTCAACTCTCACAAATCCAGTCGTCGATGCCCATACCACTCGCGATAGAACTGGGTGTCCACGATGTGTCTGGCGATGTATTTGTAGCCGGACAGGACACGAATCGCGTGGGTTCCCGCCCTCGCCTTTTACAAAAGATATCCACAGCGTTCACGCCGCTGCACCTTCCCGCCCACGCGGCAACCCTCACAGGACAGAACGAGTAGTCACCGGAGCACAGGGGCATCCACATGAACCTGCACGCGAGTCCGGGGCTTCCCACAGGATCGTGTATCCACATAAAAGTGCACGCAATTCATGGCTTTCCTGATTTTGTTTGTAGGACGGCTTCGCGTCGTGCTCGAGCGGCAAGATCGACCTGGAGCGCGCGTCGTTCTGCGAAGACACGAAGGAAATCGAGAGGCGAGTGGAGGGCGACATCGTTCCCTTCACGTCCTACGTCGGGGGTCTCCACGACGGGCTGCCTCACGGAACAGGCGTGATGGTGTTTGACAGCTTCATCTACGAAGGCGACTTCTTCGCAGGCTGCAGAGAAGGCAAAGGCGTGGTGAAAGACATTCGGAAGAAGGGACTCATCCGAGTCGATGGACCGGTAAACCTAGGGCAAGCACACACCCGTGAGACGAGACGGCAGTGTGTAGACAGCTGCATTATGTGGCATTAAAAGGCATACCATCCAAAGCCGGCGGCTGTCTAGCATGTACCCTGTATTACTCTAGGATACTATCTGAGATTCGAGCATGCGGAAGAGTTGGCGTTCTTTGTGTTGGTGATACACCACAAATTTTCACCCGAAAAAATCCAAGGGAAAACGGCTTTCCTCGAGATTCGGCCTACGCCATCCATCGACACACATGAAAACCACAAGTCCACATCCTCAGATTTGCAAATGCACACACACGTGTGTGTGCAGCTGCGTGGTATGCGCCCCATGTGTATGCCTACACATGGGGTAGCCTATTACATACCCAGAGGTCTTCGTATGCATAAGTGTATACATAATATATACATATATGGATGCGCGGAAGGTGGCAGTCTGGACCCAAGGGCTTTTTCTTTGTCGGCATGTTTTTCTCAGTGGAAAGACGATGTGCCTCATGGCCGCGTCAGCCGCGTAGTCTACCCTGACGACTCTATTTTCGGTGGCGATTTCGTCCACGGAAAGCGGGAGGGTCACGGCACTCTCATCCGGAACAACACGGTCGTCTACGACGGTCTGTGGCGAGATGATGTCCCCGATGGACGCGGCACGTTCGTCAATGGTGAGTCCAATCAAGAAAGCCAAAAATCGAAAGCCGAAGTTTTGTTCGGTGGGTCATGTGGAGAAACAACAAGTCCGAGTAGATCGAGGGTAGAAAACTGACATATCGAGACAGCCGGTGCAAGCTGAGCGTGGTGATACACGGGAGTATATGATGGCAGGCATATGTTCGTATATAGATTCAGATTTGCATGCAGACTAACATATAAATATATATACCTATATGCGCGTGCATGCGTTGGTGTGTATATAGATGCAACTCCAGATGTTCGAAGTTGTTCCCGCGTGGTTCACAGCGTCTGTTCAGCCTGTCGTTTGTCTCTTCTCCGCCTTTCCCGCTGTGTGTACAGAAGAAGGCACTTATGAAGGAGAAATTCGCAAAGGCAAGAGACACGGAAAGGGCCGGTTCACCTTCCTCAACGAAACAACTGATGCAGGAGAGTTCTGCTTCTACGAAGGAGACTGGGACAACGATTTGCCTCACGGCGTTGGCAAACTCAAAGGCCCGTCCGGCAAAGAAGGAGCCTTCCTGTGAGGAAAGGAAAACGAGAAACGATGCGGAGAAACCAGCGGGGAGGACCGGGAGATGCGCTCATGCGTCCATCTACGATCTAAAAGGAAGGCAGACCTGCCAGCGTTTCTTATTTTTGAAGAGATTTGTACTACAGTGGAGACGCGTGCGGCCGCGTGCGTTGCAAACACGATCATCGATACAGACCCTTTCCGCGACTTTTTTCCGCCGTTGTTTCGCCTTCGTCGAGCCTGCGGCAGTGCTTGCATCTTGTTGCTGTCTTGATGTTTGCTCTTTGATGTTTTCTCTTTCTCGCAGATTTGTTCGCGGGCGCATCGACCCCAGCCTCAAGTTGAGGCGCGCCGACAAGGGCGGCAGCGCCCTAGAGCTTCCTCCGGTCGGGTTTTCGCCGTCGATCAGGTGCGTGAAAGAAGTGGACGGAGTTGGCATTGGCGAGAGGCGCTTCCTCACGTAGTGAAAAAAGCGGAGACATCAAGCGTGAGGTCTTTCAGCAATCAGGTGTCTAGATGGAACGAAGGAAGCGAAGAAAGTCGGGAGGAAAGGACGGAACCGGAAAACAAGTGTTGGTTGTCTCTGTTTCTTGTTCCCGTTGCTGCGGAAATGGGAGATGTTGTGGCGAGAGATCAGCTGGGATGAAGGTGAAAAGAGACTCCCAACTGTTTGGCCTTCGTTTTCGCTGTTTTTCGTTCCGTTCGTTTCAGCCCCAATCCGGCCTGGTGGAAGGCAGGGACCTCGCGCCTGAACCGTCTCCATTTGAAGCGTACGCTCGACGACGGCAACACGCGGTTTGGAGATTTCTACGAGTCACAGACCTTCGGTGAGGAAATGCCAGGAAACGTAAAGAGGGAAAAGAAGAAGCAGCTCGGTTTGCAAAACTTCAGGCGAAAATTCCTACGAAAGGAAGGAGAGACTAGATTTCGGAATGCAGGGGATCCCGTCCCGAAACCGGCAATTCTGGTTGAAGGCCGTTTGCGTCTGAAGAACCCGGAAAAGGAAAACGAAGCAGAAGGCAGATATGAACACGGATGAATGCAAAGGAATGTATATATATAGCCTGTTTGTGTGTGTGTGCGTGCATATCATATTTACTGTGTGTGTCTCCTCGTTTTGTCTATCTCTTCAGCATTTGGTGTGACCCCAAAAGGTTGCCCTCCTCGCAGCAAATCGGGAGTCGCGCTGCCAGTCTCCTTTCCCGATCTCCTCGAGTTGGACGATGACAGAGGAACTCCCTTTGTCCTTCAAACCCCATCTGGGCGTCGCATTTCCTAAGCGCACAAACCTGTGGAAAGAGAGACCATCGTTGCAACAGCGAAGCGAAAAGAACGCGTTGTCAAGAAAGCGACGACGACCGGAGAGAACGGACAGCTGCATGTCTCTCGTATGAACCCACACAGGAACGGGGTATATCCCACACGCATGTGTGTGTTTCTGTGGTTTTATGTTGGATGAGAAAGAATGGAAAAGGGATACAGCAAGCAACGAATGTGTCTTGCTGCTGGGCCATCCGCGCTTGTGTGCTAGCTCTTGTGTGAAACAGCAAGTGGGCATTAGTACTGGCGTCAATGCTGGTGTTCCTCAATTGAAAACGCATCACTCTTGTTTCTTCCCTGTTGAATGTACAAACGTTTCATCTGTCTCGTCTTTTTTCGTTTTCTGTTCCCGTTGGATGCCTAAAGTTTTGCTTTTTCTTTCCTACACGTGCGTCTTCGCATCTTCCCCTAACCCTTCTTTTCAAGCAGGCAAAGGACGTCTTCTGCGTGTTCTCCACTTATGTTTCTGCCTGATGCACCAACCAGCTGTGCGTCGAGTCTCTTTGGACAGTTCCGAAAGCATGGAAACAGAAGCTTTTACCTTTCGCCCCGCTTCGTCCCTCGTCTCGCTTCCCTTCTCGTCGCCTAGTGGCTTTCCCCTCTTTCTTCTCTCTCGATACGGTGACAAAAGGCGAAAGAACCGTATCAGCGAAGCAGATGCATAACGCTTTCTTCCACCGACACAGGCACTGCACAGAGAGTATACAGTGTTATTGTCTTCTACACTGGACACCTTCCTCCAGAGGAGACGCCAGATATACCACGTCTTAATGAGGACAGAACAGGCTCGCGGCCTAGCGGAAAACAGAAACATCATACACGTACACACATACGTGCATGCACGTGTGTCTATATATGTATACAGACGCATGTATGTATATATATGTATACAGACGCATGTATGTATGTATGTATGCATATATATGTATACAGACCTACCATATATGTATGTATATATATATATATATATACATATATGTGCAAAAACGACCTGTGACGTTCCCATATGCAGTCAGCAATGCTATAACGAAAGAAAAGCCTTTTGTTGTTTCTTGTATCTGCTGTTCTTCTAACGCTGCGGTTGTTACCCAGAGAGCACAAAAGCCACCGCGAGCGACAAATCGGCGCGATTAGCGCGGAGAGTCCCAACCAACAACGAAACAGTCTAAACGTATGGGTCCCCAAGTGACAAATGCACTCCTGTGATATATATGCGGAAGCCAATATATATATATATATATATATGTAGCACCTGATATATGTAGACTGATGCAAGTATGGATATATACACTTTTTATATATATATATATATAGTAGGTTAATAATAGACCTCATCTTCATAGTGAACGGCACCGCGAATTCGATGCAAAGATGACGAATTTTCCTGGCCTGTCCTTTGGACAGCAAATGCCACTGACGAGCAGTCGAGTCCCTACAGCATCCCAATGTAGAGCAGCGGCCTATTTCGAGGAATTCTTACGTACGTGCATAAAAAACATGGGTCTACCCCGTATTTCAAAGATCATGCGTGCATGAATAGATACTTGCTTTAGTGCACGGTGCGCACACTGCTTACAGATATTCGATCTGCATCGACTCGCAATAGCAAAGCAAAAAAGTGGATTCTGAGCGCTTGGATCATTTTCTTTTGATTCCAATGAGATAGCGTACAGAACAAACGAAGGATCTTTGGAACGTTTCCTGATACGTGGCGCTGCGTTGTCTTGGTAGGGTATCGTGCACGGCTGTAGACGGAGACGCCTTGTGTGCATAAAAGCGCCGCTTAAACGTAGACCACGCGCGCACTTGCGCTGGCCGCTCTCAGAGCCAAGTCCCGTGGAAGGCATAACTGGGAAAAAGCCTACATCGTTGATATAAAGCAAAAGTGTTAGAGAATCGGCGACACGCCTGTCGCGCACGTTTGATTCTGCTTGCTGCCGCCAGGGACTACTGGACAGCCGGCAGGACAGAGCAAGGTGAGACCTGCAAGTCGATATGGCATTCGAAAAATGTCAGGGGAAAGAGAAAAGGGTACCGCTCTCTTCCGTGTAAGGTATGGTCTCGGGTGATATACAGCAATGACCAACGTGGGAACTATAAAATGACGTCGAAAAACACTGAGAACTAAACGAGTCACTCGCACAAATGCGACGCCCGCTGGTTCATCGGTGTAGCCTCAATGTACACTTGGATTAGGAAGAAAACAGCAAGATACAACGAGATAGCAACAGGACTTACGATTCTTACCGACATCCTCTCTATCCTTTCTTCTGTAATACGCCCTAAAAGCAGTTTTCTCCCTTTTTTCCTTTTACAGGTTGCCCTGTGCAGACCTCTAAGTCCCAGTTTTTCTTCGCCATGAGCTTTGTAAGTGTCCCTACTGAAAAGACAAAATCCAGTTTCGAAACCAAACCAGTGGCATTCTCTTTCTTACCGACGACGAAGTCAACGGAGGACAAGTGTCTTTTGCAAGAGGGGGAGAAAACATTGAGAAAAAGAGACTCGTGTGCCTGGGTACAGGCAGCCCCCAACGGCGTTGACAGTCGCGAGTCGTGTCCTTCCGGTGCTGTTTTTTGCTCTCTTGGGTTTTTGCTCCCGCAGCGTTTTTGATGTCTTTGATGAAGAAACCCGTGGTCGATATATCCCTTTAGACTGACTTTCCTAGTTTTTTTGCCTTCTTCTCTTCGGCTTCTGCTGCCCTTCCCAATCGATGAAATTTCCAGAACCACAGCGCTTTGTATCTCCGTCTTTTCCACTCATTTTTTCCGCGTTCGCTGTTTTTTGTCGTCGTCCGTTCGGCATTAAAGAAGTTAGAAAAACAGGGGGACGAAGAACGTTTTCCTGTCCATCCGACAGCGACCGCAGAGAGTTTTTCTCAGCGGCACACGATGAATCTCGAGGAGTTTGCCGACGGTAAGCAAGAACAGATAAAGAAAGGTGAAAGATAGGAAGGAAAGATGTATACATCCAGATGCATGTCTAGGCGAGTATGCATCTCTATGCGTATGGAGCGGTCTCCCTAGGGAGAGACGCCAGACACGAAAAAGGCTTCTCTCACCGAAAAGTGCCCGCGAAGGGAAAATAGCATGAAGACAGATACCTACCCAAATGCATGCACCTGCACATCAATGTATCTACCGTGTTTGTCTAAAAAACCTCTATACATGCATGCATGTGAATATGCGTACGTATACACTGTGGATTCTCGCATTGCGTGAAACTTCCACGCTGGCCCGTCATGTCTGCTCCCTTATGGGGCAGGTTGAACGATCGAAAGAATATGCTCGCGTCATCTGTGGTTCCCTTTGTTTTCGTCTCGTGTTCCCCGCAAGTTTCTCCTGGAGTTTAGATATGGTTTTGGTTTTTCGGCCTTTCCCGTCCGTACCTTCTTACCCCCTCTCGTCCTTCCTTTTTTTCTCACTACTGTGTTTAACACAGGCGATATTCCCGAGGACGTCCTGAAAGGATGTCTTAGTTCGGATCTGCAACTTCTGAATGGCGATTGGACGATCCTCTCCGACAGGCAAGAAACCCCACTGCAGGAAAGCTAAGAAAACCGCTCGTATCTACATATATATATATATATATATATGAATACATACCCGTATTTCTTTGCACGTAGGCACCTATAAGAAGAGTAGTATCCGAATCGTCCCGCATGTACTCACGTGTGGAGGTGCATATATATATATATATATATATATATATATACATGTATATATATATATATATATAGGATTGTCGTAGAGATTGTTTAAACAAAATGAGATGGAGAGTATGGCTGCTTGGTACTGTAAGAGTTTGTGTAGATTTTGAAAACGCAAAGTGGCTTTGCCTCTGTGTCTGTGCATATACACTTCTGTACGTAAAAGTATAAATTGTTTTAGTGTTTCGGCCGCGTACGGGGTTCTCGGGAGAACGTCAGAGATATGCTTGGTCTCAATAATTTAGGCAAAGTTTGGGAACCACATATATGAAATTTCCCAATATGCGTAATTTTGTAGTCATGTATATAGTCATGGGAATTTTTTAATTCCGGCCGCTATAGAATAAAGTACAACTGCGCAGGCGTTTCTTCATTGTTTTTCTTTTCCGTCCGCAGATCAGGCCCAATGACAGATATTACAGAGATGCTTGGTCTTGATAAATTGGACCGAATGAGCTGGGAACTCTCTCTCCAGCTCTCTGCGCCACGCCTGAGTCTCACGTTCACACAAGAAGACGACGTTCCAGTTCTTCGGGTGGACTGTACGTGCCAGCTAGGCATAGAGTATATTCGCGATATTCGGTTCGATGGCGAGAAGAAAACTGGAGTGCATGTAAGTCGTCGTTTTTAGTTTTAGGATTTAGGGTTTCCATCGTCTGCTTGAAGAGGAAGTCAGTCTCGCCTGTCCAATGTTTCCTGCCTTTCCTTGTGTCCTTTGTATGTTCGCTTCCGAACGCTTTGTTCTCGGGCCCACTCACGTGCATTCTACTGTGTTGTACCTCGCCCTGTTTCTTCTCTTCTATCAGTTCCTGTTTTAAATCCGTTCCCGTTCTCGAGGCTGTCTTTCTTTCTTCCACGCTCTGCCCCATTCCACATATTTTTTCGTCTGAGCGGCGGGAGTGCTGTCCTAATCCCTCGTGACGGCGCGGTCGTTGCAGCTTCGTGTGTGTCGTATCGGCGCTTTGGTCTTTTCCTCTATCCTTATATGTAACTCCATGTGTGTTTGTGCTTTCTTAATGGGTTTTGTCACTTAAGCTTCGAGACTTATTTCCGAACCCTCCATTGAGTCACATGTCCTCTGGATTCGACGAGGGCGAGCTCCGTGCAGTCAGGGATGGCCCCAAGCTCTTCGTCCGCTACGACATGGAAAAGGGTAAGAAAAGGAAACAACACGATAAATCAGAAATAAAATTAGTACAAAAAGACACATATATTCGTGTAGGGATATTCTTGTATTCAAGATGAGAGTCCCTCTGAAAATGCTATAACGATGAAGTACGAATTCACATATAATTGTTGATGTTTTTCCAAGAAGAAAGCTTTTATATAAATGTGAACGTATTCATGCATGTAGGGTTATACAGAGACGTGCATAGATGAAAGCTGAAAAGAGGTATTATTCGGGTTACCGGACGTGTTTTCTGTCTTGTCAGGTAGAGACAGAGTGTGTTTTCTCTCTCGTTCTTTCGTTGGTTTGTTCCCATCTGTTTTTTCTCGTTTCTCTTGCGTATTCCCATATTCTAACCGCCGTTGCCATTGTGACTTCTTTCTTGTAAGGCGTGACTTCTTTTTTAACAAGGAATGTTTCAATCATTCCTTGTTATGAGCATGTGTGTCATCCTGCTTCGATTCCTCTGTTCGTACTACGTGTGTATCTCCACTGAATTTTGAAGCGTTTTCTCTCGATATTCCTCGTTTTCCTCATATCGTTTTTCTGTAAGCTTATGTATTGCGTCAGGTTCACTGTATATGACTCGGGTAGTGCTTTTTAAGGACCCCGAAAACCGTGTCGACGGACCCATCACCCTCGCTAAGGTCAGAAGGAAGTAACAATAGTCGCATTCAATAACCACTACACAGTGGTGTATCTTTGCTGCCGCATTCCTATGCGCGTACATTTGTGTTCTGTCGTGTATATGTGTGTATATATGATGTCTATGTTCATAACGATATACACAGGTTTTTTTGTGCCAGGACCTGTGCATCAACCTCAGCAGCACCTCGAGGCTGGGTTCCAACATGCTTTTCTTTGTCATGTTCCCTGCAGTACTGCGTAGTGAACAAGAAGACGGGCGTGAAGCACGAGGTATACAGATACCATCGACGAGTGGGCGAGCGCTCTAGTGATTCCTGTTTCTGAGACGGATAAGAGATGGAGGAAAGTGGTATCTCACAGTTCCATGTATTGCATAGCAAT
The DNA here is from genome assembly GCF_000208865.1 of Neospora caninum Liverpool. NCBI lineage: Eukaryota > Apicomplexa > Conoidasida > Eucoccidiorida > Sarcocystidae > Neospora > Neospora caninum. The sequence goes on from NC_018387.1 coordinate 1,379,277, forward strand.
GCACGGGGGGAGAAACGAGTTTACAGTGTTTTCCCCGTGGGTACATTATCGCGAGAGCAAGAAAACCACTCAAGGGTGTTATCCCTTTTCGTTTAGTTTTCTTCTCGTTTTCTGGGAAGCTGTCGCACTGGACGTGCCCACGAAAACACTGCGAGAAAAAAACCGGTAACTGTGCGTTCTCTCTCGGCCGTCCAAGACGCAGCCAGATCATATCGCAAACTCGCGGTTCTTCTTTCCCTTTTCTCCTCGCTCTTTATCCGGCTTCCTCACGGTTCGAGTCCAAGGACAGAGGAGATCTAACTGCTTGATATTCTTCTCTCCCTTCTGAGAGTCAGCAAAGCATGCGGATATGTTGGAAACGGGGGCTGCCGCCTTCGCTTTGTCCCTGCTCCTGACGTTCTTTTTTTCTGCGTTTTAGAAGACGAAGACAGAAGTATACGGTTTTACTCTAGTGCCCGGTGCTAAGCATCACAAGGTCTAAAAATACGCACACTTCTGTCAGGGTCATCTGTTCGCCTCTCGTGTTCTGACGCCCGCACTCGCCTGGTGTGCAAAAGCGCAGACCTGGCACTCTAGGAAAAAGCAAGTGCACAAAATTGTCTTTTCTTGTTCTATTCCGTTGTCTTCCTCTCGTTGTTTCACGGTAGCCATCTCTTCCCTTTTCTCCCGCTCTCTCTGTTGTCAGAGAACTACGGTTTTTTGCCGTTGGGGCTACCCAGCGATAGTTTTATAGCGGGCCGCAGAGATTCACCTCATAACCACGCCGCCACAGTATATGGGTTGATAGCGAAGCAGATAGTCACTTGACGCGGAACTTTTCTCAGTAGGAGGACCAAGACCGAACTTGTATTTTCGAAGTCGCAGCAGGGTTGCTCCACATCAACACGAGTATGGATCGTGCGGCCGTGTAGGCAGGTCCAGTTGAGTTCACAAAAAACAATGTCAGGAAAAACGCCTGTAATATCACAGTGAACGCGAAGAAATCGGATTGTTGCAAGTTACCAGAGGGAAAGTCACCGCACTCAAGCAGGAGGAGCGAGTCTCGGTTTTCACCACCGTATCACTTTTGCGGCACACGGTGATTCAAAATGTCTCGTATACTGAAACGCTTCAATAGAGAGGCCAAAGCCCGTACCATTGCGTGCACAGGCGTACCGATGTTAAGTGTGCTGCACTTGCTGCACTTACGTTTGCGAACGCACAACTGTGCAGAACATTTCATATGTCTGTTTCTGTCGCAAGTAGGCATGTATGCGCGTGTCTCAGCGTAAGCAAGCACATCTGTGTGGCCCACGAAAGCCACCACCCCAAGATGTCGCACAGAGTTTTCAACCCAGACTGGGATTATAAAAGTAATATGTATAAACCGAGGTGGAGAGCATTCTATCATCCCTTTGTTCGCTCAGCAGGTAGTTACGGCAATCTGAGATTTTTATGAACGATTACGCTTCCTCCGTGGCGCATGCGAAAACTAGCAGCAAGTCCAACGCAAAACATATACTTCGTAAGCCACGGCACATATGCTTGTGGTAAGGTACGCAGCATGGCAACCGCCCGCCTTTGCTTCCGAACCACTACCACTCCCGGCAACAAGATGGCTGTTAGCACAGAACACCTTACTGCAGTATTGTTTCTGAGCCCTCCGTACACATGTGTGTACATGTCCAGCAGCACCGTTTCGTCCATTTCTCTTCAGAACGTAGGGGTGTTCGTGTGGCCGGTGTTGATAGATGTTTGCTCTCCAATGCAGCTATACATATATAATTATCCGGTTGTTATGCTGGTCCACTGCAGCATATGGGTGTGTGTGTGAGAAAGGAAATCGTACGGGAGATGGCTTGTCACATCGTATCCTTGCAAGTATTTACGTGCATCCCTTGTATAGATGTTCGCTCCTAGACGTTCGAATTTGTCGCATAAGGGCGTGCGCGCGTGGCCAGTTATAGTGATACGTTGGATCTTGTGCGTCTCAATTTGAACACGCGGCGTGACTCTCAGCAGAGAGTTCGTTGTTGCATTAGTGTTCATGATCGGACGACAGGCACTTTCTCTCGGAAAAACGGTTGCTGTTCAAACGAGGAAATCGGAAGAACGGACATAAAACATCAAAACATAATACAGTTCAGCACTGTCCCTTCTCCTCTCTGTCTTACTCCCCGTTTCGGAGGCACGAAGAACTGAAAATAAACGGGATTCCTGTCCTTTTCTTCCTTCTCTCTCTTCACTCAACACGGTTCCAGCCTCTCCGTTCCTCTCATTGCCGCGCCTGTCTCTCCCTTGTTTCCTCCGCGGATCTTCCGCCACCCGCCCATGCATACCCTCACGTTTGATTCATGACCTTGTTTTGCTCCCCCTACAGACGGTACTCGGAAGCTGTCTCCTGCACATTTTGACAGCTATACAAGGAAGGGGAAAGCAAGGGGACGGTGAAAAGACACACACGGAGAAAAGGCGACAAAATGACGGAAGACGAAAAGGTGACAAAGGCACGAACGGCAGAAGGACTTTGGATGATGCGCGAGAGACAGCATGCACAGGGCAAGTAGAAGAAGAAAGCGGGTAGTAGACATAGGGATGCATGGAACGAGAAAAACCAGCATACACGTATGTAGAAACGCTGAGTCAAAGGGTCTGCCACCACATCGAAAGAGAGACCAGTCACGAAAATGATGTTTTTTAACTCTTGTATTTGTTCTCGCGCCACCGTTATGTCTCGTTTCCTGGTACCCGGCCGTCTCACGGGCTCTTCGCGAGAGACACAGGCTCATAACGATGGACGAGAGACAAACAAAGGGCATCATGAGAATGAACTTAAGCCACTTTTCCACAAGCGATCGTTCTCTCCAGAGCCTCACGCAGACACCCACGCACACAGAAACACCACGGAGATCCACAGTCTCCACATAAACATACACGAAGAGACGCTCACGTGTACATAGATGCAGATGCGCACCTAGGTATATTCTTATTTACCCATTTGTGCACAAAAGGATTGGCGACGAGGAGAGGCAGGTCAGCGACGCAGAACGAAAGAAAATGAAAATCGCGGAAAATGCCACCGCTGTCATTTCGCCAAAAACAAGACTTTCTCCTTTCTTGGCTGTAGATACGCAATGCGAAGAAGAGGCAAACGAACTGTGCCATCTTCTCTCTCTTCAGTGTTTCCTCCAGCATCAGACACCAGGCTTTTATGTATATGTATAAATATATATATATATATATATATATATATATACGAAGGCGTATATCTATGTACGTTTCCATAATATACGCTTGCCTGCATAAATGTCCAAATGCATAAAAGTATACATGCACACATGTGAGTAGATATCAATGAGGATATCTACATCTATACGTATTCTGCTGCATACATGTGTACACCAGCATGTGTATGAACGTGGTCGCATGTGCCTCCACAATACGTGCCAGGAGGAGATGATTTTCGCACGCATCGATACGTCATCCACCGAGTTAACAAGCGCCGAAAGAGTTTAAGGTGAAGCAGAAGACAGAGAAGGAAAACCGCGCACGAGCTTCCTTTCTTCCCCTCGGTCATCCTCAGGGTATGCACAAAGGTCATAGCCTCTGTCCTCTCCTTTCCTCATACTCGGAACACGCTTGAAAACCGCATACACTACACGCCTTCCTCGTCCCTTACCGTCCAGCACTCTACGTGGACTTGACTTACGATGAAGCTTTCCATACATACATGCACTTAAAACATCTGCATAAATATGTATGGAAAAACACGCACACACGGAATTTCACAACGCGAACACAGGCGCGCTAATTCCGGCGACCGCTGCAGCCTTCGACGAGATTCGTGTCCACGCCGAAGAGGCAAAAACTCAAAACAGACGCGAAGAAGTGCACAGCACGCGCCCTCGGTACCTGGACCCCAAACTTCGTGCACGAAAACACAGACGCACATTCACGTGATCTCTCCAGTCCCCTCTGTATCCCCCGACGCGGTATGTTACGCACGGGTGTCATGACGCAGCGCGACCCTTTCTGATCCCCAAGAGAGCTTTGTCGTGCATACTCGTCAACGTGAAGTCTTTTCCCGTTCTCCTTCGTGTCGTTTCTCTTTTCCAAGTCTGCTTCCTCTCTACCATTCCCAATTCTCGCCTTTTACTCATTGACCACAGCCCTCTGTGCGTGGAGAGGGTGTGAGTGCTGGGCGGAGTGGGGTGTGCACCCTGCCGACGCTAGTAGTCGAGCGTTCAAGACTTTGTCCGCCTCTTCTACCAGTCTGTCTCCTTCCGCCTTTGCCTCTCGCTCTTGAGTCTGTTCGCGTCCGTCGTTTCGATGGTCCGCTTCCTCTCTTCTTCGTTTCGCCCCCCTGCCGTCGAGATAGCCTTGCTGTCCGCGGTCTCTGTCTCTCCGTCCCTGCTCTCCCGCTTTGTCTTCCCGCGGCTGGCCGCCCTCCAGCGGCGTCCTTCCGCTGCGTTGTGCGCCTCCCGCCACGCCTCCGTCCACACGCCCGAAACACGTTCCAGAAGAAATTCCCAGTCGCGCCTGCACCCGTTCTGCTCCCAAAGAAGACGCCAGGGGCGACGACACGCCGAGGGGAGACAGCGAAGACGGCGCCACGTTCCGCCCGTAAACGCCTTCTGCCGCGGGTGAGGCAGGACAACTCGCCTCATTGTTTGCCTTGCTGTGCAGCGCTTCGGAATGCTGCCGAGACAAAAACGATGAAGGGAATCCGCTCGACGCGGAATTCAAGGACCCGACCCCCGCAGACATCTCTGAAAGCAAACTCGAGTAAGAGGTCTCTAACTCATCGATCGGGTCCGTCACCAATCGCAACGTGCCTTCGATGACTTGGTCCTCATCAGTTAACGTCGGCTCGGGAAATCCCTGCCAGGGGCCTTCAGTCACCTCCCGAACCTGTACACAGTAACAGGTACATTCACATACACATACCGCCACCAGTGACGCAGATTCAAAGGCTCCGTGACGGCGCACGTACGAATCGACGATGCACACGAACAGATACACAGCGTGTCTACGTACAAGGATCCTGTGCTGGATCGCAGTATGAGGCTGGCGGAAGAACCCAGTTTTTATACTCACACACAAGTGAAGCTATGATCCGGTAAAAGACGAGTCGCTAGCTTCTGCCCCATACTCTTTGCCTTAAGTGTGACTTGATCTGTGCGGGCAGCCAGTCTGGAACTGAGGTCTCTCTCTATGCGTGCACCACCTCTGCGTAGGGCTGCTTCTGTGGACTTGGAGTTTTTTGTGCTCGGTGTCCTTTTTTTGACGCCTTCTCTCTGCCTCTCTCCGTCTCCTACCTGATAGTCAACGCCGAGTTCCTTCAGAGTGGCCTCAAGGCAACCAGCGAGACACCAGGCCTGAACAATGGCATCGCGTTTCGGAGAGACACGGTTGAGGGCGTCGACGACCAGGAGCTTGTATTTGTCGAGCTGTCCCTGTTGGAATCTGCTGTAGAACTCAAAGCACCTTCCAAACCACTTGGTTCGAATGAACATCGGAGTCACCACGTACCACTTCCGCTTTGGATCCTGGCTCGTCCCTCTTTCCCCGTATCTCCACAGGAGCAGATATGCAGGCTTCGACCGCACCAGAATGTGCTGTTGAGGGGGACCCTGGACGAGAGTACAGCCTCCACCGCAGCCAGCTAGAGCCGTCTCCGAGTTCGGCGAACACCCGGCGCAAGCGACTCCTCCCAGGCCCGAAGCTGATGTTGCACTCGTCGTCCGGCTGCTCCCGCAGCAGCTGCTTGGAGTCGATCCACTCAAACTGTCGGTCGCCTCGTGCGCTCTCTCTCCGTGTCCAGGCGCCGGGGCTCCAGCGGTGTCTCCGCTCCGGCCCCTGCCGCCCCAAACATGGCCGCCCGCGTTCACACTTGAAGCGAGGGAAACATCGTTCTCTGCTTTAGAGCCCAAAGCCCGGCTGCCACTCGCCCCGGACGCCGGTGTCGTCCCCCGAGCTGCGAGCGGCGACGACTGACGGGTCGGAAAGGAGGAAGACGCTGGTCGAAAGCCCCCAGTCGCCCCTCGTGCGTACAGGGGAGAGGCCGAGGAAGCGACTGCAGCTAGGGCTCCGCTTAGCACTCCAGACAGAACACCGAAAGAGGCTGCGGCAGCGTTGAAGCTCGAATTCGTATTGCCTCCACTGCCTGACTGATTCAGCAGCCGTGGATCTCGAGGCGTCGACGCGACGAGGCCCTCGTGTGAATCGTGCGGGGCTGCTCCTTCTCTGTGTTGTGTGTCCGCCTCTTCTCTCTCAGCTCCCGCCCTGTCGCCTTCCTCTCCTCCCTGGCAAAGCGACAACTTGGTTCCATCACCCAGATGGGGAGTGCCCGAGAAAGACGCGCGTCGAGCAGAGACGGCGCCGCTCGTGCCCTCTTCTTCTCCCGCTGCCGCGTCGCCTGCATGCGGCCCTTCCGCCGCCGCACACTGTCGGGCCTTGTCCCCGGCTCGGGGATTCCGGCGCGAAGAACTCGAGCTGCTTCCGTGCGTCGTCGTCGAGGCCGTCGAGAGCGAACTGGCGCAGCTGGTGTGGCCCGCGGGGTCGAATCCCTGTGGGGCAGCGCAGGCGCTGCAGGACGGACAGACGCAGCCTACAGTCCGGTTCTGGCTGCAGGCTTTTCGGTCTCCATTCGACGGCCGCGAGCAAGAAATGAATGCTGGGAACGGGTGGTCGATTCTGAGCGTGATGGTGTGGCGCGGAATCAGGAGTCGTCCGTCTCCACCATTCGGGGACGGACGCGTCAGCAGCAGCGGGGCCTCGACAGAGAGTGCGCTGTCTTCCTCCAACAGGTTGACATCCCGCAGAGCCCGCAGGCAACCTTTCAGCATGCCGCTGCGGCGGCAGAGCCGCCCATTTCTTCCGAGCCACTCCTTGGGAAAGAGGGACACGGTTACCACCTGGGTCCCGTTGTTCACGCTCTGGCCCGAGCGCGCGAGAGAGAAAGGCGTCACCCCAGCCGCCATCCCCGGCAAATGCAGTCCGCATGCTTGAAGTGCACTCGGTGAAAACGCCGGGAGCAACGACAGGGAACTCGACACCACGGGGGTCGAAACGGCCGGAACGGGTCCGCTTCGAGGCGGATGGCACAGCGAAGGGAGGCACACAATCCCCGCGCCTCCCACGTGGGCTGCAGGAGCCACAGTCTTGCGCGCACGCGCAGGCACTGATGCGCCGCTCGCTCCTGTCGGATTAGACGAAGGGGTCAGAGTTCTTTCCTCGTCGCCGTGCGAAGCAGCCATCGCCCCGTACGGCAGACGCAGCGAACCGGCGCCCACCGCAGACAGTGGCGCCGCTACGAGAGAGGAGACGGTCGTTCTGCCCCGGCTCTCGGGCGACGGCCTCAGTCCGTTCCCGTCGTTGTTTAGACCCGGCGTCCCGGGAGTTCCGCAGTGCGCGAGTGTCGAGGAAGAGGAACAGCCGCCTCCGCCAGACGCTGGAGTGAATACGCGAAAACGCGACACGTCAGCTGGAGTGGTGTCTTCTCCTTTGGTTCCCCAACTGTTTGTTCTACCAGCCCCCCAGGATCCTGGGGATGACGAGACAGACCCTCCCGGGAAGTCCGCGGCGAGCGCGCCCACAGCCATGGAACTCGCAAACGTGAATATTTTCTCTTCGTCGGCGTCTTCGTCTGCAGCGCGCCAGTGGTCGATGACCTCGAAACTCTGTTTCCAGAACTGCTCCGACATGCCCTGCTCGGGCGCCAGAAACGAAAATGCAACCAGAGACATCGCGCCTTTCGCTCCTCCCCTGGGTCCACGTTGGCCAGCGTCGCCAGCGGACGGTGTTCCTTCACCGCAGTCGACGCTGCCGTACCGTCTCCCGTCCAGGCTCGCAGAAGCGACACCCGTACTTGCAAAATACTGGCGTCCATCACCCTCGCACTTGGGCTTTGTGCCGCCCGCTCCGAGCGTGAAACCCGGCAACGTCGCCTCGAGTCCCCCGGCGCCCGTCTGGTTTGCGCTGGAGAATCCTGTTGCTTCCTGGCTCCGGTCTCCTGGGGTCACCTTCCCGACGTCACCGTGGCGTGTCGGTCTCCTGTCCAGCCTCTCACACTCGCCTCGCTTCGGGCCGGGTTCGTCGCGATTTCTCCCTCCAGAGTCGCCTCCCCGGCCCGTCCCTTCTCGCCTGCGTTCTCCCGCCATCTGATCCGGAGACGGGGTGCCGGCAGCCACAGGATTCTCTTTTCCACTCCACTCGGGTCCATCCAGCTCATCTGTGCGGCAGGCTGCGGGAATCGGCCGGGCGCTGCGTTCTTTGCCTTGCGCCGCACAGTCGACTCGGGCCGCCTGCGACGCGGCTCCAGGTCTATCCTGTCTCGCCTCTTCTCGACAACACGAAGGGTCCGAGTCTTCCACAGTGATGGGGACGTCTTTCGCTGGCCTGGCGCCATCCGCCTCGCCTTCTGCAGCGAGACTGGTGCCCCGTCGCCGCGTTCGAGGAATGGACTCTGCTGCGGCTGCTTTCCTCGCCGCTTCAGACGCGACACGCTGGCGCTTCGGAGCCGGGACGGCGGGCGACGGCGAGCTTCGAGATCGACCTCGCGGCCGCAGTCCATGTGTCTCCGCACTCGCGTCGGCTGCTGCAGCCGCATCTGGAACGTCCTCGTCGTCCCGCTTCACTGCCCCACGGCCCTGCCTGACCCGAGGCGCCGCTGTCAGGCCCTCCTCAGGCCGACGGCCTTTCTCTCCTTCACGTTTAATGCCCTTCATCGTCGCATCTTGCCCCACCTCGTTCTCGACCGACTCTCTCGCCTCGCTCTCGTCTTTCTGTAAGTCTTCTTCTCTTTCGCAGCCGCCTTCCTCACCGTCTTCACAGCTCTGCACCCTTCCGCCCTCGGGCCCAGAGACCCGTGCCTTTGCGCCTCTGTCGGCACATCGCGTGGCGAGGGCGTTCGCAGCCCTTCGCCCAGACTGCCTCGTCACTCTCCCCCTCGCCGACAGTCCCAGAACACCCACCCCGCGTCTGCCCGTGCCACGAGCCACCTCCACGGTGGGACCCGTGGAAGCCCGCCGTTTGTTCCCACTCGACTCGGGTAGCGGCAGTGCCTCGGCGAGACCGACGGCAGGTGAAGGGCCTTCGGCCACTAGTTGTTCACGTCCGAGACTGGGCATCACCGGACTGACTGGGGACTGCCTGTCCGTCACGGGAGGGGGCGGGTAGGAAACAGACGACATGCCTCGCAACGGTGGGCGTGACAGAGGGAAGCCAATGTGATCGGACGGCGCGGATGCGAGGGATACTTCTGGCTTCCGCGTCGGAAGCGACTCGCCTCCCCCGCGTCCTACCATCCCCAGCGGCCCGCCTGAAGACTGAGGCTCCGCGACTTTGCGATACGGCGAAAAGATAGAGCCACCTCTCGAAGCCGATGCTGAGGCGACAGAAGACGGAAGGTGCGGCAGAGGCACATGTGCATGCAACGCCTCACCCCGCAAACCCCCCTCGCCAGTTCCGCAGGCCTCTCCTCCTTCTTCAGTGCCTTGACACAAAGACGCGTCCCCCGGGTCGGGGCGGGAAGCGGAGCCCTGGAGATTCGAGGCGGAAGAGGCCGCAGGAGCGCCGAGGCGCTGAGGAATCGAGTAGTAGGCACGCGAGTCTTTCGTCTTTGGATCATACGCAGACGAAAGGACGGGATGGAAGAAAGGAAGGTCTGCACAATCCGAACTGTCCGCGCCAGTCATCATCCCCCGCATTTCCCGGCCAGCCTCCACAGCCGCAGTATCTTCACATGCGCTCTCTGGCACCACTCCAGACTGTGCAGCAGATCCCCGAGATTTCATCGCCGCTTCGGGCTCAACCGAAACAGGCTGCCGCTGCGCCTGGGGCCTGCCTCCAACCAACGGACCAAGGGCCACGACACTCGGCGAATGGGACGCAGGCTGAGGGCAGGACGATAAGTCTGCGGCCCGCACAAACAAACCTCGGCCTCCGTACGGCGGGGCAGCGAAGGGGCTCGCAGGTGTTTCAGGTTTATTTTCGAAAACGGGAGACGCTGCCACGGAAACCGGGTCAGTCGGCGCCATGTGCATCATCCCGCTCCCGAGTCTCAGGCAGAGACCAGAATCCACGCGGTGGACCCCTGAAGCGACCCCAGGTGAGTCGTCGCTTTCGCTTGCTCTCTCGTCGTACGGCCCACACCCGTCACCGTCGGAATCCCAGTCCGCACTGTATCTTCGTCTGGGCAGGTTTTTGCCGTGCTTTCCGACGCTACACAGCGGCGACGGAAGAGAGAGAACAGGAGGCGGCTCCGGAGAAGACGCGGGATGCGGCGGCCGCGGAGAGAGGTTCCCTGGTAAGCCCGGTTTGAAGAAATGACGGGGAACGCCCTCGCTATCTGATGAAGAGTCTTCGAGCCGCTCCTTTTCCTCAGCCACTCCTTTCTGTCTTCGCGTTCCTCGTTGCCCCGCTGTCTTGTTTCCTCGGTGTCCTTCTCCCTCCCGTCTGCGGCTTCTCCGCGTCCCACTTCTCCCCCGGCAGACAGTCCCCTTGCTGCGTCTCTCTTCGCCAGCGTCCTGTCTCTGCGTCCCTCGCTCTCTGCCCTCTCGCGTCGCCCTGCTCTCGTTCGTGCGCCGCGCGAGTTTTCCGGGTCCGCGATGCGAACCGCTCTGCCGGTCCGGCAAATCGTGCTCCCGCCTCCGCTTCGCCTCTTCCTTTTCTCGTTTCCCCTGGCCCTGGGTGTCTCGAGTTGTTCTATGTTGCTCTGCGCCCTGCGAAGGTGTTTCCCCCCTGCGGGTCTGAAACTGACGTATCCTGGGCGTCGCCGAAGGTAGGGTGAACAAGCCTGCGTCGAGTGCCTCTTGTTCCAGTCTGAACTGATCAGACAGATCCCTGTCTCCCAGGATTCGTATTACGGCACGCGAGTCGTCCGAAAGAGACCGGAAACGCTCAAAGACCAGCCGCAAGAGGCGGAAGTGACGGGGAATGTGTCCCCTTCTGATACACGAGATCGCGCTGGAAGCCAAGAGACCCAGGATCGTCGCGAACCCCGTGGCTTCGCTCACGCGTAGTCTCGCCTCGTCTCGCCAGCAAGCTCGACCGGACCGAACGGAAGGGGGCAACGACACCGTCTCTGGAACCAAAGGCCCACGCCCCAGCCGACTCCCGACTGCCGCACAAAGAGACGGAAACCTTGCTGGTTCACGGGGCTTGGGAACGGAGGCTGCGACCAAGTCTGGTTCGACTTCACAAGCGAACACGGGTGCAGACGAAGAAAGCAGGTCGAAATCCGCTGCGCCTGCAGTCCCGATATTCCCGCTAGCACTGTTCAGCACTCGACTTCGCAGAGCTGTGCCCCAGATCCGAGCGAAGACCCCGTCCTCTGCGCCCGAATGCGCAACCGGACTCTGATGAGGCTCGGACCCTCCGTTTCCGGCACACAACGGGGACACGTGCGGAGATCTCTCAAGACTTCTCGCCCCCAGGACCGGCACCGGAGTCTGACAGCTGCCGAGCGGCGCAGCCCCCAACACGCCGGATGGTACAGAGGGAGACGCACCTCTGACCCCTGTCACTGTCGACTGATTCGTGGCCCGAAAGGGAGGAAAGGAAATCGCGCCGACCCCCGGTAGTTCAAATGAACAGGGGTGGCTTACTGGTTGCGGTCCGAAGACGAAGGGTACCCGGTGAGGCGCGACGGTTGCGCTGTCGACAGCCGGAAACGGTGGACTCGGCGCCACAGCCAGATTCAATCCAGAACTCGGGTTGCAGGGGAATAAGGCGCGTGCCGCCCCGAAGCTCTCGAAGGGATGCGCCGCTGTGGCGAAAGGAGTTTGCAGCTCCTTCGCCGCCAAAAGAGAGGACACACCCGAAAGAGACGGGCCTCGCGGCACCGGTGCGCCCGGACCCGCGCTGCCGGCGGCGGGAGGCCCAACGAGAATCGAAGAACGGCTCCTCCAGGAATGAGGGACGTTCGAATAACTCGCGGGTGCTCTGGGCGTCGAGACGCCCGAATGACGTCGCACCGTTCGTGGACGCGCGCCAGAGGATGTCCCTTCGCCCTGCGCCTCCGAGGCCGGGAAGCCGCGAGCCGCAGTCCCTTCGTGGGCGGCAGGGAACACCAGATCTCGGACAGGGACGGGGGAAGCGCGGACACGGAGCCCCGCGGACCCTGGGCGCCCTGCGGGAGTTTGCAGATGCGGCGCCGAACGTAAAGAAACGCTAGAGAGAGGACGCGGCGTGAGCCACGCCGGGTACGGGGAAACGGAGCCCGAGGATCCCCAAAAGGCAGAGGAGTCGGCACCTACAGACAAGGACGGGGGACAACTAGTCGGGGCAATGTATGCACCACGGCTAGGAAAGGCCGACGGAATGGGGACCGACGACGAACGAACCGCACTCAATGACGCGGGAACTGGTACGAAAAACGCAGAGAGATCCTCAGGCGATGAAAGGAGAGTCCTGTCGAGCGGAGCTCTGGGGGGCAACCGGCACGTAGGCACTGCTGTGAACACTGCGGGAGAAATGACGTACGGCCCTCTAGCAAAAGAAGAAACGCCTGCGGGTGCGTCACCCGGCGGACTGCCTAGCGCCGGGCAAAATCTGCCAGAGGTGGAATTACCCGCTGGCTGGGAAAAAGAACGCCGAGAAACGGGGTCGTGCCGTGCCGCTGGAATTCCGGAAACGCTTCGACACAGCCACTCAAACGATGACTTAGTCCGTAAATGGGCGAGTTCTGCGGCGCGAAATGCTATATCTGCCAGCTCCCGAGTCGTGAACCTGCTCAGCTCTCCGGAGATAAACTGGCCAGCGCCGCTCATATCACGCTCTCGCAGTCTCGCCGTGAGGAAGTCTGAAGAAGGAAGGGCCGAGGGAATCCATTCAGAATGCAACACTCGTGAGGAAGGAGGGGGGGGGCCGCAAAACCCAGCCGCGGCGGGACGCGGAACAACAGAATTTGACACGGGAGGGACTGGAGGGGCCGCAAACCGCGAAGCTGTGAACGCAGATGTATGGACACCCGCAGACGACGGCGTCGAGGCAGCGCCCGAGTGCGAGCTTGAGATGCAGATACCTGCATCCGCCGGCGGAATGACCGTCGGTGTTGTTTCCTCCCAATTCGTGAACTCCTCCCTTCGATCCTCTACACGGTTATTGCGTCCCGCGCCACGTGCGTCTGATTTTCCACAAAGCAAAGTTTCCTCCTGAGCTCCTCGTTCCTGCGCTTGTCCTTCACTCTGTCCTTCCCAAGTGTATGTTTCGCCACGACCACTTGGCACAGTTCCTACTCCGCGCTGCTGACTGGAGGACCCCTCGACTCCGTTCTGGTTTCCCGCTGGGTGTGCATCCCGATCTCGGGTACTCCCAGGTTCCCCTTCGAGAGTGCTCTGCGCGTTTTCCTGGTGTACTGGCACCTGACTCGACCGCCGGCGGCGACCCGCAGATCCGCAGTGTTCCGCACTCGCGGAGGCGTCTAGTCGGAAAAAATCCCCTTCACTGGGTTCGACGTCGACGTGCTGCTTGGTTCGCTCGGGAGCTTCGATCTCCCGCGCGCGGCATCCCGCTCCCGAGTCCTGCGCATGCGTTAGAGTGACTTTCGGTTTCTTCGAATGGCCGGAGTCATCATTCCTCTCTAGACGCTGTTTCACCGGACGAAAGTCTGCTTCCTGCTGTGTTGCGATGAAGACTTGGCTGAGAGACGGTGGAAACGATGGAGGCTGCTTCTCGACAGAAATCCTTCCCTCTGCTCCGGGGGAGTCAGTCGCCCTCGCGAGGACAAGTTCGAGGTGCGCACTGGGTCGGGGGGGAGGAAGAGAGGAAGTCCAAGGCTGGTCTCTTCGCTGCTCTCTCGCGGGCCAGGGAGCCGACGAGGCAACGAGGGCCGGAGGAGCAGAAGACCATAAGGCTGGTGGCTGGTATCGACTCGGGACGGAACCGGTGTCGTTTTTTTCCTCCATTGAAGACGATGCCGGACGCACCACAAGGAAGAGAGAGATCACCGGGCCCCCCAGACGCAGGCCCTCACGAGAAAATGGAGGAAAAACAGCCTTCACGCCCACTGCCGGGGATCCACTGTACAAATCCTGTACAGTCCTGTGCTCGCTCTCTCTCCTACAGAGGCGCCAAAGAAGGGGCGAAAACCGGCAAGAAGTCCCCTGCAGCCACCCGTGTTCGCGCAGAGTTAAGCGACGCTAACAAAAGCCGAAGACAACGCACTCAACGTATGCACGAAAACGACGGTTTCCCCGCCCTCTGAAGATGCTGTGGCTCCAAATTAAATACGGTCGCAAGGAACCGCTCGGCGTTTCCCTGACAAAGAAGGGAAATCCCCACGGTCGAGGAAAAGTCGCCGGAGGCAAGTGCTCCTCAACTAGAGGGAGAACAAAACCGAGAAATCGCGTTGCCCTGTAGGCCAACCCTACTCCAGAACATGAAGGAACAGGCGACTGTTCGCCGCACGCGAAGAAACAGAAGCAAAGAAAGATACGACTCCAGGCCAAACTCACACCGCAGACGAACCAAACGCACACCACAGAGTTCTTTTACGATACGGTTTAAGAAGTGAATGCGAACTTTAACGGAGGCAGTGTTTTGAACGGAAACTTTACTAGTCCTGCAAGTTCATGAAACCACGCCGCGTCGCGGTGCGTTAGGTGAGGCGCCAACGCTTTTCAACCGCCCCGCACCAAAAAGTCTGCGTTAAAATACAAGTGAGGGGTCCTCGATACCGACTGCCGTCCAAGAAACATGAAACCTGGCCTGCATTGACTGCTACCTCTCACACCAGACGCATGTCCACACAGTTAACGAAAGCACAAACGCCCCCGCTTCCTGGGCGGGGGAGCTTTATCCGGTCCGAGCGTACTAACTGGTACTGCTAGGAATAACACGCAAACGTTACTCCACGTGTGCGTTGCAAGAACACTTGGATTGTGGAAAACGGAGAAAGCAGACGCCCACAGGACCACCCGACACGTAGCAGGATAAGGAACTCAAACGGCGTACACGACTGCAAGCGCCCGAAGGCGTGTGGGTCACTGAGAGTGTACAGACCCCGGACCTTCCTCAGGATAAACAGCTTTCCTCTGGTTCGGTGGAAGTAGCCGAAAAAAGATCGGACCTCCTGCTGGTCAAAAAGATCGCTTTGCTAAATTCCCAAACACACAGAGTGAGGGAGGGGAACACGAGAGACGCCCGTTGGCAACCAAAAGTGAGGGAAGTTTGCAACACAAATGCGGCAACTTTGAGTTCAAAGGACACAGTGTGGCACGCAAGAGACACGGTCCAAAAGAAAGTGGAGTCAGATTTTTTGACGTGGTTCCAAACACGCCCTGCGGCAGCGGAAAAAACGGAACAGAAAGAGAGGACGGCCGGATGGAGACAGTCTGGCCTCCGTCGGTTAGTGGTGTAAAAGGCCACGTCCACAGAAGAACCGAAAATGAAGTTTTTCGAGCGGTTCCCTGCTTATCAAAAAAATGATTGGAAGCAAGAACCGTGTTTCCTTCCCCCTCGTTACTTCTCTCGTCCCGATAACCAAGTCGCCTACTACTAGGTATACACCGAAGATCTGTGATCGCTGTTCTTCCCGCCGAGCAGAAAGAACGTGGTTTTCGATCGGAAAGGCTGCCACAGAGAAAACCGAAGGGAAGAGAGACGTGGAGGCACCAAAAGGAAAGAAAAAGAGGAAGAAACAGGGGCGCGACAAACCACAGCTCGGAAATATTCCACCGGCAGAGCTGCGCCCGTTACCTTTGGACCCCGAAATACCACGCGGAACAGAGTGTTCCCGAGAGACGCGAGGACAGGAAGGACGGATGTGTGGTTGGGGAAAGAGAGGAGTGAAGGGAGATACGGGACGGAAAACCACCCGTCTCCCTTGGATTCAAAATAAAAAGCAGTGCTGGTCAATGAACCAGACACCGCGCAGGCGTCACAGCGCAGCGAGCAAGAAACTCTGAGAACACAGCCTCCCCCTCTCTCCCTCTGGTCGCGACTAGCATGGTTTATCTCGCCAGCACTGTATATATGGCCCGGCCTCGCGTTTCAGCCGCCGACAAAAACGCCTCCGTTGCGCTCGCCCTACTATATACACTGTGCAGCCAGCACTCGTTTTTTTCGTGGTTCGTTGTGCGAAAAAACGAATGGCGGGTATGTGAGTCCTCGAGAGAAAAACGTCGCCCGCAGGTCCCTCACACTCATGTCTCGGCCTGAACCTCTATATTTCATGCACCGTCCCTCTCTCGCCTCCTCTTCCCGCGATAACTTATCGCTGAAAAGCTGAAAACACAAGCTTCCTCGCCCAAAAAGCCCCAAAAAGGGTGAAAAAAGTTGACCCACCTCTCGAAGGCAACCAACCGCCACACGAAACTTTTGCCACTGGTATACGCTACTTGAGTCGCGCACGGCTCGATCTCGCTCGCCTTTTTCTAGTGGGCCGGCAAGGGCCTGAAATGCTACGGCACGCTGCCTGTCGTGGAAAGTCGAAAAACAAGAGTTGCAAAAGGAAGTGAATAAATGGGCAATACCGATGAAGTTCGGCCCCAGATAGGTGAATGGAGCCAAATGCGCAGCACAAAGATGGGGCAAAAGAAACGGCCGTGGCTTTTCTCCCCACATATACCCGGCTTAGCAGTTGTCCCGATGGAAAAATTGGACAAAACGGAGGGGATAAAGGGAAAAGAACTTCCGCTCAGAGAGGAAAAACGAGCCAGCCAGTCAGGAAATGAAAAGAATGAGGAGAAAAGGCTCGCCAATTTGTCTTTTTATTGGCCCCTCTACTCAGAGGTAACTTACACCATCGCTCAACGCCTCCGCAACCCCATTACTCGGTGACCTACGACCTCCTCGGTCATGCCGGTTACCCAACAGGTGTTTTTAAAAGGGAGAAGCGAGTATCAGTTGAGTGCTTACCCTATCGGTTCACTCTCCGTAGTGCACAATTCACACCTTCCCACGGAACGGAAGAACGAGTTCCTCAAGCAAGCAGGGTACTATCAGGAACAGTGAAAGGCGTCTCGGTTGGGGGCGTGCGGAGCCAACTGCAGAGATAGCCCCGCCTCTCTGCCAGTTTATCGTCACGGACGGAAGAGATCAGAGCGACCAGTCCCCCATCCCCCGCTCCACCTACGGGTCTGAGCACCTCACCGTTATCACCACGAAGGTATCGCCCAATCTTCCCTCAGTCGCCCACGCGGTGTTGACTTCGCCCGGTCGATCGCTGCGATGAATTCACCCACTTTTTCTTCCATTACGGCCCATTTTGGGACTTCGCACTTTGAGAAGAGTGTGCTGGCATGGGAGATACACTGCGTAGATCTGCTGGATTTCGGCCGAGCGTCCGTAAAACTCGCTCGCAGTTTCGGAAAGCAGGACGGACCCTCTGGTACTGCGCGGAAACTGACTCGTCTTCGCGGGGTGTCTTTCAACAGGGCGACAAACATTCCGCTCTGACCGTCCCGTAGGGGGTGAAGGGGGATTGTGGCAGGAACTGACGGGTCCAGGGTCGGGACGTCAACGGGGGATTATCGGGTACGCCTCGTAACTATGCGATATCTTACAATTGACCCCACAGCTTGAACTCTGGAGTTTAGTGGCATGTACCTCCGGCCAATTAAGCGTGTGAGGTCGGGGCGGTCCTGTGTGCGTCGCAAGGGCGGTGAAACGGGCCTTCGCTATCAGGAGCCACACCCTAGTCGCGCGTTTTCGTCTCGGATGGAAGAAGCCGTGACCTAGCGTGTGTTGTCCGCGAAAGAGCACCGCGGGGTTGGCGCTGAGACTTTCTCGTCTCTTTTTGGGATCTACGTCTCGGCATTGGATCCAACTGTATGGTAGGAGATACGCCTCCCCCGTCCTCTGTCATAAAGAGCATACTCGATCTCTCCAAGTTTCGCCTCGCACTTTCGTCTGCAGCAGCGACTTACCTCCTTCCCTTCTCTCTCTGACCCCCGTTTCGAACGCATATCCCGGTAGGTGAGCAGGTTGACTGAATGCGTACGGCTGACACATGTAAGATGCGCTTCAATAGGACAAGGCGCGCTCCCGTAACAGGCTTCGTCTCACCGTTGAACCTCCCGGGGTCACCGCCAAACGTGCTAGAGAGAAACGACAAGCACACGTTTGCAGTGCCACGTTGCTCTGATCCAGAGCTCTGCCTTGGGAATGGCAAGTAACCCGCAGTTCAACCCTGTATTATTTAACTCAGTTAACTAGTGTTAGGTATAATATTCTGTACGAACCGATCTCAAATCGTCATCTCCCCGTACGTCACGAGCAATGTGTTTAAGACTAGTTTACATGCGCTCATTTGAAGATGTAGTTTTTTTGGAAGCTGGAAGACGGAATCCAGCAAGGTTTAACAACAGATAGAAATTTGGCGGCACGTTAGCCTTTTCTTTGCGCAGAGTCCACCATTTGTGTTACCTGTAGTGTCACGCCGGGAGCGAAGGGAAGGAAGCGAATTTTGAAGGCGCCAGGAGTTTGTGTCCTGGGCGACCATGTGGGTTGCGTCGCTTGGCAATGTTTGAACAGTCCCTCTAGAAGGGCCACGGTTAGCTGGGCCTGCGACTCACGACAAGAAAGTGGGTAACCAAGCTGAGGTTTCGTCCGCGCCCTGGGGATGAGGATTAATCTCGTCGGAAAAAAAGCTTCTCATCGAGTAACACTTCCCTGCCGGTGCGGAGGGCCTTCCTAGTTAAAGTGACAGCGTCGTCATGAATATCCGCCGGCGCTGCAGTGAACTAAACTTGCCAGTATAGGCTCAATATGTTCTATGGTGTAGGCACTACATTGTCGATGGTAGCTGCATGATGGTTGCTATCTCACGAGACTTCTTCATGAGGCGTCCGCCTTGCGTTGAGCTACGCCGATCGTCTACACGTATATCACGTTTGAGCTACGTGAGAATCCAGGGACACTCTAGTGATAAACTAGTTGACAAGCTCCGCAGCGCCCTCCCCAATTTTCTGGAAAAGGCAATGCTCTACAGCACACTGATTTTGAAACAGCAGTGAAAGAGCGAAGCAAACGTCGGATTCTACAACTAGGTAACCCGGGCCTTCTGCTCAGATGTGTATGTGCATGGAAGGCCCGCAGGCATGCGAACCGTTCGTCAGACTCAAGTTTCGTTTCAGAACCTCAGCTACTATCCATTTAATTCGGAAACGTGTCTCCCTTGCATACACATATTCGCTTCCCTGTCCACACGATGCTGCTGGACTGTCCCCATCCCCCGCCCCCCCCCCCCCCCCGGATCCCGATGAGGGTCGAGGCAAGCGTGTCATTCTTAAACACATGCTCTGAAAAAGACAAACCCTGCTGTTGGCAAAACGCACTGTTTACGCAGCCAACAACAGCCTCCAACACTTCCCTCCTGTATTCCATGCATATGTGCATACACATATACCTGTCTCTATGTCCACGCATATATATATATATATATATATATTGAGAGATAAGAGATACACATATACGCATACACGTACATGTATATGTGTGTTTCTGTCTGCGTGCAGGCGCAAAGAGCATACGTATAAAAGTGAGTACGCACCATAAACGACACCGATTGCAAAAAAAACTAGGATGCGCGACTTTAGAAAAAGCCGTACCCTGTAGGAGGGGGGAGTAGCGGCCTTCATTCCCGACGTTCTGCATTCGTTATACATGAATGCCCAGAGATACGAAAACGCTGCGCATGAACTCGAGACTACCGTGGAGGTCCCTATTGAGGACCGTATACGACCCTCCCTGACCCCAACTGCGAGGACAATCCAAATCTACGAGGTCGTCTCTCTCATCACCGATGTACGCTTTATCCACAGTTGTCACATTATTTGCTTCCGAAGCGAAACGTTTGCAAACAGCTTCAATCGCCTGCTGTTCTGATCCAGCTGGAGGTAATCCAGCCGCTGAACTTTGTGCTGCGAGGCACAGGTAAATCTGCAAACACCGAATGTTACACAAATTCCTTACGTATTTGTTCTCCTTCGCCGTCAAGCTGTCCCCACGATCGCCAGAACGGTTCCGTCGTGAACCGGTGTTGACTGTCTGCTCCCCCGTCGGCTCCGTTCGACCACCTTTTTCTTTGTCACAGACGGTGGACAGTACCCCTGTTTCCTCAGCAGCGGATTCTCCATGTCCGACGCCTCTCCCTATAGATGGTTCGTTTCCCCCTTTTCCCCCTTTAGTTTCTGCAGCCATGTCACAAGAAGGGCGGGCGTCCGCGCTATGTGAGGGCTGTGATGCTGGCATGGGATCTGGCTGATACGGCTTTTCACTGCCTGTCGGACGAACGCCTGCCTGACAACCATCGTCTTTCCTGTGCCGCAGACGTGCCGCGTGCTCCTCTTTCGAGTGTACGTACATCGCAAATGAGAGGCACCGTCTACCGTATCGGTTTTGTAGGCGCCTCACGAACCCTGGAGTAAGGTGGACCCCCTCAACAACGACAAGCTTGAGTGGCGATGCATTCGCGTCACTATTTCCCTTCGAATCTTCCCCTCCACGTACGGATTGGTTGCCTTCGTCGCTTGCCGCAGAACGCTTCCTTGTTCCCCTTCTCCCTCGCATGAGTCCGTCTATCGTTGGACCGAGGATTGTCTGTTGCAGAAGGATAGACTGCTGGAGCAGCCCCGCTACTGCGGAACACGGATACGGCTCTTGACACGACGGGCACCGCTCTGGAAACCACGCACGGAACGGTCGTAAATTTTCCTCGATTTGTCTCCGTATTTTCTCTACATTTTCATGTCTGCCCTCCCCACCTGCTTTGCTGCTACGGGCAGTGCCTGGACACTCGGCTGTCTCCTGCTCCGTCTCCTCAGTGTCTCCGCTTGAGGCGTCGGAACTTTTCGCACCACGACACCTGCTGTCTCCTTCCTTCGCAGAATATTGCCCCTCTCTTAGACTCGCCAACTGTTGCTGCACAACAGCTTGAAGCTCGTAGGTGCTGTGAAAAAGAAGGGCACTCCGCGACTCGCTGAGGGCTCGTATAATTTTCCTCGTGTGGTCAGAAGACACAACCACGCAGCCGTCCTCCAACCCGATGTCGCTGGGAGCGGAGCATCCGTCAGCGGAGGCGTCTTCCGAAGGACAAACCTCATCTTTGCAACGCTGTTCACCTGGCAAAGAAGCAGCACTACGACGCCTGAACTTCTTCATCAAAAGATGAGCAACAAGAGGCGCGAGCGTGCTCTTGCCGGTTCCCGAAGGCCCCCCCAGAAGAACCAAAAACGGCCTTTGTGTTGGCGCGTCATCACCCGCAGCTCCACACGTCAGTCCACTGCTCGAGCCTTCCCGGTCGCCGCCCTCGTCGCTGCAGGCGGAGTCGTCAACGGTGCAGTCGTTTGTTTTCAACAAGCTGTCGAGTGACTGTTCGACTCGTTCCCTTTCCCCGGAAGACGCGTTGCATATGTGTTCTGCGACGACTGGATCTTCGCGTTCATCTTCTTCCTTTCCCGTTCGAGGTCGATACCGAAGGCGAGTTGCATGGACACTGGCGGTTGCCGCCACAATCGCCTCGCCGAGAAGCCTTCCGATCGGCTCCGGTAGGCAGTCTGTCGCTTCCGCCCCCGAGCTGCTTCCCAAAGACGGAGCCGCCGCTCTGCTCGAGGAAGAAAGAGGCGAACGAATACGATCCGCTGGTGTCTGCCCTTCGTGGTGTTCATTCGAAAAACACCACGGATAGAACGGACGCAAAGTAGGGTAGACGAGAGAAGACGTCACTATCCCATCTTCCCGGTGGACAGAGATCTTCGGGATGCGGGCTTGACAGCAACGGACTTGGTCGATCTCCCTCGTAACGGCGGCAATAGATGCGAAGGCATTTGAGTTCTGCCCTTCTCCACCTGTCGCCGTCGGAGACTTGGGTTGCACTGGAGAATCTGCCATTGCCTTGGCTCTTTTAGCATATATATGCGCGCCGATCCCCAGCTTACTTCGACACCTATTCTTAGTTCGAAGCCGTCGTCCAAGCGCTTCCTCGGTATCTCTGAACAGATACACGTGGAGATCCAGGCCATACACGAAGACAGATGCAGTCTTGAGCAACGGAAAAACCAGTCTGAAGGGGGACAGAGAGCTCGAACAACTGTCCAGGGCGCGCGTGGAGAACACGGAAGCGGCAAATGTCGCCTCTAAAAAACACTTCACAGAAAAGGAAACAGGCGCGGACCTTGCGCAGCGCCTTATCACTCAAGAGAGACCTCTCGAGTCAGATACATGGACAGGTGCCGATGAATAGCGTCAGGCGCAGGCGAGGCGCACAAGAAAAAATCGTCTGGTCGCTAGGTCAGGTCGAACCCGCAGCGGGCAGAAAGAAGTGCATATCGGTTTTGTGAGCCTCGCGACTATTCATAGCTAATCTCAAGAAAGGACTGAAGATGTTATTGATTTGCCCTTTTTTGGGGACGCGTGCGTCCTCTGTGTCTGAAAACACCTAAAGAAACGAAGTGCGAATACAACGACGGAAGAAAAGCAAGTTCACGCCACTCCCATTATTTGCCATTCGTGCCTCACATCAGAGTAAACTTTGGAGCGGCAGTTGTATCACATGCTTTGTGTGTCACTAGTTGCACCAGAACGGCACCTCCTAACATTCCCTTGAATTTCAGGCTAGTTGCGAACAGCATCGATAGCCGCTACGGAGACGCACAAGAATGATCTCCGCGGATCTGGAAAACAATGATGCGTCCACTGTTCAAATCAAAGGGTCGTCAACGAAACCTTTGTTAACGAGAACAAAATACTATTAGCGAGCTCGTACACATTAATACGCTTGATGCGCAACAGGGAAACGCGTGAACCGTGGTCCCCCCCTTTCGGAGTATTATCCCTCAAAGAAGGACGATGCCACGGAATGAGGGCAGCAGGAGTTTTGCAAGCACACAGCAGAAGAAGAATTATTTTTCAACGTTTCCACGGATTCGACAGCAGGTAATTCTCCTTGGACGCCGAGCATGCAAGGCGCCCGGTTGCGTGCCAGTTTCGGCAGGATCGTCCATTGGTGTGAGGACGAAAAAAGCAACTCTTTGGGCAAAGGCGCTGCCTAGAAGTTCTCGCGCATGCAGTAAGAAAAAGTCGCGATGCTCTCTGGAATGAGTCGAACCGCGCATACAGACAAACATACATTCACAAGTTTAACGAAGCAAGCACACCCACACGAGGGGATGAGTAAAACGTTTCGCCACACTGTACGACAGAAGATTTCCGTAGGCGGGCGAGAGTTGGGTGTTCCGTTTTTCCAACACAAGTCTCAAGACGGCTCATGACGCGGTGGTATGGAAATTCCACTCTTTGCTGTACTATGATAAAAAACGTGTACACTTCTCAAACAAAAGTATGATACCAGTGCGTTGGTTGCACATCGATGCCGTCCGCTGTGTTGGGCGGGTTGATACACAAGGCGCGAATCTCTTCAGGCTGATGATCGTTGCTCTAAATTTGTGAGTTGTTTATGAGAACAGCCCACTTCCAGAGGCGAAAGTCTTCAAAGGAATGTGTCTTTTTTTGTTACGGTGCTCCTCGTGTACAGGTTTTCACATAGATCCGAATGCACAGCCCGGCTTTTTCTGCGCTAGATTCAATGAGGTGCGTGTGTACCAGTAGCCAACTACGCCTCTCACCATTCAGTTTGACACGGCGAGGTTGCGTTAGGGTCGGGCCCTTCCACTTGCGTTGTTCCATTTGCACAGCATACCGCGTCTCACCACGACAGCCAGAGAAACTGCACTTCAGAGCATCTTGTGTCTGTCTTTTGCCGCATGGAGCAGTCGTGACGCAACCGTCCTACTACGAATCGGTGAGTTATATTTCAATCCCCCTTGCTCTTTGCCTTGAAGATTGAGGGCAACAACTTTGAGTTCGCATGTGACAACCCTCATGGATCCCTGCCAGGGTGGTACCTGGAGTCCTGCTTCGCGTCACATTCGCTTGGTCAGTGCAGGACAATACCCTTTTGGCACTCACTCGGCTTCTCGCAAAAAAGCTCGTCTAGCTGTGTAAAGAAGACTGTGTCCACTGGGGTGACGCACTGTTCAGCAGTCACCGGCTCCACGAACTGCGGCTCTCTCACAGGTTCACGTATGGTACAATACAGCGTACATTACTTCTTCAACTCACTCGTGGTTTATGTGACCTGGTTCCTCCCCCAGTCCTGGAACCCCACTTGAATTATAGGATGCCAACGCGGAGCTGCGACACTCCAGAAAGCTACGCGCCCGGTTTTTAGGTGTTCAGTGGTGCGCATCTCAAGTGTGACAGCCCATATGCTTATGCCCATGATTGCGACGCAGACGTAAACTAGCCGAAGAAAGAATAGGTTCTTTCAGGATAGTGCTAGTGAGGCTGTGAACACGCACAAAGGTTCTCCACTGCAGGTGTGTTAGCGAAAGGTGGAAGAAAGACTAAATTCCCAACAGTATAGGCCGGAGGAAGCCTCCGAGTACGAGGCTCTTGATTGGAACATAGCAAAAACGGTTATATGATGATTTGAAACTGCTATCATTATCTCTGTCAGTCGAAGTACCTCTCCAACTCTGTTCAGTGGAGCCCGCAAGAAAGCAGCTGCATACTTGATAACTGTATTCGAGCGATAACATATCTCTTGACTGGTATACGTTTGTGCGCACGGTGACAGGCCGTATGCGATGTGCATTACCCTAAATGAGAACCTACAAAGACCAAAAAATTCACCTGGAGCTCTAAGCTGTCTGAGAGAGCGCCCCCTACACCGCTCACCGCCATGAATCCAGACTGTTATGCTTCCCCCGGAAAGGCGGCAGTACAGCGGGAACAAGACCACGTTCCACACACAGTGGAACCGCTTCACTTTTCCGCGAGATAAATTCATCATATATCGTGGGATACATTCTCTGCTGTCGCTTCTCTTCTCCCATTTCCTTTCGATCACTGTCCCGTACCTGTTCGACGGCAGGTCATCGATCAAATGCACAGCTAATCCCTGACGTATGTTCGCGAATACACGTAGAAAGTCGCATATATGCAGACAAGCACTCACACCGACGTCTGTACATTTGTACTCTCATGTGGAAATGTGTGCACACCCAAAATTTCAACCATGTAACCAGCACTGGGAAGCTATTTCCCAAACACACTTTGCTCCCCTGCGCTGACGGTTTTCACATGTGTATTTTCTCTTAGCATCATCGTTTTCCATCGGGAAAGCGCCTCAGAAGAAAAAATTCGACCTGGAGAACACACCACCCCCCTCTACTCAGCCAAACGGACCTACAATCCCGCTTTTCTCTGATGTGCCGCAATAAACAGCTATGCCTTTCGACTGGCTTGGTCATGCAGTCCCAACACACGGTGCCGTTTTTCTGAAGGCCGAGGAAACATCCACTCGGCGATCGAATTCGCGTAGCTAACACATAAGCAGGGTCTCCAGTACACTCTACTGTGTCGTCCAGGGCCTATGGTTTACACAATTCGTCGAAAGACACGTGATTGCGCATGCACCTGTATGCAAGTACAAACTCAATAAAAACCCGATATAATTCAGGCTTTGTCCGGGAAGTTGCAACCATATTTCTCCAGCTTATCAGAAATGTCGTCGAGTAGTGGCCTGGAATTTTAATGGGAAAACACAAGTAACAACAACGCAAGAACTCAGGTTATACTTTTGCTTTCCAAATACGGGTGCACGGCCTCTGGTCCCTTCATCCAACGATATAATGTGTGAAATCGATGTGCTGCACGGTCTCAGCAACTTCACAACCTCTGCGGACGCCATAGAGGCAGCCAGCGGAGAATTAACATCCTGCCTTCTCCTGGAAGTCCTCGCTACTCTTTAGATGTTCCGCGTTTCACAGTTAAAATTCCTCACCTGCAGACTTCCGACAGCTCTCTCGCGTGGGCTTCGATGCTGGCTTCGTCTTCGAAACCGAGCTTTCTGTATCGCAGAAAACATGGAAAACGGAATAGAGATAGGGCGTTCTTCAGGTCCCACAGTTTCCAATGTTTCTCATTCCGTAACGGCAAATCTACAACACAGTTGCCGGCGGTGTAATCAAGCTCTGGTACGCAACAGTACAGAAATACCACGATCAAAACCGGTCGCCAGGTGGACGATTTTGAGTCAAAAGTCATATATATATATATATATATATATATACATGCATTTACATGTGCGTGTGCATGAGCATCTATCGATAAGTATCTGGCTATCTGTATGGATTCTCTTAAAATAGTACAGGCATTATTTATGCAGATGAATACTACAAGTCTGAAGACTCACTTGCATAGATCTTCCCGGCTCGGGCAAAGATTGAAAGCCAAAGAGACAACGTTCGAAACCATGAAGCCTGTTCGACAAAAGGAGCACTCCCGCATCACAAACACCAGGCACATGGAGCTGACGAACATTGACAGGAGACGGAGAAGAACAGGAACGAGAGCAAAAGTCTGCAGCCTGATGGAAAGAAAAGATCTGAGAGACTTCGAACCTCAGGTGTGGCCTTGCCTCCTCGAGGCGTACGCAGCCGCTCCGTGTGCAGCTGAAGAGACGCGAGATAAAGAAGCGCAGAGGGACAAAGCACATGGCGGGAAAGCGGTTGCGAAACGCGTGGGGCGAATCTTTCCAAGTGCAATATGTAGCCTGTCAAAGAGCAGTTGATGTTTTTCACCAGCTGTGTCACCTACCGTGGTACGGTTTGAGGACGCATTGGTAAACCTCCGTGGCACACTCCTTTGCAGTTTTGTCTTTCATCTTAAAAATGACGTTTTCAAGGAATCCAACGATAAAGTCCAAGGCCCGTTTCATCCACAGCAGATTCTTGACTCCGTTGTTTGCATCTTTCCGCAAGAACGCAACCCCGTTCTTCTTTATCTCGTACGAAATCATCATTTCTACCGTCACGGGCCCGACATCAGGTTCCGCAGCTCGCTCCCTCTCGACTGCTTCCTTCAACTTCGTGCTCGAGTTTTTGAGATCTTTCTGAAGAACAGGTTGCATACGAAGACGTAGGCGAAGAAGACAAGCCGTCACTTGCGGAGCACAGTAGTCTTGTTATGCGTACCTACTGTGTTTTTCGATCAGCCCGCCTTGTGTGCGAGGACACTCCGAAGAAGCATATTCCATGTACAGACGTACTTACGGAGGGAACTATGAGTAAATATAGGTAGAAACGTGTGTGGCTGCAGATACGTGCAACATAGATGCATGTGAACGCACATCAAACGGAGAACGACCTAGCAAGTGTCTTTCCCTGCACCAACACGCGACTGCATCCCCACGTCTTCCAGCACCTTTTCGTAGGGAGCCTTTGCATGTCGTGTCACGAACTAAGACGCCTTCTTCCTATTGTCACTTGAGGGCTCAGCAGCGTCTAACATCTCGAATATAGCTTTGCTTCGCTACTGTCTAAGCGCCGCCATGACCACAACTTCAGATTATATGAAAAGACCCAAAGCGACGCCTGGAACTCACTCGTCGACGAATGCATACATGTATACCCATGGGCACGTAAATATGTGCGTGCTTGTATATGGTCATGTACTGGCGTGTGAACGGGCGCATTTCTTAATACGTACATAGATACGTGTAACTGACCACACAGTTGCGTCAGCATACAGTTGCTTATTCATTCACTGTCGGAAATTGTTCAGGGGGCAACGTCAACGACCCCTTTTCCTTCTGCGATTTCGTTTGATTACCTTCAAAACATTCGCGACCATCCCGGCACCGAAGAAGGTGTCGTATACGGGAATTATCGTCGTCGCGACGTCGGCCAACGGCTCTGCAGAAAGTTCAAACTCAAAAAGGCTGCCTCCCTCCCTCAGACTGTTGACGCAGGGGAAAGCGGTACGCCCGTCGGCGGCATGCGAGAACCACACACATCTTATCGTTGAACAACTGGAAGCGGGGGGCGATGAGATAGAAAACACATGCTTACAAAGATTTGCATATATGAATGCAGGGATAAAAACAGATGTCCGCACAGATACATTTATATATATATATATATATATATATATATATATTCAGATATGTGGGGGTATTCCTAAGTGGATATGTACCGGTATATATGTCTCTGTATACTCATACACAAGTTTACGAACATGTGTAAGGAGTGCAAGATGCCTGAAACGCAGCTACATATCCTCATTTGGGCAAGCAACTTCTGATGAATGAACTAGCTGCGATCCGTGATATTCTGCGGCGATAGTATACAGGACGCACAGACCGAGAAATGTTCGAAGCGCGAATATCCCGCGTGAACCTTGCATAACTGGCAGAGTTCTCGTTTTTGCCGTCCCGGTGCAAAAAAAATTAGCCAAATGTGCTGTTAGCGCTATCGACAACCACAGAAAAAACTCAGGTGTACGTAACATGGAGCCAGAGCCGGGGTCCGGCACGACATATGAGTCCATATTTTTGGAAAATCGAAGTTTTCCCCGGAGTAAGTACAAGCGTACCGCAGAGAATCCCTCCATCGGGAGCTCGAGCCTTTGAAAAACCTGACCTTAGGGCGAGGAAGAGACCTTCTCCCTTGATAGGATTAGGGTCACCCCCGGCTGCAGCTGTGCTCATGTTGAAAGTTAGCGGGAGAGGACGATGTCAGGAGGGCAAGGGCCCCAGCAACAAAAAATAAAGATTCGGCTAGTCCTTCAAGAAACCACACTCAGGCTTCTCGGAACCTCAGCCGCCTTGTCCTGTAGTACGTACCGCTCTTCCGCAGCGCCTTGTTCCGAGTTGTGGTACAGACATATACGAAGACAGCGAACTCTTTTGACCGTGAGCCAGAATGGAGAAACCTCCCGTCAGAGCCCAGATAGACTTAACAGGAGAGACATTTACTTCCGTGACGGCAAATCTTGACTTTGCCGTTCACGTGGCTTATAAATTCTGTGTCACAGTCAAACTGCTAGGGCACTGCAATCCCTTCTTGCGGGTTTTGTTTCCCAGTCGACGACGTAGTCGCTGGTGTGCGGCAGGATGTCTTCTCGGGACCCCAGCCAGCTTCGACTTTTCTCACTCTTCTTCTGTTGGTGTCGAGAACCCCAACGCATCCACGGTGGACACAAGCGCAGCGGACAGAGACACCTGTTTGCTTGTTACAATCCACTAGTTTATTGCTGGCAAAAGAAGATCATCACACCCGTTTTTTAAATATCCCATAGTACATTGGTACAGTCGCCCTCCCCCCTCCTCCCATTCGACATCGCATTTCGCGTACCGCGCCCGCTCTAGCAACCGTAGACAGAGGACGGCGGCATTTTTTAAAAGACACCAAAACCGCGCACACGTCGTGAGCGCCCAAAAGTCAGCACTCAGGAAAAGGAGTTGCGCTGTCGTTCAGGCGGGTCGGCTGGTAGATGCTTTAACTGGGGGCGAGACACGTTTGTGTTTTGTCTCTGCCACACCTGAAGTCGACAGCGAAACGCTTTACCAGCAGACAGTCGACTCTCGCACGCCATGTGGTGCTTCACGTAAATTCTGGCGCCCTATACTCGCTGTCATGTTGCCATGACGTCTGTTTAAATAAAGAACGAGCTCACAGCACAGGAGATGAAAGTCGGGGGGATTGTTGTTTCAGCACTAGCTATGGCCTTCGGAATGTTCTTAACCAGAGGACAATATGGACATGTCTGATGACATGATTGACGCAGAGGGCATACAGGTGGCACGGTAGTGCCTTCACCGGGTGCCCAACCCGCTGCAAGTACATGTGAACTCGCGGTTACGATGTTACCTTATACTCAGACAGCTAAACAACTCGCCTCAAATTAGTACACACGTAATATTGCCGCCAACGATTCGAGGTCCAGAAGTGACCTAGACGCGCTCAGCTATATCAATCGAGGCAACAGTTACAGGGAAATAGATGCGGTGGCGTCTGCCTCCACTCAGTTACGAAGAAACGCATGTATGCGTGTTCCATCGAGCGGAAACTTGCAGACGAAGCAATTTTTAAAGTGACACTTCTCGGGGACAACTCGGTACGTACGATTAATAACGATATACATCTTTTGATTGCGGGTGGATGGAACATCATTGTATGGTTCCGTCATCCTCCATGCAACTAAATGCAATCAGATCCTCTTTACCTCTCCACCGACCGAGCATGTTCTGAGCTCTGTTACTTCCGTAGGCAAAATTCTACGGCTGGGCACGAGAAAGGCTCTACGGTGAACAAGGCTTTCTCGAGGGGGTGCACACCGTCATGAACCGCATTCGGTCGGAAGAGCCCCTAAAGGAAGGTCGTCTGTAGGGAAGAGAATCACAAGCTGGAGAAATAAAATGGAGACCTCCAGATGGCTAGCTCGAGGAATGCGCCGCGGAAGGCAATGATTCGGATTGAAGGCAAAAAGCTACAGACCGGCGTTTTCTGTTTGAAGCACGTGATTCCCCCTTCAACTACCTAAAGAACCCTAGTTCGTTCTTCGCGAGTTGAGTGCAGCACAAGCGAATCAAATCCCCCGCTCATCACCTGCAAATAACACACGCTACGGCACGCCTTGTCACCGTGAGAAAACACCGCATAAGAACTTTCAACGAAATATGCTGCTAAACAGGGCAAGAAATGGAGTGAGGGGGACAGAAGAGTAACTATCTTTAAACGGTTCCTCAAGATGCTACGAGGTGCTGCAGTTGTCAGGTCCTACCACCCAAGTATCTATCCGATCAGTGCAATTCCAGTGACCTCAGCACGAGGAACACATTAACGAGCTAAGCACGGACGAACGATTAACCGTGACGCCGCCGCATCACAAGGGGACCTTCCGAGGGTGAAGTAGTCCACTGTGCCCGCCCGATCGACCGTTTTAACAGGGTGGGACCCGTTCTGCAGGGCTGCCACACTTTGGATAGGGCCATTCTCGAATGCTACCAACAGTCCTCTCCCCTTTCCTGGGACAATCCATCCCTTCAGAGTGCGTTCCAGGTAACACCGACATTACAACAACCCGTCCCAGCACAAGAGATTCGGTTGTGTATGAAGGCCTCAGGAGGATGGTTCTTTCTGGTGGCGAATCCCCTAATAAATATGACGGCCACTGTTCGTGTCTTTCGCTACGCTCTGCGTGGTCATCACCGCCACCACCCCACTGTTGCCAGGGTTTAAAACTTGGGACGTTCCATCCCGTTTCTCCGCGTTTTCTCTCCGGACTGCTCTGCGCATGCATTCAGCCTCTTTCGAGCCTGCATCTCGTCCGTCGTAAGTGCTTGAGAACGTAGAACGTGAAAGGGACTGCGTTATCCACAAACGCAAAAACTAGCAAAACACGGGCTTGTTGGCCTGTTTTCGTGGGTTGGCTGTTGCTGTTTCATGTAAATTCACAAGCACGAAGCCGCTTCTGTCAAAGTACACCGCTGTCTGCCGAACGGTGTGTTGTGCGTGTCAGGAAGAAAGCTTAGCTTCCTTGCCAAATCCTTCCCTGTTTACGTGGAAACAACGGTATCTGTAGCTTTTTTGCGAGGGACGCCAGTTGTTGAAAACCTATCGCTGTCAGGACGGTAAATGCGTGTTAGCATTTCGTAAAAGCATCATGTCGAGGACGGTGAAAGATTCCATGAATCCTCTTACATGGGAGTACCGCTTACACGGCAGCTGCTTCTCGCAGATGCGCGACCCCGGAGGCAATGGACGCGAGGCTCACTCGTTAAAGTATGAGGATAACGAATACGAATACAAGTACGTAAGAGAGCAAAACTTTGTTTTTTCTGCAGATGCGTTTCACACTTCGTCTATCCATCGCGCCGTCGTCAAAGTTCTTCCTGTGAGGATGCGTCTCAACAAATACGCCGGACTCAGTTTTTGATAAGACTCGATCGCAATGGGCACGGCTCCATGAAAGCAGATTCCGGCAAGCAGCAGGCGCTGTAGCCAGTTCAGCTTTTCTTCAGAGGACATCCACATGGCAAAACAGTTCCACCGAGACGTTTATACATGGGACAGACGCATATTACTTTTGCTTCGTGCACGTTGACGGCTTCCTAGAGGTGGGGTCTTGGTTGTAGTGTGCTACCGTGCTTAGTGGGGATGGTTTGGGAATGTCAGACGTAGGATAGATGTCGTGATTCAGTAGGTGAGTGACTACGCTTTGTTCGTCGTTCTGGTCTGTGTAGCTTTCGTACTGGTCGTTTGAATCGAAACAATTGATACTAGCCTTCGGTACTATAAGAAATGAATGAATACATTTCATACGAACGACGTGCACGTCACGCAACAGCTTTCAGGATAAACGAGCGACACAGGCAGCCATGTCGAGAATGCACTTGTTTTACTGAATGTGTTTGATTGTCATAAGCGAGCCCTACCTGGAAAACTGTTCACCTCAATGAAGCTCGGCAACACCTGTCCACAAAGCGTTTTCATCTGAGTGCGGTGTCTTGTTACAGTCTGGTGTACACTCACTATGTCTTTTGCATCACATACTTTATTTCTAACAGAGATGTTCATTCAGGAGTTTTTTGAGCGTCTCCCTTTACATACGGTCAGCTGATGCTCAAGGAGCAATATCGCGAGGTAGAGGGCTTGAATTTATGATTGGCACCAGGCATGGGTTCCACAGACGCTGCATCGTGACCGTGACCGATTCAGAAGTGATGAGCCTCATACTGTTACTTCTTTCCTCTGAATGTGCTCACCATCTGTCTTTTCCAGAGACGTCACATTAACCAAGAAAGTAAGTCATGCATTGAGGTCGAACTTCCAGAAGCTGTCTCGGTAGGCAGAAGCGATTCATACTTCTGAAGCCTCTTCTTTTCCAAATTGTGTCTTTTTTGATGCAGCAGTACGACGTCTACAGAGAACAACTCAAGAAAAACCCTCGCAAGTTTATTGATGAAGACTACATGTATAACGTTTTGCAACTGCAGCAGACACCTGGCTGGGAACAGTACTATATTTACCCGTAAGTACCCCGGTGAGGGGTGTCGTGGTATACTAGGGGGTTTAACAACTGGTGAGGATATAGTTGAAAACTATACATACCACAGGTAGCGTTAATCTAAAGGTATCCTATGTGCTCATTAGCAGCATCCAGGGCAGCATCGTACTGAAAGACTGTTCGATTATGGTTCAGTCCCTCGAACAGCGAAAGGGCATGGTTGAACTGGGTATCGTATAGGTTCAAGTGGCTTCGTTTAATCAGGACGCATGTATCATCGTATGTTGAAGCATAAAGTCTGTCTACCAGACTAGTTTGTCTAACTGTCCCCGATTGTTACATATCCAAGTGTTGTCAGAAGCCCGTTATGGGGTGAGCTGCATTATAGATACTAACATAATGGAAATAGCGTCCTCCCAGAGGGAACACAAAGAAAGTAGAAAAGCAGGGCTTTGATATGAGTTCCCTCATAGTCAAAAAGTAACCGGACGTGTGCGGAATACATGCTGCAGGATGAACCCGCACGTGCTGTGCTTACGCCGGCCAAAGCGACCATCACCACAGGGTACCATTAATCCAGGTGGCCCCAATGTGAAGGCACGATAATTTCAAGGTCTTAGCAAGCTACCACGTCTACTGGGAGATAAGGAACTCGCCGTTCCATCGAATATCCTTCTTTTTCGTACCTAATGCGGTCGTGATGCACTTTGGAAAGCTCCTCCTTCCTACCGTTGTGTCGACGGATTAAGGATGAATGTCCGTACATGCTGGTTTATTGCATGGCTTTACCTCGGATACATGTTTACACAATGCGCTCAGGAATAACACATGTTAGTGTCAATTGCCTAACGACCATTTGGCATACCAGGCGGGACATGATTCGCGGGGTCGTTTCTTCCCCAGCAAAAACTTGTCACACTTCATGCACACTAATATGTTTCTGAACTGACAGCCTTCTACGAAAAACCCAGATGACTGGGACCCCATCACCATAGTCCAGACGGCCAAAGTGAAGCAAGACGCACGGTTGCTGTCTCTCACTGGCGATGGGCGGATGCTACGAATCTAGTTTCCCATATCGTGGCGGGCGACAAGGAACTAAAACAGTACGTGAATGCTAGGTCAAATAGGGGTCTTCGTTTCTTCAAACATATGCAGAGCTCTCACAGCAAAAACCTAGAGGAGCGGTGTTTCTTCTGAACCACCAGTGGGCACGATGATGGAAGAGATAGCAGCAACGCACGTGGCAGCAGCAATGCTTGCATTTCGGGCGACAACCGACGGCCGCAACTATAGAGATCCAGACCCTGTCTATGGCAACGAGCAAAGAAAACGCTAGCTTAGATTGATTTTCATGGACCCACTCTAGCCTTCCAGGCCTCGAAGTAGCATTTGCATCCGCTGGTGGAAAGACGTCTTCCTCGCCGAATCTACAAGCTGATCGTAAGGCGTGGCCTGCGTGATTCCCACCGAGGTCGAGTTCTGTGTTGTTTTTTCAGAATAGCGGAAGACGAAATGAAAAAAGCGGTACCCACGGGCGAGTCCCTGGCCGCAGCGGACCCGCGTGAAGATGGTCCTGGGGGTCTGGTCTCCCACTACCGATTCGCTAAAGTGGATAAGACAGGGAAGAACGCGCAGTTGGTGTACACACGTCCTGGTTGTTCATAAACGAGTACCGTCAGAACCCTCCGTTTCTCACCCTGTGAAACTAGCTCTGTAACAAAACATGTTTCTCACCGTGAACAAATTTTGAATGTGCGTGTAGATGGGAGCAGGATCGTCCATGAATTCGAGGTAAACTTCAAAATTAACGCCCAAATCAAAGGCCGTCAGCCCCCCCTCCTCCCCTCCTATGTTTGCAACTTCCTAATATTGAAGCTAACTCTTGTGTATTCAGAATAACAGACACCGCTTGCAAGAAGGACCCTCGCAAACGTTTCTCTTCTTGCCTCATCCGCAGACTGTACATATCAGGTCGTTTCGAGTACACTGTAGAGAAGATATATCCTTGTTCTCCATAGTCCAAGCCTAGGTCCAACCATGCCTCCAAAAGGGCCAAGCCTCAATATACAAAATAAAATTGCTATTTCAATACAGTCACCGTGAAGACAGCATTCCCGGTACTGCAGGAACGCGGCCCACCCACCTCCCTTTTCGCCGATCAAACGGGTTCGGCATAAAGAAGCTGCAGGATTTCACCAGAGATAGTATCCACAGTTCCTTCTCCATCCAGGATATTGAGAGCTTCTGCTGCGGGTAGCCCGTGCTTTTCGGCTCAGAGTGGGACTCACCGTACCGCAATAAAACAGGCAAGGTGCTTGAGCCACTTTTTCGGCTCCCTCGCCTTTGCATGAGCCTTACGACACTATGCCAACGCCGCATGCAGTTCTACTGGCGCGCCTGTCGCACGAGCAACAGCGCTTGTTGTGGCACTGTGCTGTGTATCACCCGTAGCTGATTCCCCTGCGGTACTCCGATGTTGCGGGAAGTGGGCGCTCATGCCAGGCAATCCAATGTTTATTCTGCCATTCTTAGTGCCGTAGCGCGTTGCGGATATCGTACTATTATTGTACTTCATATAGGGTCCCCGATCTCGCAGGGGTGAGTCAAATCTAGGGAGCCTGGAAGTTCATCGAACCGACTGAAGGCAAGAAGAGGCTCGCGGGTCAGACAGTCACCCAGTGGAATTTTTCTCAAGATGGTAAGTCTTCGGCGAGGTGCCCATATCGGCGGTGTTTGCCTCCTGACCGCCAGTCTTGGGGTTCTGATGTTCTGCACCGCGCAGATTTCAACCGCACCTCCAACTAAAGACTGCGCGTCAGGTGTGGTTAACATTTCTTTAACGCCTATTGACCCAGCTGTAACAATTAGTTGCGCAGGCGGCTCAAAGAGGAACCCAGCAAGTACAAATCAGGCCGCCGTGTACAGGGATGGGCGATGTGAGGGAGATCAGGTTCAAGCCCTATCAAACCTCTTACAATCGGGGACGGCCACCTGGAAAGATAACACGCTAACTGTCACCAAGTTTCCGCCCGAAACCAAAAAGGTATGTTATGAGTGCAAGAACAACGACAACGTCACGTGCACTGCAGTCATCGAAGTAATGAAAACCCCCGACAGCTGCACGCCAGGAAATGTGCGAAGCGGCACGGATCTACCTCTCAGAATTGAAGTCGGCAAAACCGTCTTTTTCAGTTGTCCGACTGGACATACGCTGGACCCGTCTGACGCGGGGCAGACTTACACAGATAGTTCTTGCACTAAACAGGAGAACGTGGCTAACGAAATTGAGAGAGTTGAGAGGAAGACCGAGCAAGAAACAAATGTTGCCGTCAAGCTCAAAAAGGCCCCCACAACAGATCGTACTTTCTGCTATAAATGTACCTCGAATAATCTCCCGAGAAGCACCACTGAATGCAAAATCAAGATCCAAGCGACAGCGACCACCACTGTAGAGCCAGACGCATCACAGCCGGAGTCTCCGACTGACACTTCGACTCCAACCACGACGTCCACGGCAGCCAAAACTGCCGGAGGACTGTTGGCACTTGGACCGTTGATAATGATGTTCCTATCACACTAGGATCAAACGGTCAACAGACCCAAGATGGTGAGAAGCTTCAATGGCTACACAAATGGGCTGAACCCGTCCCATTACTGCTAGCAAGCGCACGCCCATGCACATCTCTGCTGTGGAGGGCGACTGTCTTGCCACTGGTATTTTTCTCCTCTGTAGAAACGCATTTGCATCCTTAGATGCATAGGGGAACAGATTCACATGAACACGCTTATCTATTTTTACATATTCTTTGTGCGTAAAAACACACAATGCATACGGGCCTACGGATTGTGCTGAGGCGATACGGCACATTTGTTTCCTGGCATTGCGTTGGCAAACACTGTGTTGCGAAGCTGCCCAGGCCTTCGCGCCAATGATTTGCAGATATGCTCAAGGATGGGCCGACGGATGATTCGTTGAAAAAGAAAGGCGTGCCTAATTACCAGGGTTCCGACCCAGCAGTACCCGGGGCTTGCCGAATTGAAATGCAACACTTTTAACTGTCTTAAGCAGTCCAGTGGGGTGGTGTTCGAGTCGCATAATCCCCTCGTGGCATTACTCTGGCAAACACCAACGTGTAACTTGCGCCCTCCTGGACGCCCTGGATCATGCGCTGTCCGCAGAGCGTGAGCCTCGGGAGTTGCCGGCAAGCAGGCACCGTTCGCAGTCCTTGTCGTATGTTGTGTGGCACTTACTTTTCCTGATTGATATGCACCCCAGTTGTCTGCAACAGCAGTCCTGGCGCAGCATAACATCCTGCCTATGCTTTCTGCATTATTTGATATCTGCGGTAATCTCCGCGAGGGGAGTGGCATGAAACCAGCATGGCAAGATTCCAGGTGCCACTTGCCTCGTTGCGCTAGACAGAAGGCAAATCGCACCCAGTAGCTTCCGCGCCTCCAAAGCATTTGCATGATCCCGGTGGTTTGATCACCGGCTTTGTCGTGCTTGTCCAGGCGCTCAGGTGCTACAAAGGAAATTGAGAAATCGTTAATGGGGTTTCAGCGAATGTCGACTTGTCGCGGGCCATGCACTTCACCGAACCGAGTCAAACAGTAACCCACAGAACTCTTACGAAATCGCATTTCACGGCGCCTCTCTCAGCCACCCTCAGAAAAGACCAGTCGCTGAGGTGTCTTCTCCATTGTGCTTCCCTCGTCTGTATCGCAATGCAGTGCCCACTACATGGCATTATTGGATGATAGGGGTTCTAGTTCCACGCAGACGTCCGAGCCGCTTCCCACACCTACAGAACAGTGGTGGCGTGACACACTTCTGGTGGTCGATATGGATCCATGCAAAATGTGTTGGCTGAAACTGCCCGTGACCAAATCCTGGACCGCTCGACTCGCCAGCGTCGACAGTAGCAGATCCTGTAGTTTGTACAACGTGTGCCGTGTGCTTTCACAAGCGTTTCGTTTCCTACGGCAGAGACAGTTAGTACAGCAATTAAGCTACAACCACATCGTCATACCCTGCTTTTGTTGATGGTTTTCCGTTACATATATGCACACGTGATACAACTCTCAATCAGGAGGAGGCGAGGATCTGGAGTCCCGTCAGGCCATCGAACGTTCAAGATATAGCATTGATCGGGCTGGCGTCTTAGTGAAAAGTTTCCGCTTCTTCCCTAACAGCCAGACTGCATCCGCACTCGTTATGCCAGACAAGAGTTTCTGTATTACGGTCAATAGCACCATGCGTACACCGGCGGACAGCCGCGGTCTGTCTAGAGGGCTATGTTACGGAAAGCTAGGTTTGAGGATACACAAACGAAACGCGCAGCTGGCTGTCAAATTCTTGACTGTGCTCTAGTCCAGACCCAACGAAACTATGTCCCAACCTGGCTCCCCAGACACTCTCTTGTTGTGCCCGAAGGTGTTTCCAGGCATAACGGGGAGGCCGTGATCCTCAGATATGTCCGCTGGCACTCGTATCGCACTTCATCGCAGACGTGTATATCTGCAACATACGCACTTACAACCCTAAGGACAGAAGATTTTCGGTACAGTGCTTGAAACAATAACACAACCTATAGGTCTGATGGAGACAGCAGTCGGCTCTATGTAATGTTCTTAGACCAGCACTGGCTTTTCGGGCCCCTCCGCGCCAAAATGCCCCTGCATGTTATTGCCTGCATGGCTTTACCTCGTATGCATGTTTGCATAATGCGCTAAGGAACAACACAAGTTAGTGTCAATTGCCTAACGACCATTTGGCATACCAGGTCGGACATGATTCGCGGGGTCTTTTCTCCCCCAGCAAAAGCTTGTCACACTTCATGCACACTAATATGTTTCTGAACTGACAGCCTTCTACGAAAAACCCAGATGACTGGGACCCCATCACCATAGTCCAGACGGCCAAAGTGAAGCAAGACGCACGGTTGCTGGCTCTCACTGGCGATGGTCGCATTTTATGAATCTAGTTTCCCATATCGTGGCGGGCGACAAAGAACTAAAACAGTACGTGAATGCCAGGTCGAATAGGGGTCTTCGTTTCTTCAAACATATGCAGAGCTCTCACAGCAAAAACCTAGAGGAGCGGTGTTTCTTCTGAACCACTAGTGGGCACGATGGTGGAAGAGATAGCAGCAACGCACGTGACAGCAGCAATGTTTGCGTTTCGGGCGACAACCGACGGCCGCAACTTTAGAGATCCACACCCGGTCTATGGCAACGAGCAAAGAAAACGCTAGCTTAGATTGATTTTCATGGACACACTCTAGCCTTCCAGGCCTCGAAGTAGCATTTGCATCCGCTGGTGGAAAAGACGTCTTCCTCGCCGAATCTACAAGCTGATCGTAAGGCGTGTGGCCTGCGTGATTCCCACCGAAGTCGAGTTCTGTGTTGTTTTTTCAGAATAGCGGAAGACGAGAGGAAAAAAGAGGTACCCACGGGTGAGTATGTGGCCGCAGCGGACCCCCGTGAAGATGGTCCTGGGTGTCTGGTCTCTCACTACCCGTTCGGTAGGAAGGATGAGACAGGGAGCGAACATAGTCCGTTGAAACACGTTCTGGTTCACGATAAACGAGGACTGTATGTCGGAGAAATGTGTCAGAGACCGTCATTTCTCGCCCTGTGCAACTCACTCACTGTGTGGAAACATGCTTCTCATCGTGAAATAATTTTGAATGTGAGCAGAGGGGAACAGGTTCGTCCATGAATTAGATGTAAACCTCAAATTAACGCCCAAATCAAAGCCGCCAGCCCCCCCTGTTCCGCTCTTCTGTGTGCAACTTCCTGATATTGAAGGGAACGGTTGTGTCTTCGATATAATAGTCACCATTTCCACTCCTTCGGCTCCTTCGCCGTTGCATGAACCTTACGGCACCATGCCAGCGCCGCATGCAGTTCCTACTGGCGCGCGTGTCGCACGAGCAACAGCGCTTGTTGTGGCACTGTGCGTGTATCACCCGTAGCTGATTCCCCTGCAGTGCTCCGATGTTGCGGGAAGTGGCTGCGCACATAGCAAGCAAAACAATGTTTATTCTGCCGTTCTTAGTGCCGTAGCGAATTGCGGATACCGTACCATTCTTCTACTTTATTTAGGGTCCCCGATCTCGCCGGGTTAAATCAAACCTAGGGAGCTGGGATTTCATCGAACCGACTGAAGACAGGAAGGCCCGCGGGTCAGGCAATCGCTCAGTGGAATTTTTCTCAACATGGTAATTCTTCGAAGATGTGCCCATATCGGCGGTGTTTGCCTCCTGACCGCCAGTCTTGGGGTTCTGATGTTCTGCACCGCGCAGATTTCAAACCCAGCTCCAACAACGGAGTGCGCGTCAGGTGTGGTTAACATTTCTTTGACGCCTGTTTATCCAGCTGTAAAAATTCACTGCACAGGAGAGTCAACGGCGAATCCAACAGAGGAAGATAAAGCCGCCGTGTACCAGAATGGGCAATGTGCGGGAGCTCAGGCTCAAACCCTATTAAATCTCTTTCAAACGGGGACGGTCACCTGGAAAGATAACACGCTAACTGTCACAAAGTTTCCGCCCGTAACCAAAAACTTATGTTATGAGTGCAAGGGAACCAAAACCCAAGCCGTCACGTGCACTGCAGTTATCGAGGTAATGAAAACCCCCGACACCTGCACACCAGGAACGGTGAGAAGCGGCACGGATCTACCTCTCACGATTGAAGTCGGCAAAACCGTCTTTTTCAGTTGTCCGGATGGACATACGCTGGACCCGTCTGACGCAAGGCAGGCTTACACAGATAGTTCTTGCACTCACCAGGAGGATGTGGCTGAGGAAATTGAGAGGACGACCGGGCAAGAAACAAATTTTGCAGTGAAGCTCAAAAAGGCCCCCACAACAGATCGTACTTTCTGCTATAAATGTACCTCGAATAATCTTTCGAGAAGCACCACTGAATGCAAAATCAAGATCCAAGCGACAGCGACCACCACTGTAGAGCCAGACGCATCACAGCCAGAATCTCCGACTGACACTTCGACTCCAACCACGACGTCCACGGCAGTCAAAACTCGCGGAGGACTGTTGGCACTTGGACCGTTGATAATGATGTTCCTATCACACTAGGATCAAACAGTCAACAAACCCAAGATGGTGAGAAGCTTCAATGGCTACACAAATGGGCTGAACCCGTCCCATTACCGCTAGCACACGCACGCCCATGCACATCTCTGCTGTTGAGGGAGACTGTCTGCCACTGGCATCTTCCATTTCTGTCGGAACTCGTTTGTGTCCTTAGAGACATACGAGTACAGATTCACATGAGCACGCGCATATATTTTTATATATTTTCTATATGTAGATACACACAATGCATACGGGCCTACGGATTGTGCTGAGGTGATACGCAACATTAGATTCTGGTGGCGCATTCGCAAACACATATTGCGAAGTTGCCCATGCCTTCGAGCAAATGATTTGCAGAGGTGCTCACGGATGTGCCACCGGATGATTCGTTGAAAAAGAACAGCGTGCCTAATTACGAGGGTGCCGGCCCAGCAGTACCCGGGGCAATGCCGACGTCTTCCTGTTCGAGTCACGTACTCCACTCATGGCGTTACTCTGGCAAACAGCAACGTGTAATTTGCGCCTCCTCGAAGCCCTGGATCATGCGCTGTACGCAGACCGTGAGCCTTGGGAATTTACCGGCACGCAGGAACTGTACGCAGTCGATGTCGTATTTTGTGTGGCACTTATTTTTTCGGATAAATAAGCAACCGATTTGGCTGCAACAGCAGAGTCCTGGCGCAGCATAGCATCGTGCCTATGCTTTCTGCATTGCATGAGATCTGCGATAATCTCCCCGAGGGGAGTGGCATTAAACGCGAATGACAAGGTTCCAGGTGCCACTTGCCTCGATGCACCAGACAGAAGGTACATCGCACCCAGTAGCTTCCGCGCCTCCAAAGCATTTGCATGAGCCCGGTGGTTTGATCACCGGCTTTGTCGTGCTTGTCCAGGCGCTCAGGTGCTACAAAGGAAATTGAGAAATCGTTAATGGGGTTTCAGCGAATGTCGACTTGTCGCGGGCCATGCACTTCACCGAGCCAAGTCAAACAGTAACCCACAGAACTCTTACGAAATCGCATTTCACGGCGCCTTCTCAGCCACCCTCAGTAAGACCAGTCGCTGAGGTGTCTTCTCCATTGTGCGTCCCGCGTCTGTATTCGCAACGCCGTGCTCACTACATGGCATTATTGGATGATAGCGGTTGCAGTTCCATGCAGACATCCGAGCCGCTCCGGACAACTACAGGACAAATTGGTGTCGTAGTGCACTTCTCGTGGTTGATATGGATCCATGCAAAATGTGTTGGCTCAAACTGCCCGTGACCAAATCCTGGACCGCTCGACTCCCGAGCGTCGATAGTAGCATATCCTGTAGTTTCTGCAACGGGTCCCTTGTGCTTTCACAGGCGTTTCGCTTCCTACGGGAGATATAGTTAGTACAAAAAGTAATTTACACTCACATCGTCAGACCCTGATTTTCTTGCTGGTTTTGCTCTACATCGGTGCATTCGTGACAGCACCTCAATCTGGAGGAGCCGAGGATCTGGAGTCCCATCGGGTCAGCGAGCGTTCAATTGATACAGCATTGATCTGGCTGGCGGCCTTGATAGGAATAGCAATCATAATTGCCATAGCTGAGAAGTACGCACGTGTATCAACTTCTAGGCCGGCAGTCATCATGTGATGTGCCCACACTAGGGAAATTGGGATAGATATTCAACGCATTGCTACAAAGTTTCCGTTTGTCCCCAAAGCGCCTGACTGCACCCGCACTTATGCCAGAAAACAGTTTCCGTTTTGCTCCCAATAGCACCATGCACAAACTGCAGGACACATGCAAGTGGTAGCTGTACCTTGCGTGGGCGCGTGAAAACACGATCAGCATCACCCGTTCTTGATGAGTTGCAACTGGTTCCCCCGATATCGCATTGCATCAGGTAAGCTGCTGAGGAAGACCTCAGCATTGTCCCATACCATATTCACCCCTCTATTACGTGAGCACGTCGCCAGCAGGATTAAGGCGCTCCTCGTTGAACTAGTACAGCACAAGCATACACGGCGACCACACGCCAAAATCTGTCCAAAGGAGGATTATCCTTGTGGAGGCATACCACCCGGGAGTGAAATTACCGTTGCACATCCAGAGGTGGTTTGCCTTTTGTTGCAACAGTTTTCTTGCCAACCGGAACGAGGCTATCACGTGACAGGAGCTCGCCGATTCATGCGCCCCCCCGCAGTCTGAGGACCAGGTGTAGGACTGAGTTCTCCTGCAAAGAATACGCAAGAAGCTCAATGCTGATGTGTTCCTTGCTCGAGCTACTATCGGTACAAAATTTCGGTACCTGGCGAATATGTTGCATGATTGCGGCGACAAGACTAGGTCATGAATTCACGTTGTGAAGATTATTGGTGGCTAGGGGTCCGAATACAGAAGCAGGACAGACACTCTGGAAACATAAGCATGCTGCGGCGGCCACGGTGTGCTCCGGCCAAAGCATTCTATCTGGCTCACTATCTTTCTTCTGCACTCTCTCACCAGGGTCCGGAGCATTCGAAGTCTCCCAGATCGCTGCGCCGTCTGTCGCAGCTGTCCGTATAGCAGGGATCGTGCGGGAGCAACGGTGCTGCGAACGCATATTGTTACTGTGACCCCGCTGATCGATCAGGTAACGGCGACACAACAGGACGTGTCCGTAGGGTTGCAGCGCTTACCGAGAGATTGTAATCTTGGACCGTTTTTCCATTCTCCAGCTGTTTGCCGTT
This sequence comes from Neospora caninum Liverpool, assembly GCF_000208865.1. Taxonomy (NCBI): domain Eukaryota; phylum Apicomplexa; class Conoidasida; order Eucoccidiorida; family Sarcocystidae; genus Neospora; species Neospora caninum. The sequence goes on from NC_018387.1 coordinate 1,422,865, forward strand.
GAATACCAGACGCTGTTGGTCCACCGGGATGCCCTCGCGTTGTTCTACACGTCGTTTTATATCTAATATAGAGTCAGATGCCTGAACGTTGTCAAGCACGACAGTTTTTCCTGCAGGAACCAGAAACAATCGAAACAACAGAATGGACCAGGTAGTGATGTCGAGGCAATCGCCATTAATTAAACTCTAGGGTGAGCATTCATCTACAGCTACGGTAACTGTTGTGTTTAAATAGCGGTCTTAGGAACACCAGCAGAGTCGCCCGCTGGTGACGAAGACCAGAACTATCACTGGTTGGTAGTTCCAGCCTGAATCGACAGAAGGCCTACTATTCTACGTCTTGGATATAAGAAGAAAACAGGATCATCGGATCCGTCATTGTGTCTCGTGGCACGGCGGCATCGGGTGGTTTGGGTTCCCTTTGGAGGTTCCATAGAAACACTCCACAGCAAACCCGACGACGAGCTTTTTAACAACTATGCTGGTTGTCATGGATGTCCTCAAAATCATGAACAGATGCGGCACCAAGCCCTCATACCTAGGCGAACATATTCCGACATTAGAACGGCTATACATGTGTTATACAAAATATCAGGCCTACTCTGGGAGAGAGGAAACCGGGTGCTATGCGAAAAGATGGAACCCCAAAAGACCTACTTCAGACATAGCACTCGTACGAAAGAAGAAAGGCATCTGACGGTGGACCAGTCCTCAAACAACCATGGTAGATCTACGAGGGATGAGCATACAAAATAGGCGGTTGGAGCTTGTCGAAATGATCATATCTGCTTCATGTGCATCAGAACTCACCGCTCATTGTTTTCACTTGCAGGTTGAAACCTCCGCGGACGCCGAGTAGCCATCGGATGCCAAGTGGTGATGAAGAATTTGAAGACGCAGCGGCAGGGGAAGTAGACGATGACGGTAATGAGGAAATAACGGCAGGCGCGGTACTCGAGACATTTGAGTTTTCAACCCTGTCATCGTTGCTAATGCCCAGTTTATCAGCACGGCTGAATGCTTCCTGTTGTTCCCACCCCACATTTCCAGAAGCAAAAGCTAAAGGAACGGAAGTGTATGCTTCGCGGAGCCCCGCCGCGGTAAAACATCTCGTGGTGTCACCACGAGGGTAGCAAGTCGTCCAAGAGGCTGGAACAAAGTCACGCGCTGCCCCCGCTCTAGAGGTAGATGGCATGCCACGCGAATATGCTTGAAACGGAAAAGACCCTCCCACACTCAGGAGTACTCCTCCATACAGAAGGCCGGGTGCTGTTGAGATGCCCCGAGAGAAATCACCGTGGCGGTGGACGCCGGTGGCTGGGACAGCTACGGCTCTCACGCCGGCAAATGGAGCAAATGAAAAAGCTGAAAAAAACAGACTTACACTCCAAGGTTTCGTACCTGGCTGGTTCACGTGATAACAAAAAGGCCTCTGCAGGACAAGAAACAGCAGAGAGAGACCTAACAACAGACTCTCCACTGACTTGATTTTCTGTAGGGGCACCATTTTAGACGTAACGGCACACGTCTCAAACGCAAACAAAAGAAAATAGATCACAGGCAACAGAAACCGTAGGAAAGTTGGAGAGGATAATTCGAACACAGAAACAGCACCATTTCTAACGAGACATGGCTCAACTCACCGAGACAAGATGCGAGAACAGCGCATCGACCGCTGCAGGGGGAGGAGACAAGACATGGTACTATGCCGGGAAAAACCTCCCGTCGACATTCATCCAGTGACAATTTCTCCCGAACGGTTTACTTTTGTGTGCAGAATTGCCCGATGAGTTCATTTGCCCCCGGTTTTTTACATGATTTTTCGCGAGTGTTTCCGAAGAGCGTATCTGCCGCGGCATGCATGCACGAGACATGAACTGCGCGGTCAGAGTGGCACCGTATTTGCTGCAAATGGTGTGGCTCTGCCTGGCCCTGCGCTGACGCCTGCATGGACACACCGGTGAATTAGAAAAAAGAGGATCACCGCATCAACTGATAGTAGTTTCCTCTTTGATTACACACCCAGAAACCGAATACGGGTAGAACTGCTCTTCAGAACCTTCGGACGAATCATGCCAATCTTCCACGGAACAGCAAACCACTGCGTCCCAGCCAAACCGTACGCAGCATGTGCCTTTCGCCCCCGTTTGGGGTTTTATTGTTTTGTTTATTGCAAAAGGGACAACAGAGTTTTTTCTGCTTGATATCAAATAGGAAATATGGAGCTGACTCTGTCTCACTATGTATGCAGGGGTTCGCTGATACAGTTCTGACAAGTCCACCGTTATATTGCTAAGCAATGCATTAAAGGCGCTGCTTGATGGCTGTTGGTGCTGATGAGCCGATTGGACGTGCCACTTTCTTGTGGAAGTTTTGGAGATATACAAACGAGACGCGCAGCTGACAGTCAGATTATGGACTGTTCTCTAGTCCAGACTCCTGAAAACTATGTCCGAAGATGGCTCCGCAGACACTGTTGTTGTGTCATCAAGCTATGATCTTTATGTTCTTGATGCGAGGTCTTCCTGACATCACTCGGAAGTCGTGATTCTAGAAGATGTCCGTTGGAACTCGTAGTACACCTCAACACGGCAGTACATACCTACAACATCCGCAGTTGTCTCCCTATGGACACAAGAAGGTCGGTACGGTGCTTGAAACAATAGCACAACGTACAGGTCGGAGGGCGAGTGCAGTCGACTCTCTGGGTATTGTTAGTAGACACGCTTCGACATGTCGAGCCCCCCTTCACACGTTGTAGTGTGGAAGGCCCCTCATCTCTAACAATGGTGTGTTTTTGGGCGTATGCATTGTATTCTGCCACCCACTTTTAACTAACTGCGTACAGAAGCAAACATGTACAGGGTCAACGACGCAGTCCAGTCTCCGCAGCATGCCCCTACGTAAGGATAAAAGTCGCCTGGTGCTGCGTCTGCGTTGACTCCATGCTGTTCATGGAAGATTAAGGAATATAGTGGATCTATCAGCGTTGGATGCCTAAGTTATTGTTTTCCAAATAATTGTTTACGCAACCGAAGCGAGGCCAGGCTATTCTCAAGGAGCGCTATTCTACCATGCCGAAAGGAGGTCCGGTATCTGGCGTTCGCACTGTCGTTCCTTGTTCACAGCATACCACGCTCGTTGCCTGTTGCAAGCCAATCGTTGCACATTGACTTTCTCGCACACCTCTGCTGAAAGAGGGGGTTCCTCAGTAATTTTTGCAAAGCAGGTAGGCAGGTAGCTCGCTGGTAAAACGATCATGTGAAGGCTCTTTATCGGTGCTGACACAAGAAACCCACTGCGCTTCACGCGCCGCCCTCTCAACGACAGGCGACCGCGCCTTACACCCAAGCGTTTTCAAGCAACGTAGTAGTCAGTAAAAAGTCGCTGCTGGCCAAGGTGTGAAAAAGCCCACCTTTTCCCCACGCATTCTGATGCAGTGATATTGTGCCTTCAACTTTCCTCGACGACGGGCGAACGGCGCTTCGATGCAACGGCGTACCCGATTTGCTGGCGCGCCAGATTCATGAGCCCGCGGAAGCTAGGATGACAAAGTTCTCAGGAGAACACGAGCTTGACGCGAATCTCCGCATGGTGGCAGATTCAAAGCCCTCTTTTCGTAGCCATATCAGCCTAATTGTCCAACACATACGGAGCGCCACATTTCCATAATGACAAGAACATAAGTGCTGGATGTAGTGCAAGCATAAAAAACAAGGGATCTTCACGAAAATCACCTCGTTACATGCTAGTGGGGCCGCCCAGGCAGTGGCGAAGGTGGATCTACATATGTCGAACAAAACGCCGGAAAGTTCCGCCGCAACCGTATGGCAGCCTTAGCATTCTGATATGATGTCTGTGCAAGCTGAACTCGACGGAATGGTCCTCGAGTTTTCCTTACCGACAAAGATCCAACAGTCTCTTAATTAGGCTTCCAGTGCGTTGTTTGTCACCACTCGCACCCGTCGCCCAGCTGCACAAGAACGTACGAATAGAATGGAAACAGGGATATCAAATTAATACCCTGAGCAGGTAGCTGCCTTGAATGGAAGGGCTGTCTGACGGAGCACGCACCTCTGGCCACGCCGAGCGGAAAGGCCAAAGAGGTACTTACCCCGTAGCGGCTGCAAGGCGTGGAAATTCCTCGTCGGCGAAGCCTAGTTTCCTCAAAATCTCCACGCCGACGAAAGACTGTTCGTCGCATCTGATTGTACAAAGGGAAAGAGCAACTTCAAGTGAGCTCCCTTCCCTCATACGCTACATCTACAGTTGCCGCGTGGAGTCCTCAGTGCGAAACGTGGTTCAAGACGAGCGATACAACATGCAAGGCGAACAATGTGCTAAGGGACTCACGATGTCACCGTAAAGTGTTTTTCGCGCACAGAAATGATGGGGGCCGGGAAAAGCACACTGGCATACACCAAGCAGTTCACGCCTCCAGTTGCCCCTTCAAAAGCTGCAGGTGCGCTTCCCGGCGTGAGCCGCCTGATATCTAGATGCAAATGCAGAACTCGCGTGAAGTCTCACCTGTGGTGGCAGCAGGGGGCAATGCAAAGGCACAGCGAAACCTCGGACGGATCCACGATTCTCCTCGGGCCTGCTTCTGCAACAGCTTCACGCTGCAGGCCACTGTCCCCGGTGGACTGCCTCGGGCACATTGCTTTTATTTCGGTAAAAGCTTTCCGGCATCGCACAAAGCACCTGACAACCAGGACGCATGACAAACACAAGGACTTCCCTCAGCCGACTCGTCGAGGCAGCTGTTCACTGATGGTGGAGCAGTAGCCGCGTACGCTCTACCGCTTATTGAACGATGAACGTCTGCTTCAGGACAGAGTGCACTCCACAAATGAGACGGCAGCGGGCAGTTATGCTGGCAAAAACGGACTTCTCCTCATGGCAGCTTCCCACGTGTAGTGCTAACGTAGTCAACACGAAGTACAAACACACCGCCTACCAGCTGGTTGCGCGCTGCCGTACTAACCACGTAATACTTCGCATCAAATATCCCGGCATGATCTGGCCTCATACCGGTGTCTTCCACAGGAAATATAATTCGGGGTTTCTTTCACTAAATAGAAAGAGTAAGTGTCCGATCATCAGAAAAATGCTTCATGCTAAGCTGGTGCACGGCAACGCCATGTGGGTAACCTAAACGGCGCGTGGTGAAGGCAGATTGATAGCGTCCCGCACGCCAAACACCCTGGTCGGGTCCTCCAAAATCGAGCAACACCCACACGAACGCAGGAATTGCAGCAAAGATCATGAAAAGGTACCTCTCTTACCGCAGGGCAACGTCAGTGCCACCCCCGCACAGGTGCTTGGCAACTCCTAGCACGCGCTCTGCGGGCTTGTTCAGGAAGTGACTTTCCAGGCAATTTTCCATTCTGCAGAAGATAGGACAGTTGAAAAACAACTCTCAGTGGCGGTAGCTGTTCCGTACGAATGCGGCGAATTAGAAACGCAGCTGGAAAGTGATCCTCAAAGTCTTTGTGACAACCACACGTCCGCAAGCATTCAGTGCGAGGCGCTCCTACAAGATCTCGCTCACGTCAGGCCACACTGTGTCGCCTGTCATCCCGTTCCTTGCTTTCATTTCTCACACAGCGCACAAAGCCGTGGTAAGAGTCTTTCCGCATACTGGCTGGGAAGACGGGGAAGTTCACGCCGCTTGAAGCAGTGTCCTATATGAAGAAAATGTTCCACGAAAATGCAGTCTAGCAGTTTTCTAGTAGGTCCAATCATCGGGCATCAACTACAACCATGCACGACGGCCTTACTCTTTCATGTCCGCGCCACCTTTGAAGCCCAGCTGCTTCGTTAGTTCCCAGTACGCATCGAGGGACGCCTCGCTGTCACAAAATTGATCTCGAAGCGTGGGCGCCTGCTGTGGAGTGCATGCATTCTCCTGTTTTTCCGGCGATCTCCGCCTCGTGGGTGCCACACCGGGCAACAGTTCACCATCTTTAGAAAGGTCGTCATTTCTGTTCGTCGAAGCCTGCTTTGTGGCGTTGCGTCCATCTGCCTGCGTTACATCTCCTTCGAGCCGAGTCGGATCGGAGTCAATCGGTTCCCGTATGGGAGCAGAACGCCGCGGAAAGAGGCAGCAGTTATGCTGGTGCAACAGCTTGAAGAAGGAGGGTATGTGGGGCCTTAGAGGGAAACATGCACGAGGGGAGAAAGCGGTAGCATTTGCGCGCCGACAGACTGGCCGACGTCAACCACACGCGCGACACGTCGACGCCACCTCACAGAATTCAGGGAGCTGCAGAATGCTACGCAAACCGCCTTCCCATCTCGCGATGTAGAGACATGATGCACGGGACAGGCCACGCACTTCCGCACCAGCCGCGGAACGGCTGTCCACTATCCAGGAAGCAAGTGGAGTTCCCCGCACCGTCCTCAGCTCCATGAATGGCATAGCAGTTCGCTGTCAGTCCACAGAAAGAAACACAGACGTACCATTGCCACGAACAGCCTCACACAGCTGGTGCTGGAATGTGTTTCACCCAGGCACTATCGAAGCTCTTCTGGGAATTATGCGACCAGTGAGATGTCGGCATACATTGAAACCGCCTTCACAAGTCAGAAGTCTGAATTGACGTACTGCCTTCTATACCACTTCTCGAAGCTATCGGGGGGAACCCAACTTCGCTTCCGAGCAACCCAGACAGCAGGGATGTGCCCACAAGTCTCACAACCGGCTGCCGCTGGAGTCCACCATCAATTTAGATCTCTACGCGTTCATGAACACTCCCCGCCCACACTTGCACACATCGCCTTGGGCTGTCACACCAGAAAAGTACGGACACTATCTACGCGAAAGGTAACCGCTGCAAGAAACCGTCCCAGTCTCACAAATTTTTGTTTCCCAACACGAAGATTCGCTTACTGTCGAAGGGCGCGGGAGTCTCCCAAATTCATGTAGCGAAGCATTGCGCGTAAGTCGAAGTCAGAAATGTCGATCCGCAAGCGGACGACATGGCGGACAAAGCGCGGGTCCTCACGGCTACCATTCTGATCATCCTGCCTTTCGCCTCCCTCTGAACTGGCAGCCTCCATAGCGCCGGCATGCTTCCTCTTTTTAAAATGGTTTTCACTGCGGATCCTCTTGGCGCTCATCGACTGCATCTCCTCATCCTTTAGCTCCTTGGCGTTTCTTCGCGCTTCACGCTCAACGACCACGAACCGGACACCGACCACCTTTCCCCTGTCTCGTTCCTCGGTTTGCAGCGAAACGTCTGGATTCACTTTCTCATGCGATATCTCGTCATCTGCGGCGGCTCTTTCTCTTTTCTTCGGGTGTTCGTCGCCCGGCACGCAGGCCTCTTCCGGTTGGCCCCCACTCGCTTGCGTTGCTGAAGCACGCCGCTTGGCTGCATCCGCAAAAGCTGCCACGGTCCAGGTGGCAAGCCATCGAGTGAGTGCCGCCTTCCCTGCGAGCGACACCAGGACGGACAGGGGACACAGGATGAAACTCGCAGCCTACCTGTCAATATATAGCAGCGCTGTCCTTGTCCTTGTTTCTAAGGTGCCTTTTTCCTAGGAATATAGAGTGAAACGCACGCCACCAATACAGAAAGCATCAGAGCAGCGTTGCTAGCTGCTCAGCAGCACACCCTCATTCCGACAAGACATGTCAGCCACTCCGCCGCTACTGGCCATCGAGCGCTTCCCCTGGCGGCGCTACGATGACGAGCGAGACACGCAACACACGATGGTGCCAGGATACCACCACATCTCTGCGGTGTCCACAAGCAATTTCCTCGTGCGGAAGTGTGTGACGATACGTACTAGCATAAGCAGAGACGTGGGACGACGACACATACCAAGCAGACGATGTCAGTGACCCGCACACACGAGCTTTTTACAAAGGTCTCCGGCGTCTTTTTTCCCTTTGGCTGGCTTTAGCAGGAAAGGAGACGGGTGCCGGGAGATTCAGGCCTCAAAGTCTAGAGACTACCGTGTTCTATATTTCAGTGCGAAGGCGTTCCCGATGCATCGCGCCGCCGTGTGCAGTCGAATGTCCTATACGGATGCTCGCCCTCTCACCGGCTCCAAGCTCGACGACGAGGAGACTCTGCAGGGCGTCCCGGCTCGTGGGGAGGAACCCGACGAGGGCGCAGATGGCGACCAGTTGTGCATTTTGTTCGTCATGTTTGTCCATGAGCGCCATCACCTTCCGGAGCCACGCCAGAGGAGACAGCCCGAGAGACTCAAGAAACGACGTGGAGAAAGCTAAGGGAAACATGCCTTCTGTCGAACCTTCTCCGTTTTGGGGTTCAGCTGGGTCGCTTACGGAGCCTCGCCTCTGGCGCTGTCGGTGCTGGGCAGCTGCTTTGCTGGCACGCGTAATGCAGTCCATGAGGATGGACGCTCGCCTTTCTTCTTCTGCGTCAGTGCCTCGTTTCCTCCCCAGTGTGTCGGAAACAACAGAGCCTTCGTGCTCGGTGTGTCCCGTCTTTTCAGCTCGGGTAGAGGTTAAATCATCCCGCTCGTGAGTCGCGCGCTGTTCAGACACGGCAGCTGCTCGAAGAAGCTCAGCCGCGGGGTTCCACCCGTATCGCTCGTGTCTCTCTACCTCTTCAGTGTCCTGTGCTAGTTCGTCTGAAGCCGGTGGCAGAACAAGCGAGAGAGAAAGTCCGAGCTCCTCGCAGCACTGCTTCACTGCGCGGAGAACTCTTTTGTGCAACTCTTCAATGTCCAAAGGAGGCAGAGGAGACGGCGACAGACAGGCGGAAGAGGAGGGCGAGATGCACACTGTGATGCGAGGCGAGGGTGAAGATGTGTCAGGCTTCGTGTCGGCGGCCGCGCCCTCGCTTCGAACTGTTTCGACTATCGTTTCTATCGGCTCACCGTCCCCTGCTCCAGGCTTTCGGGGTTGATCGTCGCCTGAAAAGCGCACCGATGAGTTCGAGCCTTCTCGCTTACTAGCCTGGTCAATCGCTCTCTCGGCCTTTCCGTTGGCCTCTCCCGTCTCGCCGCAGTTACATCCAGGAAGGACAAAGGGCAGCAGGTGAGCAAAGGCCATGTCTCTTATTTTCGTGCACTTCCTCACGTGAGCGGAAACCCTGCCCAGGTAAATGGAGTGTCGCGGATCGACCGGACAGGGAATGCGGTCCTCCAAATTTTCACCACCTTCAACTGCTTCATGACCGCCCGAAACGCTGCCTCGTGCCAGGGCCTTCTTTCCCTTTCTCCCGTCCAACTGAGCAGGCGCGCACGCAGCTGAGTCTTCTCCTGACGCCCCTGCGCCTTCCCTGGTTCTCCCATAAGAAGCGCTCCCGCCAAGCGATGTTTCTGCGCAGTCTCGTCCCTCGGCTGGCTTTATCGAGCAGGAAGAAGACGAAGAGGTGGCCACCGAACACGAGCTCTCTTGAAGAGCTCCAGGGCGCGCTCCAGCTGCCGACCTCGCATCCGGAAACAGCGGATTCGGCCAGTCTGTTCTGCTCTCCCCTCTGCGGTTGGAAACGTTTCCCTGGTATTCTGCTGGTTCCTTTGCAACGGCGCCCTCAGCGCCGTGCCCTGAGACGTCTGCCATGGATCAGGCGGTCAGTAATGAAAACTCGGCGAGGCACCCTGCGCATTAATCAGTCGAATGATGCCATGCCACCAGCACACCACTGCCGTGGACAGAGAGGTTTGAAGTTAGAGGTGGAATTGCGGGGTACGGAAGATACACCACAGCAGACACAGCGGCAACGTTTCCAGCAACGGCAGGACAACGAGCGAGTATCACATACGCGGACCTTGAGCGCTCTCTGCAGCGCTGGTGTGGCACGTGACAGAGGAAGTCTCCAGGCAAGCAACCGCTTCCTTGACGTCTTCTGCTCACCTTAGATTCACGTTCATCCCGAGTACTCTGGGCGCCACTGCACATGTGGACTTGCTTGAAAAAGCGTTCGGGAGCGCCTTTAAGTCGGCCGGATGAATAATCAGACTGGCATGTGACCCCTGTGAGGAGCGAGGATGCAATAACAAAAACCTACGCATAGCGTGGAGAAAACATCGAAACAAGCAGGCAGGCCACCGGTCCGGTGGTGTGGCTAATATGGCCGGTGAGTGTGCAAGGGACTATCTGAACGAAAGAGAATGAGAAACCGAGCGTGTGTCGAAACATTCAATGGAGCCTTTCACTGCGAGGCCCTAACGAGAGAATACAGAAGAATCAGACGCATATAACGCTGAACCGGTCGGGAGACTCAAAACCCCGTGGGCCGGACTCTTCGCACAAGAAAGACCATTCTAGTCATGAAGGATAAACTTAATGGGACTGTGACACATCAGCAGCGCTTTTCCTTGTGACAAAATGCGTCGTGCTGTTTCCTTCTGTAGTCTATCTGATCGGCATGAGTGATTCTCTCTCAAAATGTTTTTCCTTATTTTGTCAGGCATGCAGGTTTTTTATCGCGCATGCGCATGCGCGGGCCGGAACCACGGGGCCGAGCGCGACAGAATTACCCTCATTACGAGACACGCTAGTGCATGCATGCCCTTTGGCGTTCTCGTCTCGTGCTTTTTCTCGGGTCTGAAGCGGCATTTTCTACCAGTTTGCTTTTTTCGGTCCCTTCAAGTGGCACGTGTGTCACCGTCGTTCTGTCCGTTTCAGCTGAAAAACAAGACTAGCAACGCTCCTGTGGCAACTGCCTGTACCGTTTTCTGTGGACGTCACCGTTTCCTCTCCCGTAAGAAAAGGAAAGAAACATAGTCGAGCAGGGCGACCAAGGCGTAGGCATGGATGACAGGTTAGCATCAGGGAGCTTGTTAGCGTGTCGTTTCCTCCTCAAACGCGCCTCTCCTCGTGCGTTTCCGCCCTCCAGTTTCTCCGTGCGTTCTGTTCCGGACCTTACTTTCGCTCAGCCATGGAGCTCCTCTACGATTCGACGCCCGCTGGTCTCGCAACCGCCCTCGTGGGGCGCTATGTTAAGCCCTGCCTTCTCCAGCGCCAGCCGCCGGTCCCCCTCTCTCTGTGCTTCATGGGCACTGAGGCGAAGGCGTACCTGAAAGTCAACGAAGTCCGTAATTCTGACACGAGTCGCCCGCAATCCCATCCTCCGTCTTCTCACGTTCCGTCGATCGTAAAACCGCGCACCGCGGTAGCTATCCTCGAGCGTTCTACGGGCAACTGTCTCTCCCTGAAGCTGTGTGCGAAGCGCCCCCCGCCCCCGTCCGAATCTGGGTCCGGAAGTTCACATTATACTGCATATATATATATATATTATACGCGTGTAGATGTCTCTTTCTCCATATGGCCTACATTTTCTTCGGTCTGTACGATGCCGCTGGTGTCCTGTGCAGATCGAGCTTCCTGTCCTTCTTGCCGCCAAAGACGGTGCCGGAGCAGAACCGGCGTTTCCGCCTCTTCGTGAACCCGCCTCCATTTTGAGGCGCCTGGCCAGTGAGGCGACTCTCACGCCCGGATCTGGGAAAGGCCCAGCCCCCGGAACACTCCTGCTTGGCGGTGAAACTGACGTTGAACAGGCAAGTCTTCGGAGTTCGGGTCCTTGGACTTCTTCCTTCGGAAATTCCACTCTGGTTCGTTTTGGTCCTGCCTGCGCTTCCGAATGTCTCGCTTCTCCACCCAGGACACCACCGTGGGGACGTATTTTCTTCCAGCTTGATGTTTGCTCTGGCCGCATCGTCACCCCTGCTGCATGAGCAGCTGTACCTATGGCGTTTTCCACCTGAGGGAGATCCAAATGTGTTTTTGTTATCGTCTTCTTCGTCTACGCGGTCGAGAAATGCAGTGGCCGTCCGATGGATGTCAATCCGTTTTCCCATTTTTCGTCATGTGACGCCTCCCCGCAACCGTCATTTGTCACGCCGTGCCCCGTCAAGGTCATCATTTTGGGTTGCACTCGACTGTTGTCTTCCCTCCCTCGTGTCACTTTTCCTGTCTCATAATCCTTCTTGGCCATCCTTTTTCAGGCGCAGGTGTCGCAGTGGCTGTCTTTCTGCTGCGAGAACAACTTCGCGATTCGAGGCGCCTCGCTGTTCCAGAATCTGCACTCTCACCTGGCTACACGGACTTTCTTCTGTGGAGAGCATCTCACTATCGCAGATTTCGCCGTCTTCGTTTCCTGCTATGCCTGGATGGTAAGAGAAGAGAGTCGAATGCATAGTTTGCAGTGCTGAGGGCCGTCCTGCCGACATCATTTCCTGTACGATCTCAAATGCTTTTCCGGTTCGGGCTCAAGCCCGAAGTCGTGCATTTCATCGGCATGGTGGTGAAACGTCTTTTTTGTGGGCATTCGTCTCCCCTGACCCGATTTGGACCAGGGAGATAGGTCTGAGGACCCGGATGGTAAACTGTCACACCGTCATTTCCTTTTGGTTCCCATCCCTCGTTTTCCGTCCTTCAGGCCTCGGCTTCTCAGAAAGAACGCATCCTGTATTGCAACTTGACGCGCTGGATGGACTACATTCAACACCTTCCAGGTACGAGTGGAATGAGGCGTAGGGACCCTGACGCGATGGTCGTCGTTTGCCGTAGCAGAGTTCTTAGTCACCTCACTTTTTCCTTAACTTCTGCTTCTGCCTTTCCCTTGTTTTCTACGCCTTTCTCCCATCGTTTCAAGGCAGTTTCCGTTTTTTTCCACCCTCATCAGCGGGCAGCAATAGCCAATCTAGCGCTGGTGCAGCTGATCTGCCTACTTCAACTTGTGAACTCCATCGTTTCTCAGTGAAAATGTACGATTCGATCCTAGGACGTCTTAGAGAATCAAACGGGTTCATCCTACCGGTACAGAGAGCAGAGTGGGGTAATCGATCTCCGACGACAAAGCGAACGGTGGCGCATCCCAGACCGTCCCTTTTCAAGTCTGTCATGTCCCTGTGTATGTTGAGGCCTAGACGCAGAGGGGACGAGTTTCCTTACTTCCTCACGTGTTTCGGCCACGTCCCATGGGTATTGGTAGGTTTGTCTCTCTCGACGTGTGTTTCGTCGCAACAAGACCATTCCTTTGGATGTGTGTTCTGTGCTGTTTGTCCCCCTTGTCCAGGGGTCATGAACTCTGTCGACCAGCTCCCACTTCTCAATCTTCTCCCTCCGCCTCAGGTACGGGTCCCGTTAAATACGTTCGAGCCAAGCTGTACAAGGGAGGGGCCCAGCAGCGCGAACACCCACTTCCGTTGCATTTCTGCTTTGCGTTATATTGTTCGAACGTGGCGTGTAGATGTCGCACTCACCCCTATACCGGCCATCTACGCGAAGGGGAGAGTCTGCGCAAGCTCATCTCTCGTAAAACTGGTTTTTAATACTCTCTGTACCTATCCTCCAGACGGTTAGCGCGGCGCCGAGCGACGCTGGTGCTGCCTCCGCGCAGGCGGCGGCAAAGCAGCAAGCGGGCTGTGGAACCAAGCAAAGCAGCAAGAAATCTGCAGAACCCCAAATGAGTGGCGAGTGTCGGTCAAATGATGCCCCTAAGAAGAAAGGCGAAAAAGGGGCAGGTGGAAATGACAAGAAAGGCAGTGGTCGAGCAAAACAGAGCACCGCCGGTTCGTCTTCGAACGGTGGAGCCGCTGCGGCAGATTCCTCGCGCCCTGTGGAAGATGTGACACGTCTCCGAATGGTGGTGGGCCAGGTCAAGAAAGTCTGGAGGCACCCCGAGGCAGACAAGTGAGTGTATGCCGTCCACATGTTTGGATCAAGTCGCGATGTCAAAGCAAATAGCTTCTTGGATTTGCATGTGTAAACCGTCGACTGCGGCGCGTAGTTCCTGTCTCTGCTTCCACTCTCTGTTTCCACTCTCTGCTTCCACAACCGGTTTTTTGTGTGTAAAAGAGGATGAATGACAACAGGCAAGGTCATGCAGCAGCGGTTTGTCTCATCTTCTCTGCAACTATTACTTTTGGTCAGTTTTCTTCATTTGTCTACGTTTTAGGGCTCGTGCGGTTGACTCGCGCGCGTTGTTCCCACTTACGCTTCGAGAAACGTTCAAATCCCGCTTCGGCTTCCAACTTCCCACCTCATTTTCTTTCCTCTCCTGCAGGCCATTCCTTGCTTCAGGTGGCAATTCTGTATTTGTTTCCTTCGAGTTCGCATCCTCGTGTGTTGCTGTCATCTGTATTCTTGTTTGCTCTGTAACAGACTGTACTGCGAAGAAGTGGACATTGGGGAGTCAGGCCAGGTGCGGATGATCGCCTCAGGGCTGGTGCCCTACATGAAGCCGGAGGAGCTGGAAGGTCAGAAAGTGGTCGTTTTGGCTAACATGAAACCGAAGAATCTCAGGGGCTTCGCATCTCATGGGATGCTAATTTGCGCGACAAGCAAGGACCATTCCAAGTGTGAATTGATGCGACCACCACCCGACACACCTGTAAGAAGATTGAAAATACTGACCTTCCTGCTACTGGCTAGGTTCCGAGAAGACATCGGCTTTTTACGTGTTCTGCACCTTCACGATCATAGGTTTCACCACGAAAAGTGTAATACGCACATGGGACTCCCTCGTGAGTTGGTTTGTCTTTCGTGATTATCGTTGCGGTGACGCAAACATATCTGGACAGTTACGGTTGTCTCTGCTTTGCACTTGACCAGTGAGTCTGTTTTCGGTGTCTAGTGGAACAGGAAAAAGTTATCTGCCTTCGTGTGGCTTCTGGTACAGATTGGGGAACAGCTTACCTTTGAAGGCCTTCAGGGTGAACCCGACCCCGTCATGAACACCAAGGAAGGGAAGTACCCTTTTGCTGCTGTTCAGCCGGTAAGAAACCAGTTATGGAGGCTTGTCAGGCTGTTTGTATGTGTGGCTCGCTGCGTTGTGTAACACCAAGCGAATTCACATTGTCTGACGATACCAGAGACATACTAGCTTTGCGGGCATGCGTCAACAATACGTACGGGGGCAGGGTGCTGATGGACAGACATTACACACTCTCTTGAGTTTGTGTCTTACTGTGCAGCATTTCTATACTGATGAAAATCGCGTCGGAATGTACAAGGTAAGCAGCCAGACTGTATAGGCGAGGCGGACTGTTTTTCAACAACAACAACGGAAAAGAAGCTCCTGAGCAAGAGCTACCGTTGAACTGCGTAGTGTCGTGCGATTTCCTGAAAGATCAACCCCAACCTTGGGATCGGGCAACCTGGATCATCATTGACACATAGTTCACGCGGTCATAGTGCGTGATAGGAACAGGGTGGTGAGCGTGGAGAGAACCTGTGTAATCCGGTATCGAAAACTGTGCGGTAGGATCTCCGTGCTACTCGCCACCGTGTGATGCGGCTGATATTAGCACATAATTGCAGAATCTAAGGCGTGGTCACGGTTCCATGTGTTTCTCTTTCCTTTTACAGACACATAGGTTCATGACAAAGCAAGGGCCAGTCTTCTGTGACTCCATTGTCGGAGGCACGATTTCGTAATCAAGGAAAGGGCTTCTCCTCTACAATCATTGCTCGCTCCACTGCACCGCGGCGGCAATTCACAGTTGTTTGAATCATCAAATCTTGTTTTGGAGAACGGAGGGTGCCCTCAGTAGAACTGGTGTGTTTCTCTACAACTTAGAGGCATCGTTACCTGCGAGGCGCATGAGCAAAGTTGAAGTAGTTGTTTGCCACTTCAGTCGACCATAGGATGCAGTCCTTGTGTTCTTGTTATCTGGCTGATTTTCGTACTTGTGGACCACTACAGCCAAATACGATTAATGTATGTGACAGGCGAAAATTCTTGGTCTTTCGACCATGTACACGAAAGTGTTCTGCACCGCAGCAAGGGCATACTGTAGCAATGAAGACAAGACCCCCACTTCCCACACGCAATTCTGCCAATGCAACCCTGAGTTAGCATCAGTTTCAGAGTAGGACTTCCTTCTTCGGATGCAGCTATACTCTCTGCCTTCTAACGCGTCGAGCACAGTTTAACACATTTTACATTCTGTCCGATAGCTTTCCTTCAGCCCTAAAAATCCACAGAAACAGTGAAGCACAAAAGCTAATGAATGTCGCCTCACAACCAAATTCCTCTTTCCCTGCGCCCGACGAACCACATATTCCAGTTTTGTCCTCTTACGAGATGTTCTCCTTCACCCCATTATTAGCACCATGCTTGTTTCAATTTCGAGACGTGTCCTTGAAAGGGTAAATGCAATACACCGTGAGAGTTGACGCCCGTGTGTAACTACTTGCTTGCCACACATTGGACGTAGTTATTCGAACAAAACGAACCACAACTACCACGCGGAATATGAAGCGAACCGCAATGTGAAGCAACAAGATAACGTTCGCGCCAGTCGACACAGTGGAGTTGTGTAGGCGCACAGCCCATCAGTATGCCTACGGTCATATTGCCTCTTTCTGCACTCTCCTTCCTTCGTGCTTCCGTCCGTCAGTTTGCCAGCTACTCCGTTCCCATAGAGAGCCTCAGTCACAGCGAGGGACGACACCACCCCGGAGTTCCCGTGTTCAGCGGTGAAAATAGATGATCTTTCATACGTGCCAAACTGATATTTGAGAGTTGTCAACGCCGAGGTCCACATTTAACAACGCCCACAGCACAAACTCGACTTATTTGAATAGGGCACTTCAAGCACCGGCATATTCCAAGCAGGGGCAAGAGACTTGAGCCCAAGGTTGAGGTGAAATACTCTTTTTCCGCAGTGAGAAGATATAATGCGAATGATGGCTGAATTACCTTATGTTAAAATGATAGCCTATTATATCACTCACACCAAGAGGGAGTAAAATCCTTGTTATCTGGGACCCGAGGCCTTACGTAATGACACATCTCTCTGCGGCCAGAGTTGACGGGCGGTGCACGGTGTGCTTCCGTCGTGAACGTCAAGGCCGCTTATTAGCTCACACGGCATTTGTGTATTGGAACTGAGTTATACATTTTTGGATGGCTCCCTGCAAAAGCTGTATCGCTCTATGTGAAACGTTAACAGCCGGGACTGTCGGTGCGCCTGTGGAGATCTCATGAAGCTCTCAAATGTACCGCATATTCTTATGCTATCCCGCGCGTGGTGATATTTTACTCTCAAATAAAGTCCAAGCTCTGAAGGTGTCTCCCCTATACTTGTGGCTCTGCCGAAAGCAGAACCTCGGGAACCTCATGTGCGCATAAAAGGGACCACCTCACGTTCAAGTAACGTGGTTCTCCCTCCGTACAAGCACTGAGCTCTGTACGCATAGGCCCCTACACTCGACACTATAACCTGTGCGTTACAATCGTATCGCTTCTATCCATTACTTTCTCAAGGACAAGGGACGCCTGCTACGAGAGCTGTAGCATTCTCATGGCGTTTCTCTCCTCCATGGCTCCCTGGTAAGACGCAGCCTTGAGCCGGTCGCAAAGACTGATGAGCTTGCTGGGACTTAAACCTTCCGCTGGTCGCCGCCCACTAGTAAAATACGCTGCGATCCCACTATGATGACACCGCTGCATTCCATACCTCCCGGCTGATCTCACTCTCAATTCCCTGCAGGCCATTAAATCTGACACCATCTCCGGCTCTCGTTGCAAACGGAGCTGTGTCTGGTGGCGTAATAAAAAAAGGGAGCGGAGTTGTGGTCCTCCAGAAGACATGGTGTTGCACGCAAGGCGGACAGCCGATGCCTGGACAAAGCGCAACCCACGAAAACAATAACAGGAGAGCCGGTACTAAAACAGTTGAAAAAATAGAGTACCTGGCTTAACTACGGGCTCTTTCAGCTTACGTGCCACAATCCCATCAAGCTGGGAGGCCCGCCTTGCGTAAGTAGCGTTTGTTTGCTCTAGGGCTGACGCTTCCACCGCCAGCACGTGACACACGGAGTACAAAAGCTATATATCAATCGTGCTGTCATCGACACTGGCTAAGATGAAAACAAGGAGGACAGCGCTGAAATCGTGCTTCGCCGTCGGTCCTGACCACGTCCCGATCCGACCGCTCGATATGATTCTTGCCTTCTCGATAGCAGTAGACGCGGAGAAGCTCCCTCACCTCTCTCCCTGCTGGATTAGTTCGAGTAGGCTGTGACATCATTCTTCCCGTGTCGTATTTCACATTTAGGCGTGGTGGACTCCAAACTTCCCATCTGCTCGAAAGCGCAGCCCCATCGCTATTCCGAAGCCCAAAGGAGACAGCGTTGTGGAATATTATGACACCTGTCTAGGCAGCAGCTCAGGTACATGCATATACCCACCCTGGACAGAGCTTATATGCTGCCATTGGCTGTTGGTGCTGAGATACAGGGTGAATTATGTTTCTTCCCCAAGAAAAGTCTATTTTTTTCGTATTCAAGCTTGGGACCCAAAATAGTCGTGACAGGAACGGCGTGAGGCATCAAGTTCCTTGACCATGTGGTGAGCTGTATGCAAGCCGTATTTGTGTGAGCATCTGAAAAAACTTACCCATCTTCCGGTTATGTCGGAGAAGAAACGTTACTCTCCCACGTAGTGTCACGGCGCGAACATTGACTTCAGAACAACCGAGAGCGCCTCCTGGGCGGTCAAC
The DNA here is from genome assembly GCF_000208865.1 of Neospora caninum Liverpool. Classification (NCBI taxonomy): domain Eukaryota; phylum Apicomplexa; class Conoidasida; order Eucoccidiorida; family Sarcocystidae; genus Neospora; species Neospora caninum. Next base: position 1,441,300 of record NC_018387.1, read on the forward strand.
AGACAAGTTCCTGTGGTTCCTTTCGTGGATGTCGAGGAGAGTCGCACCTTACCGACTACATGCCGATTCGCCCCATGTTGTTGGGGGAGTGGATGATCGCCCTGCTGAATGACTCGGAGCTACACGGGGATGCTGGTGACCAAATGAAACTCAGAGACGCCCGGAAAAAGCCAGCTTCTAGTTTGTATCTGTTTGCGGAGCTGTCTGTCGTATATCACCGTAAAAAAGCTCACCGGCTACATTATGCGTTCTTTCGCATGTTTCGCTGACAGGGGGAAGTAGCTGCGAGAACAGTAGGTGTTGCCAATTTGTGTCATAAACTCCTTGCGTCTGTGTTTGCTGGCACCAGCCCACTCCCAGGTTCATCACTGTAGGGGCCTACAACCTGCCATAGGCAAAAAAGTGTCGACCTCAGCTGCTTTTTGCCGGCTTTTCGCACGTGCTTAACTGGTATTCTACTGATACCAGTACCAAGACTTTTACCACTCCTGAGTCAGCCTCTCCCGTTTCAGAGGTGCATTGAAGATCCGGAGGTGTGGCTTTGCATGTCCCATCGCCTGGCTGTATGCCGTCCACCTGACACTTGAGGTTTGCCTTACTATGGACCAGCGGTTAGAAATTTTCAAGCCCACGCGTGTCTCGAGTCAAGGCGGCATCACCACTCGATATGCATCAACTGATGGGGCAATCTGTTGGTTGACTTTGTTCCGTTAGCCCTCTTGAGCTTCTGAAATGACAGTCCCGTCAGGGGAGCGCGCGGAGCACTGGAGACTCGGAGACATCGAACACTGGCACTCTTGCAGCTGTAAGCTCAATGGGAGCTACTAGTGGACGAGGGGGTTTCGGAGAGAGTGGTGGCAGGCAACAGAAATGTCTGCAACGCTTGATCGCAGACACGTGCTCAGGGCCTGCGCTCTCCACCTTTTCACCGACAGGTCCTCGGGAACGCCCCGACCGAGTGCGCTTGGTGGTACCCTCCTCCGTGTTGTCTGTACTCGTTCATGCCTTTGGTCATTTGCAGGAAGCGTAAGCAGATAACCACCGCGTTGAATACGCCAGGCGCCTCGTGGCTAACACACTCTGATACAAGCGGGCCAAGATGGTGTGTCGGTTCAACTGCCTCTTCGCGAGAGCGTGCTCTGGCCTGTACTGGGGAAAATGAATCCGAGTATCCATGTGTCGATCGCAGGAGTCAGTTGTGTAATCATTTTCCTTCAATCAAAAAAAGTTGTGCCGAGGTACTACAAGCGTCGGAATCCATCGCGCAGCCTATGGTGGGACTTTGCGAAGCTCCTCCCTGCGTTATTTTTTTTGCTGGCGCAAACGCTTGGCACGGCATCACTGTCAGGATCGCTGCCGAGTTTCTTCGCCCTGAACGTGCTGTCTGGAGGCTGCTCTTTGGGACAAGCTGAACCGGTTGACGTGCCATTGACCCAGGCAAAATACCAACTGCAAAGCCATATGATTCGATCATAGCGGGATAACCATCTGAATCCAAGAAATGCGGCGGTTCACTGGTGGACCTAGGAATTTGCCACAATTCGGCCTGCATTCAGCTTGATGCTTCTGCGTGCGTGCAGGTCCTGCAGTTCCCTTGCTGTATGCGTCAGTGGTATGTCCGGGATACCTGAAAGGCTGCAGGTCATCTGGTGGCCTCCGCGAGCGGAGGGCACCACCGGCTGATTGTAGCCGCAGAGATGAGGAGTTTTTTTTTTCACTCCGCGAATCACCGTGGGTCAGTAGCTCCATAGCTGCGCTATAGGCAAGAGACTTTGGGATGTCGTTCAGCGCTTGTCGAAGGCAAAGAGAATCAAGCCGAGAGCGTCGAAGGCGTCCACCGGTAGTCCAGCGTGCCTACAAGGTACAGCGGACAAATAATGAGCTAAAAACAAATTGAGAATGCGCGTCTCGCCGGACGTGGAGACCCGCCCAAACACATGATCGGCCGGGAAGCATAGCCTGCACAATGTGTAACTGCGATTTGGTCTTGCGGACGCAAACAAAAAAAAATGGACCGTTGCGGAACCAAAATCCACGCCTGTTCCGCAGGGCTGCAGGTAGCGCACAGAGAGCAAAGGAAAAGAGAGCCGTATCGGCAGCTGCTTAAGCGCGCCGGGTCTTCCCGCGTCGCATTCCTTGGTGTTCCCGTTTGTCCGCGGGCGTGATGACGAAATGTGCTTCGTCTGATTCGTTCGGGTGTGTCAGAGTGCAGTTTGCGAGTAGGTGACAAGCTACTTCTGCAGCTGATTTCTTCCATGCAAGCTAGGTTCGAACACCCATGGCACGGCACAAACTTCTCGTGGCGTGTTTCGAGACTCGAACCCCCTTCAGCAACTCAACGGATGGTTCCTGCAGCTTTTCGCTTTTAATGGAGCTGTTTTCCTTTCCAAATCAAGAAACGACCACCGACATGAGGCGCCACGCCACACAGCAACGGTTAGACACAACGCCCGCCCGATTGGGTTTGTAGCTGCCGCGATGTCCCGTCGACGGTTCTTGAAGCGGCCTCGATCACGAGAGCGGCACACGCTACTACGAGCAGAGATGGTGTTGCGTCACAAGCCGCCGCTCAGCGAGAGAGCTGCCATCTTTAGGCGATGCGTGCGGATCAAAAAAGAAACCTTTTGTGTCTATCGCCGGGTCGTCAGCCCATCGGCGAATACGCGGTGGAAGGCCGAACGTCATAGAAACCGCTGGGCAGCCGACGAGGGAGGCACACTCCACTGAAAACTCAACCGACGTGCGGCTCATATCTAGGCGAGGAACACCGGTTTCATCCAAGAATCTGGGGACGTGAAATAGCTGACACAAAACGATCGTCGGCGCCAGATGCAGGTCGACTGCTGGAAAACTCCAATGCCAAAAGCCTGCCTTAAAATGCACGTGTTCATTCTATAGTCAAATGAGCGAGATAGCTCCATGCTTCGTATCTCTGAGTGGCCAAGCTTTGCGTGGCGATCCCGTTTCAGGCCATGTTTCACGATGAAACTCCGGAGTGTTTCAGCAGCATGTCAGAAAAAACCTCACTTGATAGCGTGTGCGTTCAAAAACCTGATGCAAACGCTGCCTGGCGGCACGGGGTTGGACTGAGAGCCCGCGACTGCCTCCGCACTGCCATCAGCAGAGGAGCCGCTAGCTGCTGAGGCCGGCAACCCGGTGAGCCGACACGGACGAGTTTGGTAGAGGTCGTAGTGACGTTTCTGCGATAACGCCACAGAAGCGTCGGCAGTGGCAGTGTTGCCCCCGACAGTTCTCTCGTTTCAAAGGCAGCATCGCGGCCTCTAAACCCTCCGGTGTTCTCGGCACGAGACGCGATGTCCCGGCGCAGGTGTCTGCTGGACCAGTATATTTCGGACGCACAAGAAACGCGATGAACACGGGCCCCATGGATGGCTGAGTTGGGTGGCCTCTATCTCTATTCCACTTGCTGTAGCGCCAGGTTCTGCTATGGTCAGTTCATGTTTTCGTATAACTATTCGTGTGCTTTCGGGTCAATTTCAGATGCCGCTGCCACCAGAGGCTTTCCGAAAAAGGACAATCAAAACAGATTGGAAGGCCGCCCTTTGTTAACTCCTGAGACTGGCAATTTTAATCGCTTCGGTGTCGTGTCGCCGAGACTAATGGGAGGACGTCGCATGGGCGCACAGGAAGGCACCGAACGTCGCTAATACGCCTTCGACGCGGAAGTGGATAGGCATGACCAGGCGGGATGTGAGCGACTGTGCACTGTTGTGCCGCGGAAACAGGCAGGCATCTGACTCTCGCGCTGTGCAACAACCGAGATTTCTACGGCTGCGCCCGTCGGTCACTTCTGTGAGCGTGCCGCACCTCTCTAGAGCTGGAACGAAGGCTCTTCGAAGATCGAACTCTCCTACAATGGAAAGGATCCCCCGATGGGCGGAATAGAATGGCCGTTGGAACGGTGACGCGTTTGCGTGCCGGTCCGACACTGCAACCAAACATTTTTTTTCGGTCCAAGGGGAAGCTCCGACTTTAGTCATTATATATGATATGGCTCGTGGAATCTCGCTGATACCGCGAGAGGCCTACGCTTCCTTCACGAACGAACACCGGTTGGCCGCCAACGTCGTCCGAAAAATCGGTGGCAACCACAGGCTTGCGCTGACGCTCGGCGAAACCGCATGTTGCATTCCTCGGCACAGGCCACCTACCAACTGAGCCGCTTCGTATTCACTTGACGTTTCTAGTTCTCCAGAAGTCACATGAGGAGCCTGCTTATGTCGACTTAAGTCCAGGCTGACGCCAAGAAAACGCGCCGTGTAGTTTGTCGGTCTTCGCCCTTACCTCAAATTGTGCTGGTAGATTTTGCTACGCCGATAATGGCTAAAACGGAGCTAGCACCGCTCTCTCAGCAGCTCCGCCCGCACACGAGACAGACTCCTAAAACCGAAGTTTTCACCGCCGCAGCACATTTGCAGGGACCAGGTGAGAACCCCTTTCGCAGAAACGCCAACTAGATCGTTCTAGAGGCAAGGTCCGCGCTGCCCAGACGATCTATTGAGTTACCGCGGTGCACGTGGCGTCGCGACAGCTCGGCGCCAGCTGGCCAGCTCGCTGCTTCAGCTCGATGCGTTGTGGATACCAGAGATGCACGGGCTTTTTCTTGATGGGCAGAGCAAGAGATATCGCGAGCTCGCTGTCGCCACCACATGCCACGGCATGTTTATTCGTCTTTTCATGGCCATTCGGAGTCTAGCAGAAGACTTCGCGGCCTGGGATTGAAGCTTGCTCTGGCCCCGCCGTCAGGGAAACAAAAGCGCTGGAGCCGTTTCGGTAGCGCCACAGGAAGCAGGATTGTTCTCTGCTTTCTGTAGTTCACCCCAGCCAATCGTTTATCCATCTCTTGGCACGGCATTCTAGTGGAAACAAATATAATGACTCGCTCAACGATGCTCCCCGTAGTTCGCCGAAGCGGCGCAAACGCGAACCGTCTTGCATAATCTCTAAAAAGCCTGCGATCAGCCCTGTTCATGTAGTAAGGCGGCTTTTTGTTGCGTTAAACTGTAGGCGCGATTCGGCCGATGGGTTGAGTAGAAAAGGTTCAAGCATCAGCCATGCTCGTCGGATCACGTCGATTGAAGCTCACCCTCATCCCGTAACAGATAAATCGGCGTCCCAGACCTACCCAAAAGCTCCTTGTACATAAACTTGCCCCACCCGGTGAATCATCACCGCTATGCAAAATGCTATGCTCGGCAGAACGGAACAGACACCCCTAGCATGAGAGTCATGAATACTTGTCATCGTCCTGCTTTTTGGTAGGTGCTCAATGTCTGCCGTCCGGCACAGTACAGAGCAAATGTTAGACCAGAGAATGGCACTGTTGCTCTGACGCCGTAGGTGAAAAGAGTGAACTTGTGCCGGAAGAATAAGTGATTTTCTCCGCAATGGCATCCGAAATCAGCAGCACATTTAGCATAAGCTGGCGGCTCACTGGACGTTCACGGACAATATCAACAGAAGCCAAGGTTCGATAAATTCCTGACAGACCGCCATATCGCCAATATGTAGTCTGTAGACTCCACAATCTACTTCCTGTGATGGGGATGCGGTTGCGCCCGCTTAGGCAGGCGAGAGACTCAGTGGGCGCTTCATGAACGCACAGCATAGAAAACGTGTTATCTGTTTTACAGCCGAGGTTGGTGAGGCGGCGGCAGGGTTGACCTTTCTGCCCCGTTGTGTATCAAAGAAGTTCAGCTTGTACCGATAGGATCGAGTTGATACCGGCCGGAACTGCACGTGAAAACGTAATATCGCATTTATAAGCATATATAGTCAAAGAACGTTGTTAATCGTTGTGCAACTCCAGCCTGCGACACATAATCTTAGCCACGACTCGGTCAAATGACAACAATGCCGGTAATCTACGGAAGCTTTGAAACCGTCACCAGTAAATTTGAGAGTCTCAGCGTACTATATTGTATCAGCGACATGTTCGTCCAGCCGCGGTTGCAGGAGAACTCAAAGACAGTATCCGTCACAAAAGTGACATCATCACGCTGAATCTTAAGACGGTGGAGAGCAGAAAACGGCAGCTGTCTGAGAGGAACTATTCTCGAGGCGCCTTCTGTCATACAACAGAGAAACACGGGCAAATTATGCGGCTTACCCCCCCTATCGAGCACCAAGTTACGCAAACAGGAACACCCGTAGAAGCACCGTTTTCACCATTAGCTGGTGAATCATATCTATGCTGTCTACATCTCAAGGCCCTTGTATGCGACTCGGAATCGTAACCACACTAATTGGTGAGCCTATCATCTTCACAGTTAGTTGGATCGAAACGCGGAGGGATCACATACTAGACGAGCATTACATGACGATTCTTGGCCGATTCTCTATGGGAGCTGTATGTGACACATCCAGGTTGCCTCCTACCTCCTACTTTAACAGCACACCTGTCTGGCGCCAAGCCCCCTTTATCGTGGCAACAGGAGTCTACAGCGCCCAACGGTCGCATGCCCTTCAAGATGACAGAGTATTTCTGCATAGGGGGGGCTGATACGAGAGATACCTGACGAGTGTGGGCCGAAAGCAACTGGCATGATCATATTCCCTCCGGTAGGGGCCATGCGCAATGACCCGGCCACCGGTACGGTTCATGTGACTTCGTCGCTTGTCTCATGCAGACCGTGAAAGGATAGATTGCTGGAGTACACGGGAGAGCTGTGTAAAATATATGCTAGCCCCAGCTCTGCAAAGGAATATAGAGGTGTGTAAATGCGTTGTAGCAGGCGGGCCCAAGGTTATCTTATAATATGGGTGAAGCCAATAAGTCCCTGTGTCTAGTACGCCGGAATGCCAGCGATGCTGGAAGTCAGAAAGGACTTTTCACGATATGTCACGAATTCATTTCACTTGCCACAACTAGCCCGCTCACGATGTCATGACGCAGGGGGGGCACATTCATGCTGCGCAGACCCGTTGCTGGCAACACGGGCCTCAAGACGGCTCCAGATACAGAAGGCGCGACTGCAGGCCGCAGGAATGAATCAGTTATTCCAATTCTTTCACTTGGTACCGCATCTCCCTTCGAGGATACAACTGGAACTCGCGCACCTCAGAATGAAAAAGCGACTGGAATTATGTACGCTAAAATAATGGTTTTGACCTATGGCAGCATTGCCGTTACCAGATATTCTATTATACATACGCTGACCCCCCCACTGCCTCACTGTCGGATGAGACTATTTTCGGGACTCGCAAAGAAGGTTTAGACACCTTGGCTAATTGCAACGACTAGGCCCTTTGCACTTCGGACGCCCAGCTACAAAGAGTAGCGAGGAGACGTCAGGCCGTTGTGCACCGCACTTCCCCTCATTCGTTCTGCGTGGCGACCCGTCAGCCGGGAACTCGAAAACGCGAGAAACCAAACGAGAAAGCGAAAGAATCAAACCGTAGAGTATGAGACAAAGTGGAAAAATAGACAGACGGGTGATCGGCGTAAATACGCGGTAACCAACCAGGGTCAGCGCGGGGCTGAATTCGCGGGGAGACTTACGGGAGGTGGTGGTATAATGGCATCCCAGGGCGAGAGTGTCACCCGAAGTACTGCAGAGAGGCACATCATTTAATCACTCAATAAAAGGGAGGGCGAAACTTTAGGGGCTTACGTTGCGCAGGGGTTTAAGGCCGATTTCATCAACGCAGTGGGTGACGGCGACCCACAAGGCGATATGGGGGAGTAAGGAGCGGCAGCCATTTTCTCGGTTCATAGTCTGCGTGTCATTTGGTGTCTTGCTGTGCCTGAACTGGCACAGCCGCCGTCCGGTCAACTGAAACAATGAGGCACAAACCCTAACGACGATATTCCCGTGCCGGTCGACGCTGCATGACGCTGAATTCACAGGGCCACTTGATCACACCGGACTAGCAGGATCGCGCGATGAGATTCAGGACAAACTTTTGCCATGGGTCACGTCCGCACTACGATTCGTCCATGTAGAATTTGTGGCAGGCGGTCCACACAACGTAAGTGGCAAGCACTTACCGCATTCATGCCACTTTATTTCGCAGGAACAATGGTGTAGACCCAAAGCCAAAAGGAGTTTTCATTTTGTATACTAAACTGCCGGTAACTGCCACCACGTTGGAATGCCTGCATTGGCTCCTTGGCAGGGTGTGTGGCTGGTCCCCGTCGTCAGTTCATATCTGGAACCGGAAATCGTTGAGGATAAAGTTCATTGGTTTCCATGTGAGTGACAGTGTTCTGCGCTGCTGCCATCTTGGCATCAAGAACAGGTTCGACATCCGTATTTGGGGCAGCGAAGCGGCTTCACTGGTGTGCTGTTTCACCTTTTTTGGGCGGTGGTATATTTGCGGAATCCCTGTTTTGGTCGGTGGCACTAAAGTGACTCCTCGAGCATAACTGTTTTGGTTTAACCATATTTCTGTAGGAGAATGAAATTCAGCACTTCGAACAACCACGTGTGCAGAAACAAGCATTCGGGGGAAATCGAATCACCCACGATATGCCTTTCCTGTATGGCTTCCCTGTTCGCGCTGCGTACTTGAGAAATGTTGTCATCGTAGAGGCTGCGTTATTGCAGTGTGACTGTGGGTTTTCCTTTCGAAGGGTAGTGTGCATTTGTTGTTTGATGGACGGAGAGTGAGGAAGTTCGAGGTTCCGCTTAGAGATGGCGTAGAAATATCTGTAGTACTAGGAAGTTCAACTGCCGATTCCGTGAAATGTTGATCTGCCGTTGCCGCCGTGAGGGCGTGCTCGACCCTTCCTATTGCTCCATAAATCAGAATAGCGCAGCTTTCGATCATCTGCTTTCCGCCTCATGACGGGAAAATGGTATGACAGTTACCTATTTGAAAAAACGCACTTGTGCCACAGAAGTATCCCAATTTGAAACAGGAGCAGCTGCGGGAAAACGAAAGATCCGCACCTCTCTGGGGTTGTTAGGTGGAGAGTCAGCGTTTGATGTCAAGCTTGTTGGTTTGCGCAGGGGTGCCGTTTTAAAAAACACAGTGCCTCTTCAGAAGTCCTGGGAGGTCCGAGTGCCCACAAAAGTGTTTCCGCGCAGTACAGGTCCCTTAGAGGAGGTAAACCCCGGGAGTTTTGCGTCTGTGATCGAAACGCCGTCAACTGGTTTTGTGCACAACCACAACGTGCAGATCGTCACTACACTTGCAGACAGGGTAGTATGATGGACGTTTAGATCAAGCGATAGGCGGGCAACCCACACCGATGAAATTGCTTTGTCTTTCTGAAGTAAGGCCGTGGCTCATGTATGAGTCATATCTAACCTCCCAAGCAGCTGGACACACAAAATGCTGTGCCAAGTTAAAGTTGAGTCATGATCTGTTAGCTTCATCCAAAGCGCTTTTCAATGTGATCCTTGATAGATGCGACGATGCTCAGCTGTTCAGCCTTAACACGCTTGTTGATCCAAGTCGGTACTGCATCTGCCTTCAAATCAGCCTGAGAAAGCGAAACAGAAAAATGCAGCCGACAGGGTAGAGAACCGCACGGGAGTTTTGCGGGTGCGTGCCTGACAACCTGGTGATACCGGGCTTCCTGGCGGCTTATAAAAAATGTTAGACAAGCCAACTCGGTCTAGGAAGTAAGTATGTCGCTAGGGATGCGCGATTTCCTAGTACGAGGCACAAGGCCATTGGGTTTGGCTTCTATCTGCGTGCCATTCGTTTGCATGGGGCCATTTGGTGACAATAGCAATCTTTTTAACTTCGCGATAGTTTGTTTTTCAACCTACCTGCGTGACAAAGGAGATTTGGATGGCTCCATTTGAGAGAAACTGCAAGTCGTAACCACCTTTTAGGAAGGTAGCTCTAACGAATGTTCCAGCTCCTGATGGCCACAGATCAGCGGCGGCGGGCGCGTGAGGGTAATCCACGGAGCGCAATCCAAGGATTATACGCGTCTCTGAGATCTGATAATGCACACCACAGACGGATAAAGTAAACATTGTCCTCGAAGTTTTGCTCATAACCGGACGGTAGTAGCTAAGAAGCAACTATAAGTCAATAAGCTGTCAGTAGGCATCCCCTACATTTCTTTTACAACGGCTGCACTGTCAAACAACCACAATTGACCACGGCAGAACGAAAACGGAAGCTCAAATGTACAATGACCCGGATGGAATATTCCTGTTCAGTCCGATCACTACTGAGTTACCATCTGAACAAGATGGCAGACTCTTAATGGGTCCTACTCCATGGCATTCAAAGTGTCTCACGAAGGAACACCACCACACAGCGATGGTGTGGCGACCACCGGTGATTGGGACGAAGCCCTCGAGCTCTTCGCTGATCCTCCGGTGACTTTCGCGTCGTTTTCTTACCTTTTTCTGATAACAGAGAAGCGTGAAGTCTCTGCCAGCGAAGCCCCACTGGCCCTTGAATGCATGATATACGATACGTGCTCCACACGGCAAATCGTCCAAGTTGACAGCTGTTCCCAAAGATATAGGGCACAAGGACAACAGAAACAACAGACAGAAATCGATAAGCAACAAATGGGGACAGCGGAGATACACAGAGTTTGTTTGTTCCATTGCTCACGCCGATTGAGAGGAACGAATGTCCCCTCCACTAAACATTCGCGAAAACAGGCAGCGCTCCATGGAATGATCGGGGCGATGGAGAACGCACCCAGATGCGTCAGAGTTACCGTCCATTGAAAAGGCAATAATCAGAAGGATTCACTGCCATTTACAACAACAAAGACACGGCTTGTGCTGGAGAAAAATGGTCCCCAATTCAGCCGCAGTGGCCCCGACAGCAGTTGGGACTATTGAGAGTGACTGCATCAGATTCAAATGCGTGGAGCTCAGCCTGCGGACGACGCGAGCAGTTCTAAGGGGCTGTGACCTGGGGGTAGCTAGTTGCCATTCACTTTTTTGTTTGCCGTGTTCCCGGTCAGTCTGCCGATCTCGCAACCACGAGTCGATTGTAAACTTTCCAACATTTCCCCTGACGTTGGTTTTCATGGCGCGTGTCAAAAAACCACCCGTGGATTCCTAGAACAGGATTTTCGGTCGGAGTCTTCCAAATGAATCTACAATTCCACAAGACGATTGAGAGTGCCTCACCTTTCAGGAGCTGAGGATCAAACTGCAGCTTGTTCTCTGGGTCTTTAAGGTAGTCGATGACCGTCTCCAGCGATATTCCAGCGTTGTTCAAGGTGATGACTCCCATTCCCACAACAGGCAATTTTCGATCTGCCTCATCGTCTCTTTGGAAAATTCGGCTTCCACCTTTTCCCTTACTGACAGACCACCCTGCTGCTGACGGATCCGGTCCTAAGGCACTGTCAACGAGGTCTTTGACGGCTGAGACCGCCTGTTCACCCTGAAAAGCCGGAACGGAGGAAATGCACAAAAAAAAGGTACTTCAAAAGACTTAACTCCGTGTTTGAGAGCGAATTCCCCCAGCGCAGCTGCACACACAGCAGACAAGTGTAGACATACATTTCTACGTACAGGTGAACAGGAAATCTGATTCCGTACCCACAATCGAGTAAACCCGCTGGCAATACACGGGCCTCTCTTCTTCACGTGATGTGATGTTGCGTCCCGTATAGATGCCTGACTGTCAAAGCCACTGGAGGCAAGGAACGAGAAACGAAAATCACGTCACATTTGGAGCGAGTGGATTCCCTCCGCTGGGCCACATCGTCAACAATTAAGTGCAGCAGTTACGGACATAGACATCAGGCGAATACATCGTTTCCGCCGACGTTGTTACCAGGATTACCATTTGCAGAAACGGGTTCCCATCTTCTTCTCCGTCAGCGAGGCCTTCTCCGCCTCCAGGAGTTGCAGGCGACCTGGTGGAGCCTCCTGTAGAAATGCCCGGCTTTTCTACGCTACCCGCCGTGCCATGTTCTTGCTCGCCTCCAACTTTCTCTTCTGGCAATGAGGGCAGGTGCTGAGGGCCGAAAGAAAGACGCACGACGGATGGGAACAAAGATCGCATACTACTACGCGGAAGGCAGGTCAGTCGCTCGGTACTGCGGGAGCCTTCAAAAAATCAGTTGGAGCGATACGATGACGCAGCTCTTGGTATACACTGGTACAGCCGTGAGAGGCTTTCGTGTGTGCGTCCTCGCCGACAGTATACTGGGTTCGATACCCACGGCCAATCCTGTTGCTGCTTCACGGAAATGACGCCGATTCGAAAAAAAACACTGACCGTCTCGTCCATGGGCGGGGGACCGCTGACACGGTCGAAATAGCGATTGACGATGACATCCTGAGCCAGATTGTCCTTGTGGAGCTGAGCTGTGTACCACAACTGGTCTTTGGTATGATCTTCCTGAAGGACGAAAGACAGCAGAGAAGAGCCGAGCCTTCTTTTCCAAGCTGTGGTACCAAGCTTGTCGCCGCGTACGTTTCGTCAGGACTAAGAATTCACTGTTCGTCATAGGGCCGAGAGGACACCAACGCGAACTATGCCATGCTATCCTGCCTCCTTTTCTGTGAGAGGTAAAGCAGCTGTATGAACCGACCGAGGGGAATCAGTCTTTGCAAAAAATCAGTGCCACACACGACTAAGACCATTACCGGATCGCCGCTGTCGTTGACGATACGACGCGTTTCGTACAGAGTTGCGTTTAAGCCATCATTTCTCTGAACTGTCTTCAGGACAGACCCCTCCAGCCGCGTCGACGACTTCCACGCCCCTCCTGCGTCCTCGTCGCTCTGCTCCACCCCCAGACCGCTGAGATTCAGGTGGATGGTCTGTAGACGTTTTCCACAGAAGAGACAACAGCACATGCAGAGCTATGCATCAGCATTAAGGTCAACTCGATGATTACACCCATGATTCATATGCGCTTCACTCCGCCGATAGCTGCCTGTGTAAGACCCTGTGTCCAACGGTAAGGCCGTGCGGAGACCTCAAAAAATGTTCAAATGAAGGCCGACGGTCTAAAAAGCTGGACACCACCACCATGGACAAGGCAGTTATATCTACCAAACCCGTTTGCGGCTTTATATCTCCTCTGCAGGACTCCTCGTTAAATTTGATTTCGAATTTTCAACATTTTGCATTGGGACTGGACACAAACGTCTGGAAAATATTACATACATCTGAAGATTTCCCTTCTGATGAAGAGGTGTCCCAACCTATCCAACTCGGGTCGTCTGATGGGATAGTCTTGAAAGCGTCCTACCTTTGTGAGACCAGCTGTAAGAGTCGTGGCGACGCTCAGTTCATTCTTGTCTTCATCGTAGTCATATGTCAACTGAGGCGTAAATTTCTCGACGGCCTGGCGCACTACCCAGGGGATGCCCAGATGCTGGGTCAGGGGGCTCATACTTTCGGACTTGCTTCGGTTGAAGAGCCATTCACCAAGGAACTGGTTGACCCGCTGAAAAAAAATAAACCGCGTTTGCTCCCGATGGGAACCAAGCCACGTAAGTGCTGAGACAGGGCAGGACGAACTGCGCTGAAGCAATCAAAAGTCTCATTGGGAGGCCGTTCCTGCGTTGCTGGAAGACATTCCTCCTTGCCTCTCCTGGCGTACAACGACCCTGCGGCAGTTCCCGTTCCGCTTACAGACACAGGCGAGCAAGTGTAGTTTTTGGCTCGGCTTCAACGCAAATAAGCTGCGCAGCTTAACCCTCAAGAGTAGCGCATGTCGCAGCAAAGCTTGTAGGCCGTAGTGCCCCCACGAAGTGTCAACCTTCTAAGCGTCACCCTGTATCCAGCTTTTTCAGCGATATCTCTGCGCAGCTTCCCCTACCTTTTTGATATCTTCCGGGCGTTCCCTTAGCGGTGTTTCAGGAGCTGAGGACGGTGGGGCCACAGTCGTCAAGGCAGTGCTTCCTGGTCCGCGGGGAAGAGACGCTATGTACTGATCAGTCGCCGCCGACTGAAGGCCACAAGCGGGAGAACAAGCAAAACAGACACAAATATGGCGCCTCCAGAAAAGCTTCAGGGACGAGCGGAAGAACACACAGTGTACGGCCCCGCTGGTAGGGCACTCCGTCTTCACCAGAGCCTTCCGCTACACGTTTAAGAAGATGAAATCTTACTCTAAAGGTGCCCGACATCGGAGCTGTCATCCTGGCAGGGCTTTCATGTGTGTGGCGGGGAAAGAAGACAAAACATCGTGGTAGGATACAGGCAACACAAATCAGAAGTAGTGCAGTGGCTTAGAGCTTAAAAGGCAAGACTGGAGTCAAGCAAAAGCCCGAGAAAACTGATCTACAGGGGGCTCGCCTCACAAGCTGCCTGGTGTTGACGTGAGGCACGGCCTCGTCTGTTTTTCCGTGAGCGTCTTCTTCTTCCTTGATCTCCGCGTGAGCAGCGAGACCGAAGACCGTCAGAGTCATTTTCTGAAGCACTGCTGCCTCGAAGAGGCTTGGGGGTATTCGGCCACCTCGTGCGCCCCGTTGAGTCGTTGGAGGGGAGAGAATAAGAAGAGACGGGAAGAAACAACGGAGACATCGAGTGACGAAGGGAAGAGGAGGCGACGCCGGCCCGACAACACTTGGAAGGCCAACCACACGGCAGGTCAGGGGAGTGACTTCTTCCGCCTAAGGCACACACGACCACGTAGCCAGGTAGCGACACAGCATAGAAAGAAGTAAAGGTCTTCTGAAGAGGCTGTGACGCCTGAAACATGCCTAGCCACAACGAGCACTACGGTTAGCGCTTCCGCCTGCTTCACGTTCTCGGTTACAGATTCATGCTCTGCGCATCAACTGTTTGCAGCCAAACAGAGAGGGCGAGAAGCGCATGAAAGAAAAACAGAAATGCACATAGCCCCTCGTATTCAGTGTGGTTATCTGATCAACACACCAAACTTGAAGGGAACCATGGGGGAAGGTAACAGCAGCCTAACAAAAACAGTGGTACGGACAGTTTGTCGAGCTCATCAACGCATGCGGGGATCCACAAAGATGTGTACAAAACATACGTATGCATGTACCGACGAATAATCACGCACGCGACGAAGGAATCGACACGTGACGATGACTTTCGGGACTACGACAGCTGCAGCGGGTTCAAACCCCCCCCAGCGGACATTCCACTCATTCTCCAAGATGGCGTTCCCCCTTCTTGAGT
Organism: Neospora caninum Liverpool; assembly: GCF_000208865.1. Classification (NCBI taxonomy): domain Eukaryota; phylum Apicomplexa; class Conoidasida; order Eucoccidiorida; family Sarcocystidae; genus Neospora; species Neospora caninum. The sequence continues at coordinate 1,456,366 of NC_018387.1, forward strand.
GATGCTTTCATCGACTAAAGCGCCCTACCTCGTTGCGCTGCACAGCAAATCCGAATTCGTGCGCACTCAAATCACGCTCAGCCATCTCGAGAACAAGCCTGAGCTGAAAATGACCATCGACAGAAATCCCAAAAGAAAGGGGAACATGTGTCCCCATCGGGCGTAAATAATGGCGAAACGACGCCTCCGCCAGAACCCAAGAAGCGGGAGAAACAGAGACAGCTGAGGCCGCTGAGAACGAGAGAGTAGGGCCGCGCGCGTCTCCCACCACACTCGTTCCCCTCCCTCTATATCGGCAGTGATTCGAGCAGCCAGGCCGGGAGAGAACAGCAAAGGGTGTCAGCGACATCTGATAACGACAGCACAAGTATTAGGCATGCATAACGCCGGACGAGCCCGTACAAAGAAGAAGAAAAGAAGGGCCCTGCCTGGGAACAACGAGAACACGCACCTTCGAAGTGGTTGACGGGACAGCCCAGGAGACGAAGGAGAGAAGCACGGCTAGAATCGTCGCCTGCAGAGCCTGGGAGGACCACCCAGAAAACGGTTCTTCTCCCTGTGCTCCCCGTTCCGTCCCAGCGACACGAAGACTGTTGATCTGGCCTATCCCCCCGACTGAGCCGGTTTCTCCCGACGCGCGCACCGCGACGTGCGGGTGGGAAAGAGTGACGGCGAAAAAGGTGGACGAGGCCACTGCGGCGAGAAGAAGGGTCAGCTGGCTACCCAGGATAGGCACCCAAAGATCCAGAAAATCAGCAAAAGATTTCCCGCTGCCACTGAAGCTCCTGCGGGAGGAGAGTTGTTCGTGGTCGGCGCGGATCGAGAGGAGGAGGATCGCCACGAGAGAGAGAACAAGAAAGGGAAGAAGGACGCCGTGAATTGCGGCGAGAGGAAGAAGAAGGAGAAGAACAAATGCTCGACGATACAATGGACCAAAGGCGAATGGATGGAGGGAGGCCTGGAACTGCGGAGTGAGAGACCGACATGCTGAAGAATCGAGGAATGGCAGAGAAGGGACCCTCTTACAGAACCGCCCGAAACAGAGGCGACAAAGAAGAGAATCGAGAATGCAAGCAAAGACGAAAACCAGAAGGGATGTCGACGGAGGAATCTGCAGCGCTTGATCCGTGAGGAGAAGAACCAAGAGGGAAAAGACCGAGAAGAAGAGTGACGAGACCTCCAGATAGGATTTGATGACAGCGTCTGCACCATACAAGAATCGGGGGGGAAGGCACACCAAGGGAACATGGGAGGCTGTCTCTAGAAAAGAGTGTTTTCGCCGTGTGCCAGTAAATGCCAGAATCGAAATGCAGTGTCGAAATGCGGCATCCTATATCGAAAGAGCTTACCACACGTAGACCAAAGACGGAAACATATAAAGGGATACGGCAAGTCCCCCATCACGGCCCGGGCAAGGTGCCAAAAGGCAACCCGCAGCCTGACGCCAGCGCAGGACCCGAAAGCGCCCCGTTCGAATGGAGACACTCACCTGACCTGTTTGCGAACAAGGACTAAACGCTGAGGGTCGTCGATTCGACTGCACTGGACTACACGCCTTACCAGGTTGTCTGACAGAATGATCGGTTCCATCGTCTGTCCTTTCGTAGCTCGACTCTGTCTCGACACCCAAAGGGGCGGACGACGGGTGACGAATGCCGACTAGCTTCCTGCTCATCCAGGAGGACCAGCAGGCTACCAACCGGCCCACAGAAAGGAAGAACAGTGCGAGCAGCAGAAGAGGGACATTCTCGACAAGCCCGCAAAGAATCTGTGCCACATAGATGGACCCCTGGAATCGGCCGGAAGAGCCCGCGGCACCAGTGTACGGCAGGGCAACAGAAACGGAAGGGAAAGCCGAAGAGAGACAAACGGAGTCGACACCAGAATCCACCATGGGGCGGGACGGGCACGCGCAGCTGGAAAAACTCAGGTAGCTCGGCAAGGAGCGCCAACCCAGAAGAGGAAATTGAACGAGGACGGGTCTCAGCACCATTCCGACCGCTGGGATGTCCAGTGGAACAGGAGGCAGGAAGAAGTCGAGCCCGGTAAGGCACAACGCGACGAGAACAAGATGCAAGCAAATGTACAGTCCGAGCCGCGTTGCACTCGTTGTCGACCAGAACCTGAAGCAGGAGCAGGGTACACAAAGGAACGATCTACAAGTTCTCAAATACCCAAAGCTGTGCTTTCGCGTAAGCATGTCTATTGAAGAATCCAGTAACAATACGTCGAAGTACAACACACCGCACATCCTCGAGACAAAACGTACACCTAGAATATGCATTGGCGAGTCCCGGTACGAGGGAACATGCGGGCGGGACAGCCAGTGGCTACAGTGCCTAAAGCAGTGAGGAAACTATGGCTGAATGGGAATACTAAGGGAAAACATGGGACTGGTGTTTCAAGCACCACCATCTGGACAGTGAGCACTTTTGAGACAACTTTTGTTCCTCAACCGGCGTCGCCATTTAGCAAGTGTTCGGCCCACTTACGGAGAGCTCGCTCGAGGAGAGAAGACCGGGTCTGCGTTTTCCCTTGTTTCAATCCCGCCATCCGCCAGCCCCCTGATTACTGGAACCGTTCCTGCCGCTGGCCCAGAAACAGAGGACGAGCACTCAGCATGATGGTTGTGAGGAGCGGGTCCCACTGAATTGTTCACGACTGAAGTCGAACGGGATGTTTGTTTTAGGAAAGCTCGACGAAACAAAGGGTGGGCCGCGAAGGAGAGCCTTTCCGAGGGAGACGCCGCGAAGGTTAGGAGAGCCTCGACCTTCTGGCGAAGCACGTGCACCGGCCACTCGAAGAAGAGCAGCGAGGAGAAGGGCGAAGTAGATGAAAGGGACGAAGATGACGACGCGAAAGAGGCGAAGGGAGGGAGACTAGGCAAACCAAGAGTGTACCGGAAAACGGGGACCTGAGCACAGAAACAGACACAAGACAGCTTTTGAACAGGATGACACAACAGCAAGGTATGAACACCCAAAGGGTGTGGGGAAACGGAGAAACACTTCAGGTGCCTTCCGTTAAACTCCTCTATGGAGAAGCCGACAACTAGACGGTATACGAGTGGATCCCCCCAAGCTGATTCATGCACAGAAACATTTCCCGATCCACCGCCAACCTGATGTAAACTGTGACTGATATGCCCCCCCACCTATGCCATGAGGGATATCTCTCACGTTGGACAGGAGCGCCGTCGCGCCTCCCATTATTCTCCAGTCCCGTTCCCTGGCTTGGCCGTATACGTTCCCCTGTCCCTCCTTTCCCTCTCGGATGCACTTTACTGTTTCGGCCTTCCATCCGTTCACTTCTTCCCGCACGCTGCTCACAATGGCTGAAAGGCGCCGGAGCTGGGACAGCAGCACGAGGCAAACGGCAATTCCGATAAAGCCTCGAACTGCCCTCGACGCGTCCACCACTCCAAGAAGCACTTCTGCCACCGTCAGCGCCGCCGCCGATGCAGCTCGGACACTCGCCCCCCCAGCACCAGAAGAAAGTGCAGCCGCTGCATCTGAGGCGCCCGGGCGCGGTGTCGACTCTCTTGCGGCGGCTGTCAGCAGAGGCCACAGCGAGGGAACGGCCCAGCGGAGAACTCTCTCCCCCAGGGAAAGCAAAAGAAGGAAGACGAGGAGACGACGAAGCCAGCGGACAAAGAGAGAGAAAGCCGCAGCTGGATAACCGAAATACGCAGCCTGAAGGAAAAAAAGCCCAGATCGGTCGACGCGGCAAGATCCACATAACGAACCAAAACCCGATGGAGAAGGGGACGTGAGACCGAAAAACGTGAGTAGCAACAGGCAGATGCGGAACGGCAAAAGCATCGCGGCTAAAGGACGAATAAAGGTAACTGGAGGTGGTGTTACAGGTGGAACGCGCCTTGACGGATTGCGCGATCTACGGCATTGGGTAAAAGAAGCACATGCGGCGAAGAACTCCAGTTCCCATTATTGTCGCAGCCGAAGGAGTCGACGAGTTAAACGAGCACATCGTCTCCGCAGCCGCCACAAACGAGCGCACTCGGAACTAGCACAGCTGCGCGACGGAACCATAGCACCGGTGTTTTGAGAGTTCCTCCACTGCAGAGACAGAGAGGGAGAAGTAAAAACCTACAACCAGGACGTCGTAGGACGCGGCAGACGTGACCGCGAGAGGACGACACAGTGGCGACGAAGCGCCGCCTTTTGCAGCAGTCTGGCGTCTGCGACAAAAACAGTTTTGGAAGCCTCCAGACCACCAGGGAGCTTTCGCCTGGAGCACTGCCAGCAGCCGCGGCTGATGCAGCGGGAGGAAATCCTCCACGACGCCTGCTGCGATACAAACCTCCAGCACGCTCAGGCCCTGTGGGTAAAGGACCGGAACGAGCAATTCGGCAGCAAGTGAACACACACGGAACTAGCGTCAGTGGCGACGCGAACCCTGAGGAATACCAAAGTACAGACACCTGGGAGCGCGGCAGCGTATTCGAGCCGTGCAAAAAGGACAGGAAGCTCAAAGATGCGCGAGAATGCGCCAACGGGGAAACCCCCGCGAAGGCGCCTTCCCAGGGGAACGCCGGCCACTGGCGTGGAGCGCGCAAAGTTTCCCGGCCAAGTGCAAACAATTCAAAACACGGTAGCGGCAGCGCCTCCTTCTGTTGCCTCCATGGAGGCAAAGCAGTGGCGCAGTGCAGCGTGAACAGGGCGTGGCTCTTGATTCTTTTGGTACTCCCACGCGTCTCTTCCCCAAGCCAGCGAAAGGATACTGTGCGACCGCATCACTTCCCTTACTTGCAAGCTCGGATAAGGAGCATCGGCGCCAAATCGCATGGCGAAAAGCTCGGATCTCATCAACTCGATCGCTTCATTTGGAGTCAGAAACAAGCGCGAATCTTTTCTGGAAAAAAGGAACACCGTAGAGAAAAAAGTGTCGCAGCCGGCAGAACAACTTGGAACTTGGAACAAGAACAAAATGTCGACCTCGGCCTGCCCTCTATTCATACGCATATATATTTGCAATGGCGGTATACATATACCTTCACACAGGGATGCACAAACCCATACATGTGCATCCCGAGAGGGACGTCACAGGAAGAATGGACAGGAGTGGGTAGCCCACGAAGATTCACGAAAGAGACAGACCCGCTGGCCTGAATGTGGGGGGGGGGGGGGGCATTCCTTTCCGTCGTTTCCACGACGCTTTTAGCTTGCGATTGCTCGCCGACGCCACTGCCCTTCCCTGTTTTTCGTCATATGGATATATATGTATATGGATATATATGGAGATATATGGAGATATGTGGATAAACAAGTGAGAGATACAAGAAGGGACAGATGCAGAACGAAGGATCGGTGAGAGACGGCGTACCTGCCCCCTTTGAAAAAAGCTCTACAGGCCGATCTATACGGAGCGAAGAAGACGCCGTCGCCAGTGAGCTTCAAGCCGCCCACTTCCTCGAGAACTAGAAGCAGTTTCTCTGTGTCCGCGGTCACGACCACGAATTTTCTTTTGCTGCCATCGCAAGACGACGATCCAGGGAACAGGAGCCGGCTTAAGGGGAACGCTGAAGCCACTCTTGCGCCAAACGGTTTCCTTGACTCTCGGCTGCTTTCTTCGAGTTCAGAGACCATTCGAAGCACAGGGTGGCCTCTCAGTTTGTTTACAAGGTACTGTTGAAGACGAAGGAGCACAGCATTCTCTGAGCCCATCAGCTCGTGCGATTCGTCGCGAACGGCGGAGCCTACGCACCGCAGCACGAGCAACAACTGACTTGGACTGTTCGGGGAATTACGGGGGCTGCGGTCCCCCGGGGGCGGCGTGGCCGCTTTGGAAGCGACGGAATGAGACATACGCCTGCCACACACACTTGGGGCGGGGGAGAGGAGCGAGGACGAAGACGCCGAGGAGAGCTTCCTTTGACCGACACCGTCCCCGTCAAGAAACGGTTTCTTTTCCTCGCGAGCGTGGGCAGACAGCTGCGGAACTGCGGCTCCGACGGGTGGAGAGAAGAAGGGGAAAACGCGTTGACTCAGGAAAGCTGGAAGCTGAAACTTTGAAGGGAAACATAAAGGGGTGGACATGCAGGGCGTGTGAGACTGCAGCGAAGAAGATGACCCCGTTCGCCGCAGAGAATTTCCTGCCGGATGCGGCCAGGAGGACGACGGCGAGCCCCGGCGTCGCATCTGAGGAGCACCGCAGGCACAGCCACGAAAGACACCGAGACGCAAATGAGAGCAGGAGGAACCCGTAGCCTAGCAAACGAAAACAACAAGCGAAAAGTGCGTAACCGCAACAACTGCAAGGGGCATCGAGATGTCCTCTGAGCGGGCGTGGAAGGTATCCGCCAGCGGTATCTCCGCGTCCACCACATGTATACGTGTGCACACGTGTACTATCCACAAACAGATGCAGCTCTCTATGTAAAAGACCCCTGGCTCCTCCGCTCTAGCCGGGAGGTACACGCTGCACGGGTAAAATCCCCGTCGTTCGTCCCTGGAACTTTTCTCCTGTGTTCGAAGCCGTTTCCCCACCCCAACGCTTGCGCAAAGAATTACTGTCTTGATAGCGTGGATCGACATGGTGGATGGTTTACAAGGGAGCAGCAGCGCGGTTCCGACTGCTGAACGCTGTAACACGACGGAGGATAATTAGTCAAACACCAGCATTCGGCTGCCTTTTCACGCTCAAAAACGTCGCCTGTGATGCACATTACTCGTGCCGCTCAGTTAGCACGGTGAAACAGATAAGACATGGTAAGAGACGCCGAGTCAGCGTGCTTGCGAGACACAGCTACAGTTGAAGCACTTACTGTCAGACCGGACAGTGAGGATTCTTGGCCAAGGGCGTTGCCAGCCCCGTGTTGCCGTTGCTGGACGTAGAGCATCTGCTCCTGGAGTTGCTGCTGTTGCCAGAGCTGTGCCTGATACCGCTTCAGCTCCACCTGCTGACGGCGCACGAGGTCGAGCAACTCGCTCAGCTGCTGCTGCATCGTTTCTGAACTTTCGTCACCCGCCTCCATCTTCTTAAAAAAAATTTCCTGCTTCGTCTTGCCAAGAAAACTGATCAGGTTTAGCTCATAAGCACCTCTTTTCCGAACCGATTGTGTGATATGAGGCCCTCGGTTCTTTCAGGTGACTCGGTTGTGCAACCTCGCGTCACGAAAGAGCCTTCACGTCCCAGCGCCTTGGTGCGAAGAAGAGAGAAACCCGGAAGGCAAGAGAGAGAGCAGACCGCTTCCTCCTGCGGTAACTGCCGGGTAAGAGAAACATGCAAAGCTTTGGGACGGTCCGTATGGGGCAGCGAAGCAGATGCCACTAACGGTCTATGCCCCTGATGGTGTCGCTCTTAGGCAAAGATTCCCCCGAATGAATCATCATCCGCGGACACACGGTTTCCCCCAGGAACTCGCGCACACCATTTATGTTGTCCGGCGTTGCCCCCCGAGCCAAGCCAGTGGAGTTGCCGTTGGTTCAGCTTCAGCATTTCCTTTTCGCGCAACCGATATCTCCTCTTTGTCGCCCAAGGTCCGCAAACGCTTTCTTTGAAAGAAGTATCCTGCAGCAGAGATACGGTTACCGTTGTACGGGTCAACAGAGTGCGAGCCCCCACAAGAGAGGCAAGACGTCCGAACGGGGAGGTGGTAAATACCTACGATAAACGAAAAAAAAAGGAACAGCCCATGTACCATAGGAGAGCCTGACGCCACCAGATCCTTCGCCAAGTTCAGTTGCTTTCTCAACGGTTGACCCGAGCCACACAAGACAATCGGGACGGTCACTAAAGGAAATCATTCCAGCTCGATGAGAAGCGAACCCAGAAAACCGCTGTTCCAGCATCTATATTTGCTATTTATCATGTGTTTCGAAACCGAGTGTTTGGGGACTCCACGTTTTCGCGTTCGCATGCCCGGTTGTTTCGGACTTTTGCCCAAAACTCCCGTCCGGCGTACTTGCATGCACCGCTGTCTCGGCAGCGTTGCATTCGTGGGATTTGCTCATTGCAGTCAGTTTCGTGTTTCGCTGCATGCCCCCACTACTTCCATTTGAAGCGCGGGGAATTCTCACTGGTTTCTCTGTGGTGCACTGATCATGAAGGAGATGACATTTTTACTTGAGTGAGATTTACCCGAAATCATTTTTTCGCGGGCACACAGGATCTGCAGCTACCAGTCTCTTCTATGTGCCGTGGGGAGAACACAACAAAATACTGCAGAAACAGCGTAATAGCGTAATTGGCAATGTTACAGAAACTAAACTGTGACTCATCGACAGCTCGATGCCCCTCGAGTGTCGGGGAGGAGCCGCGATAAGTGATAAGTTACTGGTGGCCTGTGCCACAGTCGCCACTGTTCCAAATGCCGCGTCACCGCTAAAGATTAGAAGGCTGATTAGCGTATAGCTACAGCATGAGAACACGAAAGTTATTCAAGATAGCCAGAAAACCGTCTGGCGGGTCTTCCACCCTTCATCGAGTTACCAACGACGGTGTCGGCCAGTAATAGACGCTACAGCTGGCCGTGGTAAGATTACCAACCGAATCGGAAACATTCACAATGGTACCCGAACACCTTGAATAGGCCCCAGTCATAATGTGAGAGCGAGTAACCTCAGTTCCAGCAGCCCATTCAGGAAATAGGGGCTGCTGTGATAGGAAACAGCTTGTAGGAACGACACTGGCGTACGTTGCAAAAGGAAGCTGGTAAGAAGGGCCCGGTAGGTCAACTTCCGTTAACTCCCAGTGTTTCGCTCTTCGTGGCTCTTTTTGTGGAGGTAGCATATTCCCTGTTCAATTGCCGATAATTCTCCACTCGATGAATGTTCACCGCAGGCTTGTAGATGACGCAAAATCAATGTTTATGAACGTCAAAATATCATCTTTTTAAAAAGAGAACTGGCGGAGAACTACGCTTCACCGGCAAGTAGGATGAAACTTTGTAGGGTGTTTGCCCACGTTTCCGTGCACTCTAGCCAAGGCATTGATTTCATTAAAATGGAAATGCAGTGCCAACGGACCTTTCAATCTCGCTGGACAATGACCAGAAGTGCTTCATGATATACAGGCGAGGCGCACCGCGATCAGGTTTGTAACGCATGTTCTTTATCAGGTTTTTTGCCGCACTCGGCACTCCCACAACCAACGTCTTCAAGCGTGACGAACAGTACCTCTCAAGGCGTTCCGCATGTGGTTCGTCAAAGTACCGAATATTTTTTGTCAACAACAGGTATCCGAACTCCTCTTGTCCCCGAGCGCCACGCAGGGATATTAACTAGGGAGCACATGGAGCGGGAGATGGTAGGAGCACACTTCAGTGACACAAACCCAGTGTGTGGACCGTAGCCCGCACAAGATGTTGGTCCACTTGAACTTTTCTAAGAAACCAAAATTCCTGACCACTGAAGTCGGCTCTGACTTCTCCGTGACCACTTTCTCCCGTTTACCTAGAGAACAGGATAACGGAGGAGGGGGGGGGGTGAACGGTCTGTAATTGTTCGTAACAGAGCTGCGATTGGCGCGTTTTGCTGAACATGTAATACTCGTTTTTGCTTAGGACCGCGTAAGGAAGAGTCTCTTCGATAAACGCCCACACATGGGCATTTTCAACTATTGAGCATTAACTGGTGTCTTCCCATGAGTTTTCCATTCAGTTCCGGTATGGGTTACGAACCAGATCGACAAACGACACATATCCAGTGTGTGAACGACAACCCAATATAGACTAATATTCTCGTCTCTGGACCTCTCCATTCTTATTTCTAGGCACCTCCTATGTGACATGGCAACCGCGTCCATGCTGCCCCCGGATGGTAACTTTAGTGCAGGGCATGTCGCGTTCAAAGGACGACATTCATAATCTTGAAGACGTCTTTTGGAATGTTGCCAGCAAACTACCTGTATCTTGTGGGGATCTGGGTAATCTTCTACATGCTTCCTGTGCTCGGTATATGCGTCATAGTTATCACAGAAACGCGTTGATGTTGCTCGTGCCATATTCTGGGCAGTCGGTAACCATACGGGGGTTTGGCGTGCGCAGGACGCTATGAGATCGCATGGGCCAAGGGCGACACCGGCAACGTCGTGTCCACGTCTTGCGGAAGACGTACTGGGCGAAGGCGGACCAGTAAAAACACACCGGGCCAAAGGACATTAATGCATTTGCGTCCTCGAAGAAGCGCATGCTGTATTTTGCTGTATCCGAAACCACAACATACCCGGTCCTGCTCACCGGTTGAAGAGGTTTACTCTGATAGCCTACCACAGAGAAACTATCACGGCGCAATGTCAATAGGTACCGCACTCCTTACCCTGATGGAGTTACCGATATTCGGGGAAAATTCCTTTTATAGCTAGTGCGTCTCTCTTTTGGGCAGGGGCACTGTTGGGTCCAGCCCCGCGACTCCGTTCCGTCGATACAAACATCTTGCAGCAACCGCATGTCCTGAAAGGAGGTGCAAATCTCGAAACGCGGAAGACGTTGATCTTGACTTGCTCTTTGCTGTATATGAAGGGTTTCTGAGTCATGTGTTGATGGGTCACATCAACCAATTTCAGCGTTGCAAACGATACCCCAACATTCTTCTGAACACATCTGCGCATGCAGAGGTTTTTATGTCTGGGTCCCCGACTGTCTCAATCTATCATGTTACAATCGATTGTCATGGACACACGAAAAGTTGAAATCACTACTGTGAATTGTTTGGCTCCAGAAACTGGTAAACCGTTTATCTTTCATGTGCTTGCTTGTGTGCTCACAACACAGTTCTGTGCACTCCCAATCATGAACGGGCGGCGTTTTCTTGCCTCACTATAGCCGTCTATTCCATATCTTCTCTGTTCAATAAGAGGGTGAAAAATGAGTGTCGGAGTCGATACAAATGACGGGTCCGTGCTTGTAGCGGGGCTGCGGGCGTCTCGACGTGAAATAATGCCGGTGCCTGCGTTCAGCCGCAAACTCAGCCCGGAGAGCAAAATGCAGGCGGACATCGAGAGACGAAGGTACACACTGTTGGCCCTCCACACCCAACTCTATTGGTGCCTTGCACACGACGAACCAGCCAAAAAAAAGGCTCACTCAGGTTTGCTGCGAACGTGAAATTAGCTATTTGTTCGACGTGAATTGACTTATTTTATATCGAACACGGGAAGCAGTGAGGCAGCCAGAAGACAGAGGAGGGCGAACTCGGCGAGCACGACGACCAACCCGCATTTTCCATTAGTTTGATCGCAGGTGAGACACGTAAAGAGTAGCGGTTACAGCTAGTTCTTAGATGGTATGCCTGCATACTTCAAATATGCATATAGGTAGACGCCACTACGCGAGCCAGTAAAGGGTATTAGCCTGGGATCATAAAAGTACTATGCATGGTGAGATTGAGCATGGACTATCGAATGAAACAATGTGCTTAGCGTATCGATTTCATCTTCGAACGTATCCAGCAATTTGAGATGATCGGCGGCTTAGGAGCTCCTTCGTAAAAACTCTGAGCAGATATAACGGGCTGTGATGTGTTCATCGCCACTCCCACGGGTAGGGCGCGGGCGAAAGCGTTCCCAGAAATCAACGGGTGTGAAGGGGTTATTTGGGTTAACGTATATTAGTAGCGCACGTTTAGCCGAGGCAACTACACAAGGAGCCCGGAACAATACGCGAAACTGTCCATTCTCTCTACTACCTAGCAATAGCTGCAAGATCTGCTAATCACCAAATGGTGTGTAGAGCTCTCGGTCATGATTTTGTTTGAAAGAGGCACTGACAGGCACCCTAGCGGCATCACACTTAAGATGGGGGGCTGGAGGAGTGTACCACAATGATTTGCCCTGTAATGCCGTCTTTTACGTCGGCGCCTCCCTTGCCGCTGCAAGCCGATTGATTGGCGCCAAGTGTGGACGCAAAGGAATTCAGGTTTCTCTTCATCGAATGCGAAAGTGACTGTTGCGTGAGCAACTCATTGTCGAATCTCAATTGGGAATACACTGGAATTGGCTCCCAGGCTGTCGAAAACACGAATTCCGTTCGTCATTTCTTTTTAGGGGACTGACACTTTGAAAAAAAAGAGTTGTCGTACTACGAAGTGCAAAGGGTTTTGTTGTGAGATTATTCTTGGGGCGTTTGAACCCGTTAAATATGGTTCCTCCGTCGCGTGTACGTGCGCATCCCCCAGGGATGTCATGGAGCGGGGGACTCGATTGCTGTTACAGGAGGTTTGCAAGCACACTTAGTGTGGCTATGAGATAGACACTTCTAAGTTACTATCGCAGATCGGCAGGGAAGCGAAAATAACTGCTCCTACGTCATCAAAGAGGGAGAGGCGAGATGGGGATTGGACGATAGGCAGGGGCGAAACGTGAAACACATTGGAAACCATGCTGGATACATCGCATATGAAAGCAGGGTTGCCACATGCGTGCTGGTATAAGCGTGTTGGTGGGTATTCACCATCTGATGCCCTCCAAAGGTTACTGGCTCCTACTTTTTTCAATTCGTTTTGTGCGCTGCATTACATGCTCTCCAAAATAGAAGATTTTGGTACAGGCCCTTCAAGCAGGTGTGTTTATGTGCTGGAGACTGTTCTGTAGAAAAGCAGAAGCAGAGAGGAAGAAGAGGATCTTCGACACGAAAGTTCGCTTGATAGGGGTAGATAAGACTGCATTGGACGCGCAGGTGCATGAAAAGCATGAACGAAAAGAAAACGAGAAAAATGAGCAGGTTTGTGCTGGTGAGGAGAGACACATACGACAGGATCACAGTGCACGATTCACCAGCATGAACGTCTGCTGTATTCAGCTCCTTTAGCGATGTAGAGTATAGATGGGTCAATGGACCCCAATCACGTATCAGAACGAAAGGACTGATGTTGTTTAGGAGTTACAGAAGGTAGGCTTTTTCTTGCTTGGTAGGACAGTCGTCGCGATGCTCTAGCGGGGTGAAGATTACGGAAAACGGAAATTCACCAAAGTTGCGTAGCCGTTCCGAAGACAGTCACTGCGTTTTGTTAGCTTCTTCCGTGTGCGATTGATTTGAACTCTCTCAGAACAGCAAATGGTCTATTTCAGCAGCATTTTAACCTTACAGGAACGCGAAGCCCAGAGAATACGACGTGAGAGAGAGAAGCAGGTCGAAGATACCAATATCAATCTCGCGTAAGCGCAGACGCTGTCAACAGTGTCCACGAACAAGATTCCCTCACTGGTGGGCATGCGTCCTTCAGCATTTTCGCCTTGTCTCTTCCAAAACACCTGGCACCGGATAGTCCTTCGTTTCCGCGCAGGAAGCAGACTCCAAACGCCTTCGACCGGCATGATCCTGCATCCAGTCATTCAACGAATTGGGACGAGGTGCGCTGTGACTACCTGATTAACGCTGTCTGAAGATCCTCCAGAGCTGCTCCTTTGCTTTCGAAAATGCGTTCACTTCTCTAGACATGCAAACCCCCGCACAAGAAATGGCGTACTCACGTACAAACAGGAACCAGATGGCCTCTCTGCTGACGCCGTAATGAAAGTGTATTCCCCAATAGAAGAAAACGAACAATGAAGTGGTGAATCTATAAATTAGCCCGGTAGCATGCATGTAAGTATATACGTGTAACAGTGGCTGTATATGTGGTGGTAGAAACAACCGAATATATGCGGTTGTCTGTATGTTTCAGGACGAAAAGCACTGTCTCGCAGGAGTGAGTTCCATGCTCAAATTTGAAGGCGAAGATCCCGTACACGATCAGCGCGTGCAGGAACAACGCCATCAACAGCACCGATGGGCTGAGGAGCAACAGTTTGAACGGGAATTGGCAAAACAGAAAGAAAAAGAAAGCGAGAGGTGAGAAACCGTTGAAACGTCTCACCTATAGGCTGTCGAGGTGCCAGGTTTGAAGAGCGTCTGGAACTCATAACGCGCCAGTATAAGCCCATAAGCGCAGGGCACCAGTAGGTCTCCTTCCTGACAGTTACGAGTACCATCGCACGCGATCTCACCGCTGCCGTGCAGATGCTATCTGCGGTCTGCGGAGTAGTAGCAATGAAGGCCGAGCCTATCTAGAACGTCTTGCCCATCTTATATTCCGTGCCGGGCCATAACCATAGCTTGCCGCCGCACGGCAAAAGACGTCCGGCACGCTTTGTCAAGACAGTAGGAAGTGTGTAATGCCTTTTTGAGCCTTGACAGAGTATCTGTCGCTGTATGCCTTCACCTTATGTTATCGTACGACCGTGTGATCAGGATCTTTTCCCAACAGGCCCTAAACATGGACACCCTCGCGGAAGCACTGGAACGAAGTCGAGTATGAGGGAGTAGATGCTTACCGATCTCACAGTTACCTGGATTCGCTCTCCTGGTTGCAGCTGTACTTTACTTTGTCTCATCTGCTTGGATAAACATGAGTGCATATATATATATATATATATATATATGTATGCTACCGATGTTCCTAAACGAAGCAATGGGCATAACTGTAATAGGTCTAAGTACAGGAGGGAAATGTTTACGATCCTTCTCGAAAACACCATGATAGAACAATTTTTGCTCATCCACCTATTGCCACACTGACAAAATTGTTAGATAATATGGAGCCTAGCGACTAACCGGTTTGCATAACAGAATTCTTTCGTCAGAGACTCGGACATAGGCCGAACAGGACGCTAGCCAGAGTGAGTCACTCCCATATGTTCATGACGATAAGTTGGTTCCGTAGCCCCTCTGTTTTTACAAGCGCCTATTTATTACTCGCGTGCACTGTTGCTACGGGAACAGGTGAAGGATCCAGGCGTCAGACCCATCAGCCTTGCCGGCCTATGTGAGCAGATGGCTGGGCCTCTATGCTGCAGCTTGAGTGTTCTGGGTGTTGCAGCTCGAAAACCTTCGAGGCAAAACACTAGCAACTGCTGAAGCGAACAAGGATCTCGTAGGTTCCGTTGCAGTTGCGTGTCTGTCTGAGAATGCTGGCAACAACCCTTGGCCAGTGGACCGAGCTGTGCGTATTACCCCAGTAGGACTCACATATAAATATTTGTATATACGCGTGCCTAGATAGACAAATGGAGATACGGTTTTTCCCGTGTATACACCTAGCGATGCATCATTGTAGGGGTGAAAGCGAAAGCCTTAGAGACAGACACAGATCTTCGTTCACGATTAAACCTCTCGTCGACTGTGTCGCCTAGAACTGATTGTTACATCTAGTGCTTATTGCAGTGGGCGTCCTCAACTGGAACCTTACGAAATTAAGTTTCGTTACGCTACCTCAGTGCCTCTCAGTGCCCTAGAAATAGCGCTGCGTGTAAGCCGAGTGTTGCCGGTTACATCCAGGCTAGCAAACGCGCTGAAAGGGAACGTCATCATCTCCAACAAGAGAATTTGGCCAAGGAGAAAGAAGTGTGGCAGAATATGCACGTAAGGGAAGCTGCCAAATAATTCCGTATTGAGTAGAGGGGCAACCAACCTTCCGTGTTTCTTTCCCTTCAGCAAGGAAATGCTTGTTGAGCTCCAGCGTCGGCGTGCATTGACGACCGTCTTAGATACTAGGACACAATCCCCCGGAGGCGACATAGTTAGCCGCGGTGTCATTCATTGCAGATAGGCGCACAACGGAGTGCGCAATGACGGTCTGGTTCTGTTTTGCAGTGCCCAATGCTGGCGGAGGGCAAAATGAACTATATTACAGACGATCCCTCCTACACGCACATGAGCCCCTTGATGAAGACAGGAGGTACAGCCCCGTCACGGCTTTTCGTGCACGATCCGTTATTGGGCGTGCGGCCAGAGTGAGACAACGCCGTGGTGATACAAGAGTGCAGCGTGAAGGGTTTTTACCATGGGTCGTGACGCAGAGAGGTGCAGTGTAGTGCGTGGAACTCCGCACTGGTGTGCCGTGCCAGTTGCAACTCTACTAGGCCGAGCCGCACATTGCAGCAGCGTTTTTGTGGCGTATAGGTGGATAGGGGGGAGCCACCTGTCGCTGTCTTTGCTCCCTCCTTTCACCCCGTGGCATTGGGCGGAGGCATCGTCTTGCCCATCATGTCTGCTGGGGGATTTTGTACGCCATCGTGCAGCACTGGGCAGAAATCGCGATGGATTTAAGGGTTTGGACCCCGCGGTGAAGCAGAATATCCTCACTAGCAATGTGGAAGAATGGAGGGAATGCGAGAAAAGGAAAGAAAGGGAAAAACAGCGACAACAAGAATGGGACAGGTAATTTGCTGAAAATGCCTTTCAAACACTTATAGGGGAATCCACAGAAGTCATGGACACACAGTTAAGACCTTTAGGAACTTCGCGCTTTCACGAAGGCATACACAGACTTCCAAGGCGCTTCAGTAAAGCAACGGGCGGGGGACAGACAGCAGCTAATACGCACAGATATTCGCCCTGCGCGTTCTTTCTTCCGTCCGCCTTGTGAGTGCGTATATATATGCAAGGATATATCGAGCGAACTTTGTACGTGGTGCTGGGAATCCGTTGAGAGCTCTGGTGACTGGTCTTGCTACGTATACACACTTCAGGAACAAGTCTCACGATAACGGTTCGTTGCAAGACATGGCACTCAAAAACCAGACGTGAAAGTTCATAATCTCAGCATCTACTGGTTGAAATAAGCATCGCTGACGCATGCACCGCCAGATGTAACCAGGCGCAAATATCGTCATAGATGCTCTACGCAGCACCCAGAATGTAGAGCCCGTAAATCGCCTCTGCCTTTTCCACACATGACGCAACACTTTGTGAGATGCCTTCCTCTCGCAATTCTCGTAGGTACCTGGCCGTGCTGGTTTGTGGCGCAAGAGTCTGAGTGGTCCACAAATCATCTGCATTCCGTAGTTCCTGATTTACTGACGCTTTTGCGTGTGCTAGGCAGAGTGAGATGACCAGGAAACTTGCCGTAGCTCTGCAGCGACGTAAGTTCAGGTGCACGCGCTGGCCCAGATATACGACTTTAGGTAGATGTGCTGCTTGTCTTACTACATTCGGGCTTGCTGTGAAGCCACAACACTGTAACTGGTCTATGGGCACTGAGTCGCCGGCGAGCACAAACGTGCCTGGGTTTACGTGCGAGAGACCAATCTGTGGTAGATTTGCCATGAACGACTTCAACACACGAGTTTTTTGTGGATTTCTATCGTTTTCCACGAACGACGGCAAGACATTGCTTCCACGGTGACGCGTCTCTAGGAGTAACAAACAGTCGGCCATGAGACGAATCGATATCCATGAGGCGTTCGTTTGATGATAAATCTATAGCTTTTAGTGTTCAGCTATGGTTGCACTTTTGTAGAAGTATGCTGGATATTCCGTCTAGTCCACGCGTGTCACCGGGTTTCCCCACGAAGTTTAATCTACTACCTCGTGTTTGCGTCGCCTCAGAGCTTGCACGATTTGGCATTCCTGTTTTACAGGGCAAGAGCAGGCCCGCAGACAATTGCAACAATCAACTCAGGAAACCAACCAGGCCCTTTCAGTTGCTCAGAAGAAGCGACTAAATCATCTGTACAAAGTCACATACGCTGGAGAGCTGACTGACGATTACTTCAAGTACTTCGGTAAGAGCCTCAGAGGGGCAACTCAACCCAGGACGCGGCATGGTTCCCCGTGGTATGTTCGATCGACTAGTGCTTCCGGTTGCGTGAGGCGAAAAGTGACCTGGAGTCATGTAGTACCAAGCAAGAGCGTTCTTCCTTTACCACGGTTTCGCGTAACCTCCCTCCACTCTTCAGACACGTGGAGAAAACACAAAATAACTGCATCTTCGCCCCCACTAACATTGTGAGTTTTTTCAAAACCGTCAGTATTCACAAGCGCAGTTCTTGCCTGACGAAAGATGCTGGGTTTTTCATACACAATGGTAAGCGAACTAATATTCGTGTTCTCAGTGAATACCGTTTCAGCTGGTTCGGGCGTTCCCTCTTAGTACAGTAGACAAAATTCAAACGGGACCTATTTTGAACGGACTTCTCTACTCGTCGAAGCCTTTGAGGAAAGTCATTAGGCAGGACAGTTATCAGCTAAAGGATAGCTGTCAATGCCGCGGCAGTGAGGTGATTGATGGAGCTCGATACGTGGACGGCAGCCATGAATATACTCCGCAGAAAACTACCTTGCGTCAAGAGGGCTGACGCTTTCCTCATGTAATGTATTCGGGACCGACACCCATTTTTTGCAAAATAAGCAGACATGATTTTCTTCGAGCTCCAAATAAATCGACTGGGGGGATTATGATTTCCCCAAAGGCGCACAGACACGTTATTGTTCGTGCATCTGGTGCGTTCAGGGACGACTACTAGATGAGAATTCATCTCTACAACCCTTCCGGAAGGGAGTCGAAAGAGAAGTCATCAGGAAGGCCGGGGCCGTGCCCGTCAACGCCATTATACACGTTTTATAAACGTTTCTATCTTACATGAGCTGCTGTACGACACTACAAACTCGCTTTTATTCATCAAAAGAAACATCTTTCGGACACGCGTAACAATGCCGTTGGGGCGTGAAGGCACAATACAAGCTCCTGCCAGTGCGCCGAACAATGGATGCAAATGCAGAAGCTCGTCACCTTTCGAGCTCAGTTTCGTCACTACCACAATTGAGACTGATTGTTTCTTGCGGCGAGAACTCTAAGAGCGGACGGGTCCACACCCCTGGAGTTTGGGACGCAGAAACGTTGAACAATCCCAGTGCCTCCGGTTCTTCACGATGAGGCCCATATCGTCTGGTGAAATCACGAATCGAATGTTGGAGCGTTGCCTACACACGTGTGATGAGATAGGTGTGTCTGCAGCTCTGGTGTCCTGCTACCGACCCATACTGATGTGATACTGTTTCCGCAGTCCAGCTCCTTTAACATGGGAGCGGCATGATTGCACTACTGATTCCCGTTCGGAGGTGCGCCCGCGCCTAAAGCAGTTCGTAGACTTTTACGTTGCTGGGAGACAGGGTAAACTCAACGGATTACCTCCACCTACCTGTGAACCCGTCCATTCATCTGCACCTATGAAGACTGTACAAGCCGCTTCAGCGCTAATGCAGGAGGCATACAGACATACAGAAATACAGTTTCATCTCTCTCGCTGAGTCACGAAGCCACATAGACCTCAAAAGACTGACGTTGATGTTGAGCTTAGTTGATACCCGGTGTCGTTATAGCGCTTCATTGAGCCACCCGAATAAGTTTGCACGGATGAATTACACTTATCCGATGAATATAATCATTTAGAAAATGTGAGCGAAGAGCCCATGCAAATGTGGTTCTTCCAATTGGCAGAAGATGGACTCTTCAGACATTCATCTTCTGTGAGAGTGCAGATGGAGTTTTTCTGCAATTCTGTATTTCCACTTCGGCGAATTCTCCCCGTTAGCTTCTTTTACGGTAGTCGGCGTTGGAGTTGAATGTACAGCGTCGGCGATTTTGGTACCAGTTGCCTGACTATGATCCGTCTTTTCACGCCTGTTGTTGGCCATGTTTTCTTCCCTGCACATCCCATCCACACAACAGGCACGGAACTAAGAAGCTACACAGTGTCCAATGCAGACGGAAAACGAAGTACGATAAGGGTCAGGTCACGACGATAAACTCAACAAAACGCCCAACGCTGTTTTTTCAGCCTGAGTGATACTTCTGGGATCTACAGATGTGCCATGACATTATTTGCATCACCAGTGTGTGAACATGGTGTCTTCCTTGTTACATGCATGCATTCGAATGGCAACTAGACGATGCTTTCTTTGAATCCATTCAAGACAGACATGTGGATAGCGTCGTGTTTCACAGTCGTGCCATAAAAACTACCTATTTGGCCTCATGATTTTTTTTGCAATCCGGTAGCCACCACGACAATGATTCAAGCAACTGTGCGTACGAAATACGAACGTGTTTCTTGGATTAGCAAAGGTTAATTAGGCTGCGCTGTCCATCGTGCAAAATGCCACGGTTTGACTGTGCCAGTTTAGCCACCACGGTTATTTATTTTTCCAGTCAGTCATCAAAGTAAGTAGCACAATGAGACGTGAATTCAGCAGATTGCTTCTGCGTGCATGAACGCAACACGACGAACGAGATTTGCCGGTTATCCCGCATGCGTAGGCTGACATTGTAGTGATTTGTGAACGAATACGTCTGGCTGTATACTTCAGAGATTCACCACGACGCAGAGGTTTGACACAATAAGACTCTCGGAAATCTGTCTTCTGAGATTCCATTGTGCACTGTTGACACGATTGCAAGGAGTGTTGGCAACCGCGGAATACTCTCAACAGTTGCCGCTCAAGCGTTGTCAACCAGAGGCATAGGTTGGCAACCGCGGAATACTCTCAACAGTTGCCGCTCAAGCGTTGTCAACCAGAGGCATAGGTCTGCTGTCCAACATTTCACAGTTGTCTTCCGCATTGAAAGGGCACCAATGCGTCATGGCATTCTACGACCCCGTCGTGATACTAAGGCATGAACGTGGTGCACGTGTCCACGGTGACTGCAGGTATGTTGCGGCAGTGATACCGTTGCTCCACCATGAAACACGCACGCTAGCACTATGTTCCCATGGATGTTTACCTGCAGGTGCGGCCCCACGTGTACCGCTGGGCAAGCAAAGAACACAAATGTGGTACATAAGTAATACAGGGGTTTATATGATACTAGCGTGGCCTTACTGACGGGCGGGCGCGAACGCTGCAAGTATGTAAAATGTGTAAAGGGGCCAGGCACTAAGAACGACTCAGAGCCCCGTGGGGACAGCATCTCGACAGGACCCTTTGGAAATTGAGCAGCGGCCATGACTGAAGTCGAGCAAATGGGGAGCAATCCCTTTTCTACTGTTTGACTGACAAGGACTTGGACTACGATTAAGACTGTTACAGACAGGCCTGCCCGTCCGAATATTAGACTAATCCTTTTTGATACGTCTCGTTCTTGTTCTCGCATACAAACCGCAGTGATCAGCATATCCTACTGTTACTGGCTTTACACAGCTATACAACCAATCGGAGACTGATGCCGTCGAAAAGACGCACATCACTAACACGAACATAGCGAGCCGTTAAATGTATTACATAGTAAGGAGTGCCGTATGTGCGAAAATGGCTACAGGAGAGACTGCAACTCCGGGATGACGGTGGGATGCCTGATGGTCGCACGCAGTGGCCAAGTCCGCCTGTCCTCGTTGTGCCACGAAAACTAGTGGGTACTACTCCCGAGTGGTTGCCCTGAGAGTTCTAGCCGCCTAACCGTTCACTTTAAACGCTTGTTATGACAAGCAGTACTATTTTAAAGGTACCCTGGGGTTTCCACCGCTGACCTAAAGTTAAGTGCTACGGGTGACGCTGTGCGGAAATGGGTGGCGAGCCTGTGTGGGAAGTCAACACCGCACCCGGCGTGACATGATGATCGGAATTGACTGTTGCCAAGATATTCATCTACGGAAAAAGCAGACAAGAATGTTAAAGGTAAAGAATTTTGTGTAATTATCGGATGAGAGCGTTGGTATGAGTACCCGACGACGCCGCAAACCCGTTTGAATTCGAAGGACCAAAATTGACGGGCAACACTCGCGTTTCGGACGTGTCGTTGGCCCCAAATTGGATCAACGTGGTGATATTGTGCATGTGCCGATCTGGTGATTGTGACCTTTACTTGGCCTTTCCTTGGTTTGCGACAGCCTCCATCTTTGCCTGAAAGGAAAGAGAAATACAACACACTCGCCGGTGTCCGTACGAAACCGATGCGGCTCGAGTGGCCAATAACCGTGAGCGGTGTTGACTGATCTGGTTGTTGCGCTTGGCTCTTTCGCACGGGAAATACCAACAAGGAGACAACACGAACTCTTCTAACCCGGAAACTGCCACAGGCGACTGTGACTTGCGATGATACCAGCAATCTCGAAGGAACCCCCGCTCCCCGGATTGCGTTCGGAACTGACCTTCAATTCCGCTTCGTCCAGGAGGTAGTAATGTCTGACCGGCTGCAGGTCTTCATCCAGTTCATACACGAGTGGAACTCCCGTGGGAATGTTCAGCTCGAGAACTGCTTCATCGCTCATCTTGTCCAGATGCTTAACCAGTCCGCGAAGAGAGTTGCCGTGAGCTAAAAAATAGGAGGCACAACGGCCACGAATTCAAACAACACAAAAGAATGTCAGAGTTCTCGCTCTGTGGCCCGCCGATCTTCCGATACGCACTAATAAAGTGTGGAGGAAGGCTACCATATAGTGGACGCTCTTCTGCATAAACACTAAAAGGGAGAGCAGTGGAGCAGGCGACTGTCGGGAATTGGGTGACAGGTGCTACAAAGGGAGATTCTCCTGTTCTCGCTCCTAACACGATGTTCGATCGTCGAGGGTTGAGTGAATTCTGTCTGCGCGTGCCTAGAAACCGGAGATGGTGTTTCCTAGTTTCGGACCTCTGTTCGTTCTAGCCTAGTTTCGGACCTCTGTTCGTTCTAGCCTAGTTTCGGATCTCTGTTCATTCTAGCCTAGTGCCATGCAGGAAGCGAATGACATAATGAAGACCAGGACGGAGCCTTACCAGCAACAAGGACCCGCTTGCCTTCCATGATGGACGGGGCGATGTGGTCGAACCAGAAAGGCAGGACTGCAGGACAGAGCGGTGAATAAACAAGAAACATGAACCTGTGCACTACTATGAAGTGAACACGCACACGAGGTAGTGGTACGTGACGAAACACTTAAAAATATGTACGTCATAGCAACATGTGAAATCGTCAGGCCTGTTACACCGGGAAGCAATGACACCAGAACACGCCAAAGACAACTAAACAAAACACAGTGGTTACCTCTCTCGACAGTGTCCTTGAGACACTCCGTCAGGGGCAGAGCCTCCTTCGGGACCATTTTGTAGACGGCGTCATTGCCCGGCCACCTGCATAACAACGCACACAAAACGGTTTGCTTCAGGAAGTGCACCAAAACCATGAGTTCTCGACACTGATTTAAACAGACAACACGACACCCCTATCGACCCGCGTGACGCAGAACCGAGGCTCCGCGCAGCCGCGTCTACCAGCGTACCGGGGTCTCTTCGGAGACTCAGGAATGCGCACAGGCCGGCCGCTACGCAGGATGTAATTGCCAACATAGAAACCATCCATATGCACCAATGCATCAAAGAAGGATACCACTCCGAAGTGCAACGACACGACGAATCACGTACGAGGGAACGAGGAACTGTCACAGGGTGCGTAACACCCTAGAAACCCACACGTCAGTTCGCACTGTGTAAAACGACCCCCGAACAGAGACTGTAAGCAGCTACCATCAGTCAACAGAACGCCCACTATCGAGACAATTCCGCTTCGTAAGCTGGAGAAAAACCCTCCATATTTTGTTTCCAGTTTGGGTGAAGGGAAGCATTTCCTGACTATATTACCTGGAATCAGACTGCTCCAGAGCTGGAGGAGGAATATCATAGGAGCGACGCCAGATCTTGACTTGCTCGTCTCCGTGCTTGGCTGCGGTCTCCGCCTTGTTGAGGCCCTGGAGGGCGCCATAGTGACGCTCGTTCAGCCTATTTCAGATTGCATCCAAACACGAGCACAAGCTGAAAAACGTAAAGGCTTGGAAATGGAGGAGGCCTGGGTGGAGGCTGTTTAAGCCTGCGTGTCTGTATCTGACTCCATTTCTGCATTTGCATATCTGCCTATATACGACTTACGAGGCCTTCGTACCAACGTTAAACGCAGCCTGAATCAGGTCAAGTCGCTACCCTGGCAATGTGAAGGAATCCGTGCACATCAGCGGAGCGTAGCCTACCTCCACGAGCTCTTCACAGGGATGTGGCACATGTCCGTTCCCTTCAAGACGGTCCAGCAGGTGACCACGGCACTGCACGACACGACAGAGAAACAAATCATACGAACAGTTATTTCCGGGGCAGAAGCCAGATTCCCAAAACATAGATCCGAGCAAAAACAGCCCGTCCTTTGTTGACAAACTATGTTTTATGTGGAAGAGAAAACTTCCCTTTGGATCGCTGTTCACAAGCTAATGGACACATTCAAATATCTATATAGGCATAAGTAAGTGTAGGTACTGACTGGACCTGCATTTGGAAAGGTGTCTTCCGGCTCGGCTGCGAAATGAACCCACCCGTGCAACAACGTGACCGCACAAACTCTTTCTTCCGCTTTGAAAATCCTTCCGCGACAAGGGACTGAGTTCCCCACCAGAACGAGACGCTCTCAAACCTTAGTGGTTAGCAGGTAGAGGAAAACTGCAACCGAAAACTTTAGAACAATATGCTGCCACAGAAAGCGAGCGCGCAGCCAGTTGAGCATCGCAGAACAACCTCCGTCACAGAAGGGAACGCCTACAATGTTGAATTCGTGATTTCACACATACATGCTCACCCCGAAGACGTGCTCTCTCCGCTACAACTACGTAATGCAGGTACCCCTTGTCAACCCTTGCTCTGCCTTACCGCTGAAGCACAGAGGTGTAGGCGACGTCAAACTCGAAGCCTTTCGCCTTGAGAGCCTTGGCTGCTTCCCTGTCGAAGATTCCACGAGATACACGGACATCGTGGACAGGGTAAACTATGCGACGGAAGTAACTGCAGCTCTAGAAAGAAACACCCCCAAAAACATTAGTACGAAGGAGTCAACAAGGCCCAGAGAAAACACATATTTCATACACCCCCTCGCGATCACGTAATTGCGATGGGGGGAAACAGCGGAAGCGGGAGAAACAAATAAAGGTCTTGCGATCTGCCTTGCGTCTTAAAAGGGCCAGAGCCCAACACACACCCTTGCTGTAGTGGTTAAGAGGGGAGAACAGTGGAAATAGGCAGGAACACCACTTGCTCTCTCATGGCACCTAACATCCACGAAAGCAGCTGGCGTTTTTGCCGTTTATATGTTCTGGTTTGTTTCCCCCTCTCCATACCCAGTAAGCGTAGCTACACTCGGTTATCTGACGAGAAGGAGCAAAGAAAAAAGACTTACACAGCTTCTTGCTCGCCAACAGGGGACAGGGGCACATCGGTCCATCCAGTGAACCTGTTCTCCTTATTCCACGTCGATTCACCTGCAAAAAAAAGAGCAGAAATGACAGGACTGACATGCATACGTCAAAAGTTGGACCCAGACTGATTTAGATGCCGAAGAGAAGGAACAGACTCACTTGCATTTCCTGCTGAGTTCCCAACCAACTCTGTTTTTCCTCGGTAAAGACACACCAGCGCTGTTTCATAGACGGTTCCCCAAAAACAGCAAGGGGGTTGCCATTAGTGCTGCCACAAATGGAAACTCCGAGCCGCATAACTGGTGAAGTGGACATCTTCTGTGTGAGGATGACTCATTTTTGACACCGTAAGGTTCGCGCCACCGTGTGAAACGAAAGAAAGAGCGGTTTTCCCGTGAGAAAAAAGGGGGAGACGCAGACGGCTGCCCTCTTGTTAGTCACGGAAGATTCCCGGGACTACAGTTGATGTGCAAGAGAGTGGGAGCGTGGCGCCTACCGTGGCGGATGAGGACAAGAGTATACTTTGCTTTCGCCATTTTGCCAAAGAAGCGAACGAAACGCGAAGCGGGGAACATATAATATATGTTACGTGCGGTGCGAAAAAAAGAACTGAAGACAAGAGAGTCGACGACGACAACTGTGGAGAAAAAACAGGATGCGCCACACAGATGTCGGTGGCAGGTCGTCCCCAGTTTGAGCATGTGCGGGGTCAGTGTGTGGCCGGGACAAGTACAGAGTTGGGGTTCCCCCCGGTTGACGGCGGATTCGACGCTTGGGGACGGAAGATTGCACACCCCATTTTATTAGGGGAACAAGAATGCTTCGCCCAGGGTTCCATGATGTAGCGAAAAGGACACATCATCTGTGAGTATCAGGCCATCAGGTCATGTACAGAAGAACGGGGAGGGGGGCGATTTTCGTATTGAAGTAGGCAATGAGCACCGCAACGTCCCGTTTTCAGCAAACTAAGATCCGAGCGCTTCGAGTGTCCGCCTCCCGGAAATGTTTCATTGGACCAGCACAGAGATCTTTTGCTTCCAACTCAAAATGACGTTTTCTCGCTCTTGGAAAGGATCGATATTCGTTCACGGAAGGAGGAGATATCTGAAGGGTAGATCCCCTTGAAGAGGCAAACAAGATCCGCACATCCTTTTAGACAGGAACGACACACATTCATCACGAGAATGAAAACGCTCCTTCAACGAGGAAACAGAAAGGCTTCTGAACAGACAATGCTCGATGCTGGTTCGATGTACACGGCGGTGCAGTCCGGCATCGGCTGCTTCCCGTTTTTTAGAAAGAAAAATGCTTGGGTCCTTATTCACGTACTGCAACGGAGATTCCACCATCATGGATCCGAAAGTGTTTTTGCACATGTACAGGAATTGGGTATTCCACTAGTTCGCCGGTCTTGGCGTCTTCACGCGCATTTGTCCTCTCGCTTCGGAAAAGTGACGACTGGTCCAGAGAAGGTGTGCCGTGCACAAACCCACGGAGGCGTCTAGAATGGTAGCTTGCGGTGGCGTTTGCTGAGGGCTTCGATAAAGGCGCTTGTATATCGTCCGCCGAAAAGAGACGTGTCTTTGCTCGTGAAGCCAAGCGTCACCGCGAAGAACAAGTCCCTCCCTGCAATCGAAGGAAGGTAGGGACTCGCCGCAGACGAAGACTACAATCGAGTGGGTGCCTTTGATAGCTCATTTCATTCAATGAACCGCTACGTCGTCGCTTAAGGCTCACGCGAAGCATTCTTGGCCAGATTCCTGGCCAAGACGTGGGATATGACCTCCCGGAGCTGTGTAGGGCGTGGTGGAGATCTGGGAGGGAGTGGCTGAGTTCGTCACACCTTGTCGATTGCAGGTGACATGTATGGCATCTGTTGTCAGCTGTGCTGTTACTAACAATTATTCAGAACAACTCAAACGGAGTAAGGCGACTCCTGTGCTGGAATGCGTATTGATGCATGCAAAGACCCATTTGCTGAGCTTACTACTTTGGTCCTGACGCCACCGCTATGGAACTCCACCCAAACGACAAAACACTCTCCATCATTGTGGCGAAAACACTGGTTCCTCGTGCTTTTTGACCAGAGACACAATGCGTAACAGCATCTACGCAAATATCATCTCTGGTGATGGTACACTTGCAGCGGAGATACTGGCCACCACATGGCGGTGGACATGGTTCACCTGCAAACCAATCTCTGATTTGGAGACACCCTACTGCAGAATCTGCTCACAGATACGTTCCTTCCTACGATAGCATCAGCGCTTTCGACATAAACGATGTTCCATTAAAGATGTTGCTGAAGGATTACCAACACAGTTTCTACGCTGGAAGAGAAATGGTTAACGGGCTGGCGTGCGTAACGTGTCCTTTTATTGTACGGTGAACGGAGTGACTGAGAAGGGAAATGCCTGCGCAAAAAATACAAAAGACTGCCACTCGCTACATACAAGATTAGTTCCAGTGTCAACCGGTTCGAATTCCCATGTAGCCGACCTTTGGAGACGACTCTGTTGGCCGCCATCCAATCACCTCTAGGCGCTGGAGCCTTTTTGCATGTCTTGAGGCAGCAAGATGTTCATGTCAACAGAACCTAGCTAATTATGCACGAGCGGTGGTGTTAATCTGAGAATCCTGATGCGAGCTCGACTGACCAGACGCCCTTTTTGTCTGCGAACGAACGGCAGTTTTTTCTGCGACACGCCTTGCACCGTAGTAGAAGCTCAACGACCGCAAGATACCCGGTCGCTGTCCGCAGTTTGAAGAGAGAGACACGAACACTTAACAATATATTCCGGTCCGTGGATACCACGGCACCAACCCATCTGCAAACGCTCATGATCTTGTATCTGGAAAGGCAACCGGCGCGTGCTGTTAACACCCCCTCTGCCATCTATAGGATGCCAGCAGTTGATGGCCAACACGAGCGGAGGCTCCAGGCCGCAACTCGACGCAATGCGGTCGTCTCTACGTCCTTGACATCGCTTCTCGCCGGTCTCGGTTGTAGATATTGTTGTCACGAGACGATCGAGTGTTTCGTCCACCTCGAACACTTGGACAAACGAGGAGCGTATCGGCTTTATGGATCACTTCAGCAAAAGAAATTAAGGCATGCACCAACCCAACAGCAACCACCAAAGCGAAAAACCTGTACCCATAACTCTGGCGGTCAGAACACCTGTCTCAGCCAGAGGCGTTGGTGGTGATGGCAACCACGCCAGACGGCCCAACACCCGCCTTGGGCCCGGCGGAAAGCTGGAAGATGCTCTCCTGACACTGAAGAATATCTGTGAAACTGCATCATCAGCTTGCTTGTTATAGGCCAACAGCATTTAAGAGAACCAGGCAGGCAGTCACGTATGCCAGCGCTGTGCCACTGTAGCCGAATGTTTGGGCACCCGCAGCAGTGAACCACCCTTGGAACATTTCTGAGCCCTCCTTGGACATTTTTGCCATGGTATCAAAGCCAAGACTGTTGGCGACAAGAACCTGGAGAGGGAATCCCTGCACCAAGAAAACGTTCCCTTCGTTGCGCATATTGTCTTCCACATTCTGCAACATCCTGAAGTTCCCATCCTTCTCCTCACGGCTCTTCAATTGCTGTGGATTCAACATCTTGTAGAACCGCAGCATTGTTTCGGTCGCGACAGGGAGAGGTTGGCGGGCTACATACCAGCGCACATTTTCCGTGCAGTCGGGCATGGTTGTGCTTCCATCATAGGCAAAGAACTCCGTGTTTGTCAGCTGAAGCATCATCATCACTGACTGCAAATTTAGCGGATGTACCAGTTGCACCTTCTCGGATTGACCCGCTGCAATAACAAAACAAATATGCTCACAGACGAATTGCCGTGTGCAGATCCACATGAGAGTCTCACTTGCGGTTCAGTTAGGTCTCTGAATAACACAGCGCTTCTACACTGTATACAGCTTTAACAGTTATACAGCGCAGACAGTGTGAAAAAGTACCAATTCGTTAGAAAATCAGATAACGTTCGAAGTCGCACACTCCGCGGACCATGGCTTGCATCGGCAGAGGGGCGACTAAATAACGAAACGTACGTGCACTTGCTTTTGAGACCGGATCTCGCAATTTATGTGAGCACATGCTGCTTGTGCCATGCCGGACGTACCTTCACTGTTAATCCTTTCTGCACTAAGAAGGGTACTGAGCAGCCTCTCGGATGGCAAACTCTTGAGTTCAGCTAGGCTGGTTTGGTCAAGCTCCTCGCTCATAAATGTCAAGGAAATCACACGCCAGTGGGAAGAGGGAAGGTTGGGGTCAGCGCCAGAAGACTGATCTCTCCTCAGCGCCTCCTCGACATCGGGAAGGTTGAGGGAGCTTTGAGCAAAGAGAGCGAGGAAAGGGAGAGAGGTATGATTTAAGCTCGTTGATGATTCAAACGAGAGCAAGTCGTTCGAATAATGCCAAATCTGCATTTCAATTTCACGACGATTCGCCTCCCCTTGAAAGGTATGTTCAGATGGCGAATGGAAGAAGATGTGTTGAGCAGTGTACATCTCCGCCGTATCTGTGCTAAACATAGCTCCAAGAGGTGTCATTTGGTCCTCTGGGATGCGCACCTGAAACACTTTGGACGACTTGTAAACGTCCACTTGCGTGAACTGGTGAGGGTAGGTATAGAAAAAATCCCCCCGCTTCCAGGGCTTGAAGGGTCGAGACTGTACCATTGTCCCGGAGAACGCGTTCATATACAGATTGGTCAAATTCCGATATTCGGGCTCCTGTAACCCCTCAATGTGTAAATCGACTGGCGATTGCTGCATGCCTTTGGCGCACATGCCACCCCAGTCCTTGCCATGTTGGTTGTAATCCCACTCCGACTCTGGCAATGCCGAAAAGCGCGGTATTGAGCCGACTTCCCTATTCGAATTGTTTTTCTCCTCAGCCACCTCCTGAATCAAAGAGTGGGGACGCGCTCTATCCTTTCCGAGTAGTTTTTGGAAGGCGGCACCGCGGTGGGCACGTGCTACTGTCTCACGGGCGCCAATAGAGCTCAGATACTGTGCCTGCAGCATCCTGTGATCTTCAGGAGTCGCTGTTCCGTGCAGAGACGCCCGATGAAAGGCCTGCGTTCGATTCAAAGAGGTGATTGCAACCCCCAGGATGAGCATAAGAACGGCGTGGGACCACGAGATCGGCCCACACTGCCCACTGAGGCCGCGAAACAGACAGCCCGCCATCGTGTTCCGACAAAAATTCACTTGTATATGTGTTTGCACAGCGAGGGAGAAGCAGCGTCGATATTCGCGGGCCTGAGAGGGAAACGGGACAATTACCACAGACTACTGAAGCATCAGCTTGCAGCTTGGCGTCCAATCCCGTACGTATTAGATCGGCGACGGAAACCGGCTGCTAGCCACCGTGCCTGCAACCGACAGAGAATTTCGTTCACGTCACGAGCTGAAGAAAAAGCAGGCAGACGGTGGCCCGGGAAGATAAGGCAAGCTGGTTCACGATTTTGAAACATGAAAGCACGAGAGGGTCCACAAGGGCTCTACGCGCGTTGGCTAATTTCTAGCGCTCGCTATTCCTTCGAGACAAGGCCCCTCATCGCACAGGAGAAAACCGTGGCAGCCAGGCGCGCACCGGCATCAGAACCCATCGCACGGGTTTCCTGCTGAAATTACCGTGCAAGGGGCAAAGAAGAGAGGATCTGAAAATGACGGCAGAAAAAATCCGTGCGTTTCCCTTTGCCTCCGAGTTTAAAAGACAAACATTCCGCAGCTGACCTCATGGCGCGAGGGCGTCTTCCTTGAGGCTACCCGTTAACCGCTGACGGACAAGACACGCCCTAGCGGGAACGAAATCGCGTGGTAGCCGCAAACAAGCTGGAGGACCATGAAGATTCCAATCCTCCAGACACAAAATCAACAGACTTTTTGGCGTCTTCCTTGCCAAAAAACATCACATTCTTTGGGAAGCTTGCCGGTGGGGAACGCATTTTTCTTAGGGGAAAACCATGGAGTCAATGAGACAGAACAAAGCTACCAAGATAGCCAGGGCCATGGCGGCGGCTACCACCGTAGAGCGGTTCCGCTTCCACCGGTTCGGACAGCCGAAATAGCACGCAACCGAACCGATGATGCAGTCGATCTAGGCAACTTAAACACCTTGGTTTCTCTTTGAGTTAGGTCCGTGTAGGTGGTTTCAAAATGGATGTCTCCTCCTGTCTTGAACCTGCATTTGGCAGTTTAAATTACCTAAAGGAGTCCAAGTTAGAGGGAACACCGCGGCCGCTGTGTCGCTGCCTTTTGGCGCTGGAATTAAGTGCGTCTCCCTCGTCATTCAAAGAACAGACACTGTATACAGACATCATAAAAGACAGCGGACTACCGCACAATTGGAGGTAGAGGACGCAGTTGAAAGTCGTTCTGAATGTGAGCATTGGATACACGCTGAAACTAGCAGATTTTCCATCCCGTCAAGCCTATCAAACGCGGTACCCCACTCTGTAGACGAGGGATGTGGCCATTTTATCTGCAAAACTGGTATGGAGTGTCAATCCGGCATTGCGATACCAAGCTCATTGTTGAAATGAGCACAGGGGCGCGAAGGCAAACAGGGAATGAGCTCCAATAGTTAAATCTCGAGGATCTGAGTCTGTGAGGCCCGTCGGCTCCGCCTGCTTTAGCAAGTAGCCGCCCTCTCCCTGGCATCCTAACAATAACAATGCCAAAGGGCGGGCATTGGCCCGTTCGGGCTTGATTATTAAGCAGATTTGGAAATGGACGCGGAAGGTCTTGTAGTTGGAATAACTTCCACGGGGACGATCTACGTGGTGTCCTGTTTCCATGGAGAGTATGCGGGTGTGCGCAATGGCAGCCGCTTTTTGCTGTCATGCTGCCCATTGGGAGGTTCAACGGTCTTGATTAGTTGCCAGTCCTGCCGACGCCCCATGTCCATTTGCTTGCTCACTCGGCTACGCTTTCCTCACCACGCACAAACAGATCCATGCGTCTATCTATGCCGCGGCTCTGTTTTTCCAGTAGTGAAGTCTTTCATATCCTACACAACCCCCCTGTCTAAAGTATCCCGGGAAAATTTTCGCAAGTGTGGAATGACAGAACCGCATCGCCGAGGCAAGAAGGCGTTCTACAAGAGGCCATACACAAAGCAACATTAACCCCCTCGGTTATAGTGGATCCCGTCGACAACGAATCCGAGTCGGTAGCTCTAATGCGACTCTGTGTTCTTGGTTCTTGAGACGCCGCTTGCTCCCTTGATTCTAAGCAAGGGTGCTAGTATGTCTGCACTGTCAGTGGCTGGGTCTACGGGACAACATGCACTGCTTGTGGATGAGGGGAGCAAATATGAAGTTTTAGCTTGGCTGAGGTCTAGAGAAAAAAATGTCTGCGCCATGGCTTCGCGAAGACCATTTGGGCTGCGTGAAAACTAGACTCATTCCTTTTTGTGTTTCGCATTAACGCAGCACCACCGACTGCGAAGCTGTCGGCAATCAAGGGCAGGCGCGCGCAATTTGCTTTTTCTGCGCTCATCGTGTGAATTGACCGATCAGCGGCCTCAGGACTTAGGGCCACTCAAATAATACTCAATGGAGGCCGTACTGTCCAACCTATTCCACTACCGGATTCAAAACAGATACTCTCAGTAACTAAGGCATAACCTACTCGTACTGGGAAATTAGAGACCGTGTTAGTTCTTGGCGAAACGGTTTCCGAATCCCCTGACACTGATTGGTACAACTGCTTTACCTTATCCGCCATACGAAAACCGGCATTAAGAACATAAAGATCACAGCTAGATGTTTTTTTGCATTGTTATTACCGCATCAGCAGTAAATGTTGTCTCTGTGCAGACGACGGTAAACAACGGACTCCTCCACTTAAGTTGATGAATCCACTTCCCGTTCGCCATTCGTTGGCTGTGTTTTCCAGGGGAAGATGAGACATGGCAGCAAGTTCATCAGGAGGCTTGTTTCGTTCCCTACAGTTGCAGGAAAAAAAATTGTGGCTACAGCGAGACGCTCCGAATGCCTGTTGTTTTTTGGAGTACAAAGGTGATTGCAGCTGAAAAGCCGGACGTATCATATGAATTTAGAATAGAATATACCGCCAACATACACGGAGTGCCCGGAATAGAACCATATCTCTACTAAGTGTTCTCGATCCGTGCTGACACCACAAAATGTGGCTACGTGGCGTCCAAGGATGGCGTGCTGCAAGACTCGATCACTGCTCACTGCAGATATCACTCCGTGCCACGGAGCCCCCGAATGTAAGTTTTTCTTTGCTGAATACAGAAACGCGCAGCTGGCTGGAGGTTTTTTCTCCTTTCCATTCTTCTGAGGCGGACCTGACATCAGTGAGCGCTACGGTGTGTGCTGGACGCTACCTGTGATGACACGGTTGCATGCTCTGCGCTGCGCATGCGCCGTAGTTGTGAAAACCCGAGTAGTTGGCTCCAGTTGTGTGTCACTTAAGATTGTCCGTATCTAGTATACAAATACCCGTTTTCTGTCAGTTTCAGCCTGGTGCAAACGCCCTTCGCCTGTAGTTGGGCGCGATGTTTCAGTTAGAGCGCTCAGAAGACACTGGGACGGAGGAGGCAGCCTCGCGAAGCTCTTCAAACGCCACGAGCTTTACGAGATGCTGCGAAGATTCTGCTCCCGGTCCATCACCCCCACCTCTTCCGGCCATCCTTTCTCTGCAGTCTCACGTTGTACGCAGCTGCGTTGGTGGTGCAGCATTCACTTTCCCGCTGCAACGTCAGGGCTTTCAAGTCGGCTGCATATACACCACGCAATTCGTAGACATGTATGTGCATGAAGGTACAGTTCTATCGCCGCATGCTTTGCGTACGCTTCTTGAAGGGGTATCGCCGACGCCAGCATCTCTTCGTCGAATGCATGAGAAGGATGACAACTTCCTGGGCTCAGGGCACGCGGATAATGGAGGAGCCGCTGAACATGACCGACAGCCACAGGTCACCAGCACTCGCATGCATAGCGCTGCGGAGGAGACAAAGAGCTCCGATGCTGCCACTCCGCAGTCCACAGAAGGAAACAAACGGGCACTCCGAGGTTGGTCTACACGGCCACACGATTACATTGCGTCGGGTTTCATTGGCAGTCGGCCACTCATTTCCGAGTTTTCTCGCTGGCTGAGCAGTCTTCGCGACTTGTACGCAAGGGAAAACTGCACTTGTCCTCTCTATCTCTGTGACCCCGTGCTTGGCGACGGTGGGCATGTGTATGTTCCTCGAGAATGCCTTCCACTCTATGCTCGCCTTCTTCTGCCTCTCTCAGACATCATCACGCCGAACCACTGGGAGGCCATGTGGCTAGCTGGTTACGCCCGGCAGTCTGCCGCAAATCCATCCACTTCACCAGACTCTATGCGGGAGGGAGAGCCTTTTAAAGAGGGGATTGCGCCGGAGCACGCGAAGGTTCCCGCGGCTGAAAACGCGGGAACCGGCTGGCAACCCTTCACGAATTCTGGGGACCAAGGCGGGGTTCAGCTGGCGGGTGAGCCGAGGACAATTTCAGACGCGCTGCTCCTGGTGAACCAGCTTCACGCGCTTGGCCCCGAAATTGTCATCATCACTTCGGTGGAACTGCCAGATGAAACCGGTGCGCTGATTCATGACCGAACCGACGAGCCTTCTAACCGCGTTTCGGAACCTGAATCTTCCGGTTCGTCCTCCTATCTATATCTGGTTGCTTCTCGCCAAGCCAGGAAGTCCCCCCGGTGCACGCCTTCGTGCTGGAGTCCAGCTGGCGTGCGAAAACTCAGATGCCGTGGCCGTACACAAAACGTAGACCCCGCGGGTTCCGCTTCCACGAGTCCTGTGTCAGGGGCATTTGATGCACATCAGCCGAATACGAAGTGTGGCTACCAGGACGAGCAGCAGGCGGACCCGGGAAGGCGTGTGTCACGGAGCAACATGCAGTCCTGCACGCCCTTAGGCGCTTCACAGTCAAAGGTATCTGCTTCCTTTAGAAAGCCATTGGAAGGCTCCCCCCTGACGGAACTGGCCCCGAAATCACCTAACCTTGGAGAAGATGAAGAGCAGGAAACAGGGGAAGATCGTGTGGCAGAGAAGGAAGAAGATGACGTTGTATATGTCGTGCGCTTTCCGAAACTGGAGACATCTCTGTGTGGCACGGGAGACGTGTGGGCTGCTCTTTTTCTGGCGGCTTTCCACAAATCGCGCTTCTGCCTCCGCACGGCCGTTGAGAACGCCCTTTCTGGCACGCAGGTAAGATCTGAGAAGTCATCAAAACGCGTGAGGAAGGAGAAACGTGACGAGGGCGGCGCCCTGTCTTCTCGGTAGACCAACTCTCCTCTCTGACATCGAAACCTCGCCCAGAAATCAGTAAATTCACGTTGCACTAGCCAGTGCTTGCGCCGCAGGGCCATCGAGGAGTTGGCGTCTCCCCGTTTGCTGTTGTGCTTCAGGCGGCGCTCCGACACACACTCGATCTTCATGGACGTGCGAGCGAATGCATCGACGTTGTCGGCAGCTGCGTTGCAATGGACGCTGCTCCTGTTCATCGGGCAGTACGGATTCAGCGGCCGTGGACAACGGCCTTCCCATCTGCTTGATGATCACTCCTGAAGAGAAACTGTACAAGAAAGCCACCAACTGCTGTCATGTGCCATGTTTAAAGCGTCTCTATCTTCTGACAACGAACAGACGCACAGCAAAACCCAGTCAACTAGAGGGGACACATAAACGCTCGAAGCGAGTTGAAGCGTGCTTCTCCTTTAAAATTGTCGTGTTGGAAGGTCGGATGCCATGGGGTTCGGCTTTTCCAATAGGGCACGGCGCCGAGCAATGAGCGATTCAGTGGGACGCTGCGTGAGAGCCACGCGTCCGTGTCGGATTTCGTAGACCCTTTCTTTCCCGCGCAGGTGTGAGAAAATAACGTGTTCATTCTACCAACGAAGTTTTGTGCAGCAGGTTTAAATCCACGTATCTTTTATGTGTTTTCTTGGTCACCAACGCACTGCGACGTGTGCCACCAGAAGGGACTTCGTGGCTTCGTCGTCGTGTCAGTTTCTGTCACAGGGGGCAAAACCAAAAGGGGTCTTCAGGGGACCGTTTAGGCCACTTGCTGGTAGAGTATGTCGTAGAATTTCCTCGTCTGTGAAGAAGACTGCGGAGACGGTGGTTCGAGCTTTGCGAGCACGATTCGACCCTAGACAGGCACATGCTTCGTGTCCCCACCCTCCTGTTTCCACTAATACGGCTTTCCGCGTAGCCGTGACTCTCAGATGGAGTCGAGGCGGCTTTCACAGAGACGACTGTAGGGCACATACTTGAGGACCCGACAGGGGTGTTCATTCGTCAGACTGATCGGACGCTCTGCGTTGAAAGATCACATCGCCCCTGACGCACTGACAACGGAGCGAGGAACGCGTTCAAATACTCGCTTCTCTCTGCCGTGACAACGTGCATGAACAGGGAACGGAGCACTCATGATTCGAGCAATTAGGGAAACGCTAGCTCTAGAGAGCAAAGCTAGACGAAAGAGTGTCGTTTTCATCCAGTGCTGCTGTTGCTGCACAGGGGCGTCCCCTTCGGTGTCGTCTTTCTAGTGGCAACGCGACAATGACTCACAGCGTGAACACCATCTGAAGCCGGCGAAGTTTTATTTCTTGCTTTCCTAGGTACCGCAGAACAGACAGACTGGCCGAACGCCTTTCTACGCAGTCACGCCTTGCAAACCCAAGTGAGAACGCTAGTTTCACCTGAATCCGCGACTATCCCCTGTCTGGCTGCTGTGCTCTCAGCGAGCCGTACGGGGAACTACAAACACCGTGTGCTGTTCGTTGCGAAGCACTTGCTGGATACGGTTTGTCCGCCTGCCAGAAATGTGAGCTTGTTATTGTGAAGCCTTTAGGCGCAAGTCCCTACGGTTTCGATCGGATCGCCACTTTGGCGCCACTCAGTCGCAGCTGGATTGGGACCATATTGACATCTCATGCTGAAAATGATGGAATCATGTCCATATCGTTGAGAACAAGCCTACAGGTAGGCGATCCCCACTTGAAGGGTGGAAAGACACGATCCGAGCTGCGGACTTTCACATCTCCACCCGCAGCAGCTGCTTTCTCTTCGCAAAAGGACACACTTCTGGAGTGGAAGAGAAGGAGAAAAAAGTGTCTCTCATCAAACAACACCAAGCTCGAGCGCCCCGGGAGAGCATTTGGGACTGAGGGCGCGACGTATGCAGGCGCATTCGCACATACGTAAGGCTGTATATAATGATTCATCGTGGAAATCGCGGGATGGTTTGCTCCGCTGTCACCCCTAAAGGGTGCGCACTTGCTAAAGCTGACGAACTTCCGGGTTGCCTTCCGGTCGCCTTCACGGCGATGCTGCTTTGGAGCGCTCCTGAAAGGTAACATGCGCCGGCGTCGGTTTTAGACGCCCGAAGAGACACCTTTTTCAGCTTGAGCGCGTCGCCGCTCTCTTCCGATGCGCTTCGCAGTAGGCGCGATAGCTTTGTAAAGGAGGATACAAAGGACAGCGGTAACTAGAGGAATAAGCATATCGAGGGCCGCGCCTGATCTCTTCCTCGCTCGCGCTCCCGCCTTTCTACTACGACGACGTGCAGCGGGGCTCGCCTGGTTAGCATCACCGGCTTCGTCAACAATCGCCTGGCCATCGGGGCCTGCTTCGTTTTCGAGAGCGGCCGCATTGCCTGTCCCTTCTTGGATGCCCAGTGAGTGGGCATCTGAATTTGATCCTTGAACAGCAAGGCGTGCGGCGCCAGCCGGTTCTCCCTGTTCCAGGGCATCTACCGCCGTTTGTCCCCACGTGTTTCCTTTGGGATGTTGGCGAGGTGGCCACGTAGCTTCATACGGGTGTTCCTTTGTTCCAAGATTGTCCCGCTGCTTCTGCTCTTCTGCTGTGGAGTCGGGAACGGGTGGAGTGCTGTGTGTTCCATACTGTCCTGCTTCCATAGGACCAGCCGGTGACTCCAACTGGCCGTCTAGTGCAGGAAGGCTACGAGTCAACTCCGTGCCTGCTGCCAAGTAGGGCCCGCCAGGGACGCTGTCAAAAGAGGTGTATAGATCGTCGCTGTCCCTCTCCATAAAGAAGGACAGTTCTGTAGCGGTCCGCGACGTCGACACATCCTCTGCGTCCTTTCTGCC
This sequence comes from Neospora caninum Liverpool, assembly GCF_000208865.1. Taxonomy (NCBI): domain Eukaryota; phylum Apicomplexa; class Conoidasida; order Eucoccidiorida; family Sarcocystidae; genus Neospora; species Neospora caninum. The sequence goes on from NC_018387.1 coordinate 1,494,439, forward strand.
AGCGAGAACTTCTTCATTTCCCACTGGATGCTCAACCGAACCCTCCTGTGACGAAAGGTGTTCGGGCAGGTGACCGAGGCCGTTGCTGCCAGATTCTTCTAGCGTTCGACTGGACGGCTTGTCGGCTTCGTCCTCCTGCCGCTCCTCCAGTTCCTCGCGGAGACTGACGATGTTGTCGGCTAGCTGAAGAGGTTCCTGCTCAGAGTCGACGCCAGTTTTTATCTGTGCTTCAGGTGCGGTTGGCGGCTCTTCGTCTTGCGCAAATGGAGCAAGAACAGGGGGCGCTTCACCAGCAAAGGCAGCAAAAAGGGAAGAGGAGCCCGAATGCAGTAGGCAGACGAGCAAAATGTAGGGGAAAACCCCGGAAGCCCGCGAGGGACGGCGCATTTTCGGCGAACTTCAGCACGAGAAAGAAGCCCGATCAGGCCGTAGGAAGGCGGAGAAAATCTTCTGAAACAAAATAGAGACACCGGAGCAGGGAGGGGATGACCTAGTCGTCTAGTGAACTCACGAGAAAGCTCAACACGGGCACGATGAAGCCATTAGATACAGCCTGGTGTCTGAATAACTGGAAGACGCTGAGACCATCTACGTGGAGAAATTGGTAAAGAAGAAGTTCCTAGGGAAAACCTTAATGCGCTTGCATGCCCGAAAGTGTGAACATATATGTCCGGGTTCTTTTGCCGATTCGCGACTCTCTGAGGGAAACCTGACATCCACTGGAACATGAACAATAATGTCCCTGGCAGCTGGCCGGTGGCCACTCACAACAGCCTTTACTGCGGTGCTTGCCCGCTCTCAACTGCATGAAATCGAACGTCGTTCAAAATAAAAAAGAGCCTCCTCCTGTGCAAATGAAGAACACAGGGCTATGGGAACAGAAAACAGATGGAGAGGAAGGTTTCTGGCTCGGTAGGGCCCATAGGTGAGAGTTTAAAGAATTGAAATTCGACTGTTCACTTGTTGCACCCACAGACGCGATGAAAAAGAAAGGTGACAGGCAATCGACAGTCACGCAACCTCAGAAAGACAACCACTTGTATTCGCGGCGCCCGGGAGACTCCGATTCCAGCAGCAGTCGCCAGCCAGGTTAGTCATCGAAATGCATGGAAATTTGTCCACTACTCTTCGAGTGCTGTCGGCTGTCGTGTAGGGGCATTGTATGTTACTCACGTGAGAAGAACAGCTACGATCCTCGAGAGAATGTGGCCAGTAACCTACCGTAGAGCACAATTCGCCGCCAAAGTGGGGCACACGGACACAAAACGCTCAGCAGAAGACTCTGTTCACCGGATCCGAAGTCTATTGACGTCTCGTGGTTTCGAGACTCCTTCCGGCAGGCTGGGGCAATGAGCGCCTCCTGTTTTCTCTTTCAAGAAAACAAAGACAGCCACGTCACGGCTGAACTCTGGAACTGCAGCATGGGGGGGAGAACCGGCGGCGAATGACTTACCAGTCGCGCTGCAACGCTCGCCAAGGGAGGAGCAGACCCCCGTTCTGAAGAGACAGAAGGCTCGGGAACAGAAACCTAAGGACTGAGGAGCCAATGAGGAAAAGAATTAGAGCGTTTCATTTCTTCATGAAGAAAACACGCCACGACACCACGAGGAACAGCGAATACGACTATACATGTTTCATGAAGCACGCCTCTCGCCGACCGACTCTCTCTGTTGGCGGGGATCACTTCGTTCTTCTTCAGCAAAAAACATACAGATGAGCAATTTGTCCTCGCTTCTTCTCTCTTTTTGCGACACAGTGCCCACTTTTGCAGATGGGAGTACGCCCTCGATTCCTCGTCTTCCTTCTCTTTCATCCTGGCGTCTAAACTCGTGCGAAGCCAGGATTCGACGCATCCCGCAACCTCAGACGACCGTCGCTGGCTGCTTTGCACGACGAGGCCGAACAGGAGACGGGTTCACAGGGGAGCGTGCGGCCGGAGAAGCAGCTGGTTTGAGGATTTACTCGCTGGCGAAAAATTTCACGAATTGGAGACGCTCCAGAACTGCGCCCTCATCCCATTCTTGCGTTAACTCTCATGGAAATGAGCTCTCGAGAGTCTCTGATACAGTCGATACCGGCGAAAGAAACGGGAGTTTTTTCGCGGGTAACGTGCCTGTGTGCTGTCAGGATTCGGGGCTCTAAGGGAGGCAATCCAAGGGAGCGAGCGAGGGACAAGAGAGGAGATACTCCGAGAGGCCAGGACCAGGAGACACTTTCCTGCAATAAAAATTGTGGGTCTCGATTGCTTGTGCCTTTCCTCTCGACTGGAAATACCTGCAATAAATCGTAGAGCCAGGAACAGGGGCGGTGAGAATTTTCGAACGCGAAGCCGGAGTTCTGAACGAGGCACAGCTCCGGCCATCTTGTTTGTCTTGACTCCCTCGAAAACTGCTCTGCGCTTCTACTGCGTTATCAAACTAGGTTTCGGTCAGTATGAGCTGTTTTCTCCGTTACCCTCACCAGAGTCCACGAACCGAGCTTACTCCCGCGTCCAGATTTTTCGTGCACTTCACCTGTCCCGTGGGTTCGCCGTCGCCGAACCATCGTCAACTCGAAATTCGGCCTGGATCTAATGGTGGTCCTCACGATCACTCTTTTCTCGCCCGTAGCCTGGGCGCTGCCGATGGAGAGCATTCTGCATTGTCACGTTCTAGATGTGAAATGTTCTGATGGGAAAACCTTAGGAACTTGCGGTGGTTCTTGGCACATGATACTCGCAGGCACTGCTTCACGACGAAACGTAGGCGTGGAGTACAGGCAGCCGTCATTAGCTTTCATCAGGGGTAGCGTTTAGCAGGACTGAATGCTTCGCACTTTACGAACTGTATTCGTCTGAGCATGTTGTAGCCCCTCCCCTGACGCGGGGAGTCAAAATTTTGTGGGGAACGCTCGCCTCGCGTCCGGTGCTAACACATACGGCAACCATTGAATCTAGCAGCCCATTCACAACTTGCCTTCCCCTGTATTTTTGCTCTTTTGTGATTTGTCTTTGATGGTAGCGTTTTGTCGTCTAACTTAGAAGCGGAGACCATGATAAAAACCGGTAACACGCTTATTCGGTTTTTGAAGGGCAAAATCTTTCTCAACGCCCTGCTCCTTGCTAGTGACTCCTGTCCGGGGCGGCAAGTAATCTTGTTGCAGGCGATATGAACGAACCCAAGTAACCACTGGCAAACACACAAAACGAACCCAAGTAACCACTGGCAAACACACAAAACGAACCCAAGTAACCACTGGCAAACACACAAAACGAACCCAAGTAACCACTGGCAAACACACACTGTGTAACTGCTTCCGTTTAGATAGGATTTCAGTAATATTTATCCTTGATCTCATCTGCGACCACTATCGCCCTGCTCAGAAGCCTCTCCTTTTCTTCTACTAGACGAAAGCGGCAAGTAGAGATGATACACCCCGAGAAGGATCCTCGGATACTCTCAGGTTCGGTGAGCTGTCGCTGAAAGCCCGCCTTGTCAGGGACGGGGAGGGTGGGGGGGTGGTGTGTTCTGTTCTTGCTCAAAAAAGAATACTCTCCACGGTTCCCTGTGGCCCCTCCTAGGAGACAATGAACACAGAAGCTGCCTTCGGTGGCTACTGCTCACTCTGAAGGCGACTGACGTGATTTTGCTTCTCTCTGCATCTCGTTTGTTTCCGCTTGCTCCTAGCCGCCTTCCCTTTTTTATCTTAGTACAGGGCCTACTCGGAGGAGACTTCAAGACAAAACCCGAAAAAATTCGTGATGGCTGCACACAAGATGCGCAAAGACGTTCCGTCTTGAATGCCGTCCCACAGCTCTTCAATTAGAATTCCCCACATCTTAGCGAGTTTTACCCGGCGTGGCATCTTCTTTGTTAAATCGACTCAGTAAACTTCACCGAGGCCCCAGCCGGCTACCGGCTGCACAGGACTCTTCGGTCCTGAGCGATAAAGCCGTAGACAGATGTAGATGTGGACACACTGGCCGAATCGTGCGCTCCGTTATGAGGGGGAGTCACAGTAAAAAGACAATATAGTGACACAAACGACACAGCGGTGACGAGGCCGCAGCCATCTTGGGGATGAGCGAACTGACATCCACGACGGTGAGGAATGAAACAGGAAGAATGCGGGCCTCGAGAACGGCGGCTCGAAAGTTCGCGACCGTCTCCATTTTTCGCCTTACAGGAAAGAGACGCGGTGAAAAGTCCGACACGGAGAGTCTTTGGCAAGAAGGGAAGGAAGAACTTGCCGAAGGCACTACTGCGAAGGTCTTGAAAAGCGGGAGTATGAGCAATTCCCTGCTGGTTCGACGCTCAATCGACGACGCGACCTGGCGTTGTCGAAGAGCCTGTCGCCTTCATTGTGGCGCCACTGAGAGGAACGGGGCTGTGTTTGTCTCGCAGCCAAACGCGCACTGCCTGGGGACCAAAAACACGCACAGAAACTACGCAGAACAGCCTGAGCGTACTCACCTGTATAACATACGTGCAACAAGGCCTGAGCAACGCATATATATATATATATATATATATATATGCATGGCTTTTATATACTCACAGAGTTGTTTCCACCCAGCCACCGTTCAAGTTTGCCGCGAGGTGATAGCTTGGGACCAGTTAACACGGACTGTCGGGCGAAGGTTTCTCTATGAGAACAATGGGAAAGCGTGCCATATCGGCTTTTCCCTGTCCTCTCACCTGTACGAATGTTCTGAATTCTTCGTAGTTCATGCATTTAGGAGTGCTGTCGATTATGCCGCCTTTCAAGTTTCCGCCGGGAGGTGCGAGGCCCCTGACCCCGGAGATCTTTAGGATTTGAGCTCCCCCACCCCAAGTATCGTAGAATCTTCCTTGCTCGTAGAACTCGCAAAGCTGTCCAAATTCAATGGCGGGGGCGGTTTTGCTGTCTTTCTGCGCCACCCCGCCCAAATCTCTGTCGAGGAGGCCAGAGCGGAGGAGCGCTTTGAAGAGCCGATTGGCGGGCACCGTCGGCCTGCGCTTGAGGCTGCCGCTGTCTTCACCTGTCGCTGCTCTCGGCGCCGCAGCCGCTTGAAAGATCTTGGAAAGCTCTGAGTCTGAAAGTCGCGGCCACGACGGAGGCACAGACTCCGGAGAGGAAGAAGGAGAGGAAGAAAGAGAGGAAAAAAAAGAGGGGGAAGCAGAGGAAGAAAGAGAGGGGGAAGGAGAGGAAGAAAGAGAGGGGGAAGGAGAGGAAGAAAGAGAGGGGGAAGGAGAGGAAGAAAGAGAGGGGGAAGGAGAGGAAGAAAGAGAGGGGAAAGGAGAGAAAGAAAGATAGGGGGAAGGAGAGTAAGGGGAGGGAGTGGAGGGGGGCCATGGCGACAAGCGGGCCGAAGAAAGGCGATACGGCTGCGGGGGCGTCACGCCATCTCGCCGGCGGCTGTGATACGGCCGGGAAACGGCTCGCCTCGCATGCGTCTCCGCGGCGGCAACACGGCCACTCAACAGACGTGGAACCCAGGGAAGTGAAGTCGAAGACAGGGAGGCAACGACAGAGGACAAAAGAGGACCGCGTACTGGAAAAGGAGAAACCGCCACCATGGCCACGACCGGGGCTTGGAGCAGGGCGGGAGACACCAGAAGAAACCGGCCTAGGCGAAAAACCGGCACGGGCGAAGAAACGCTCAGTGCAGCATTACATGGGCGCGTCGCTTCGAGCCGGACGGGCACGGAAAAAACCGAGACAGGTTTTCGAGAACAGGAGCCTGTTTGAGAACATAAACGAAAGGTCCGCACGGCAACGCTGACTGCTCATGTGTAGCATGCGAGGAAAAGCATGAAACGCGTGGACAAAACGCGAAGCAGTTGTCGCTTCCCGTGAGTTATCAAGAAAGAGACGAGTGAAAAGCATCGCCATGGAGGATAGTAAAAACGACAGCAGAGGGATCTTTCAACAGATAAAGGTATCCACGCGGACGAGAGGTCTGTTCACCTTGGCGCCGCCAGCGGCATGCACGGAATGCTGGGCTACGAGGATTTCCGCGCCTTGTGGACGACTCGCGCCTCGACAGGAAAGCAACACCGTTCCACTTTCCACTTCTCTGGCAAGTTATGCAGTACTCTCATGACGACAAATGGTCAACAAGGAAAACGTCGTTCCTCAGTAGCTTTCCCTTTATCTAGGCGTTTATACACTGCAGTGGAAGGCATCGCCACACAGCTGAGGTCACCTAGCCTCAAAACACTTTGTCGGGTATGGCGCCCGCTGTTTGTTGTCCGTTTTGTCATTTTTGCCGTCGTGTTTCTCGTCAGGTAGGTGCGACCTGAGAAGCCCAGGCGTCTAGATAAAGTTCTAATCAGGCGTCAGGTGAGGAGCCGTTCCAGTTGTGAGGCGCGTGCCATAATTCGGCTGATCCCTGCGGGCCGGAAAACTGCCCCTGTCGCACTAGCGAGAGAGGGTGACATCGACACGTTTCTGCTTTCACCGTCTCATAATCGATAGCCGTTCGTCCTCAGTGTACATCATGTTTAGCTTGCCGATGTGTCCTAAGTGGATGAAGTGTTTTACTGCAGCCTCGAGCGTCAACAGACACCGAGATGTGATCCCGGCGCCTCATTCTTGCACAGCGACAAAGTTCCTCCTCTTGGCAAAGGGACTTTCGCTGATTCGAATTTCCACTCCAGCACTAAACACTAACAAAAACAAGACAGGAAGTTCCGACAGGGTACCCGGTTTTTGTTCAGCGTCCGTATCTACTCCCCAGAACCAAGACTCCGCCGCGTTCCGGCTGGAAGCCGCGAAAGCCACGCGGCCCAAGCTACTCGCAAATACTTTTAATAAATCGACTATCTGCGCTCTCTGCTGCTCCGTACAAAGCTGCGGAGAGAGGATCGGCGCAGCCGATGGCGCGCTTTGCTTCAGTCTGTGCCGCGTTGCAGCTGCTACCCTACGGTTATTCCTTGCGACTAGATCTTTCCTCTTCCCACTTGATGCAGCCTGGCGCTCCGCTACGAACGCATCCCTGAGTTCTCGCACGGACAAGCTCAGGAGCAGAAAGGATAGAATTATCTTTGAATCGGCGAAAAGGCCAGACGCTTGTCTACACTACCCCGAGACGCTTGCCGGGAACAGGGCGCTGACGGATGCTGAGCAAGGAACCTCGGAAAAGGTAGTTTCTATAAAAAATCTAGGAATCCACTGTTGTATATTGTGACGTAAAAGATCGTACCGCCGGCAAAACGCCTTCGATCAAGAACCTCCTGCTACCGTGTAAAACCGAATACCCGAAAAACTCGAGGGCAGACCGCCCCAATCCCTTAAAAGTATTTTAGTCAACAGGAGCTGTTACAACCCACGGAACGGTGAGGCCGAGAAGGCGTCTCGTGTACGAGTTTTACGAGAACGGAAGACGCAGGCAGACACTCTGGGGCAGGAAGTTGTGTCTAAAGACTAGGTGTGGAGTCCACACATGCCGCGGTTACTTGGGATATACATATATATATATATATATATATGATACAAATATATATATATGCAGCTTTTCGGTGAGACCCTCGCGTCCAATAAAACAGCAGAGGAGTTCGACTTCGCCTCTACCGTTGGAGCCAAAAGAACTACTGGCCCTATGGACTGGGCTGGTGAGAAGAGGGAATCTTTCTGATCACTGACACCAGAGTGTCGCCGCGGCTGTGAACAAAGATTTCGCGTCGCTTCAGACATTTTCTTCATTATGTTAAGACTTCCTCTCCACCGTCGCGTCTCTGCCGTCGGCGTCTTCGAATCCGCTTGCTGTCACGTCCTCGAGGCCACGTGCCCGCCTTCACTTCCACAAGGTGCACAAGTTGCGAAGCGGGCGGAACATGGACTAACGGCATCTGTGTTGGGCTTCTTTTTCTCGCTTTCCAATCCCAGAAAGAGACCGTCGCTGGACCGGCGTCTTCGCAGACCGTGACGCTGCCTTTCGTCCTCATCTCGTGACGCGTTTCCACTCCTGCTTTTCGCGGTTTCGCTCGGGAGCAGGACTGCCGCGCGTGCACGCTTGTCAACCTCTCCGTTGCCAGCGCCTCCCCTCCGCGCATCCTCCGTCGCAGCAGGAAGATCCGGAAAATTTTCCACGGCGCTCTGTGTCTTGGGCACAGCCTTGATTGGGCAAGCACTCGCTGAGGTCGCCGCGACTGTCCCTTTCATCGCATTCTTGAGAGGCGACAGATGATCGTGCTGCCGATGGACAACGCCCCGCGAGACCACATGCGGTTTTGCAGTGTCAACATCGCCCTTCCGAACGACAGCGCTGGGGCCTTTCCTCAGACCTTCTGTGCTCTTGCCGACTCCTGGGCTCGGCCTGCAGGAGGCGCCGGAGCCGCTGCAAGGAACTGAGGCGACCGGTCTCTGCATGACAAGCCCTTTGCCGTGTCGAAGCGGAACGGTTGGCCTCCTCCGCGGATCGCCCTGCGTGCGTCTCGCGGACTTGTCTCCTTTTGAGGGCGCAGGCCTCGGCTGAGAGGGGCGTGAGTTCTCCGCCTCGTCTTCTGTCGCCTCTTCGAGATTGTCGTCCGACGGCCCGCTGAGCGCCAGGTCGCCTTCCCCACATGCCTGTTCTCCAGCTGCAATCAGCGCACGTCCTTCTTCCTCTCCCGCGGAGTCTCCACCATCAACTCCAACTGTGTCGGCGGGAGAAACCCGCACAGACAAGGCGCATGCAGTGGACCGACTGGCCTCGGACGGGACACCCGGAGACGCCGTGGTGCTCGGAGCCCCGCCGAAATCAGAGGAAACCCCCAAGTTCAGATGGAGAAGACCCGAGCTTTTCTCCGTAAAGGCGACCTCTGGCGAGGACGTGCCGGCGTCGGAATCTGAACAGCCCGTTGTCAACGGACTGAGGGACGACGAAGCTGTTGCCGACTCCGAGGCCAGTGCAGAACTTTCACGAGCTTCCGGGTGGCTCTCAGACCCCTTGGAACCCTGCTCCAAGTCGTGGAACCGTCGTCTGCGGAGAAACAAAAAGAGCCGGGGAGAGCGGGAAGGACCTGGACCGCTGGACGAACCGGATGAATCTATGCGCAGGGGGTTAGGCACCCGCAGTACCGGTGGATTCACGCCACAAAGGAATTGCAACGGTAACTGCAACTGGGCTGTCACATGGCTGCAGGCCCCTAACCCGCTATCTCAGCTGGAGAGGCAAACAGCGAATCCACTACACGCATGCAACCTGGAAACTCCCGGTGAATCCTACGTCGTGTACCCAGCATCCACAGGCCTCGATTCGAGCTAGCGGGTCTGCGCTGTTCGACAGAGGCGACTTGAAAGTGGGTGCGCCGCCAAAAGACATGCAGAAGAGGCTGCGCGTCTTTCCCGCCAGCTCACCTAAGAAGGTCGGGGAGTCGACTAAAGTCCCCGTCCCCGTCGATGAGGCTCTTCGAGGAAGCAGCGGACACTTCGGCTCTGTTCGTCCACTTTCCCATAGAGGCTTCCACAGCACAAAAGTGACAGGGGCTTGGTCGGCCGCCCGCTGTCTCCGCGAGGGACACCGGCTGGTCGGGAGACACGGGGCATTGCCCGGCGCAGGGCGCAGGCAGCTGAGAGGCAACCAAGCGACCGAGAAGCGACACACCGACGGGGAGAGAATGGATCGCGACAAATAGGGAGAAGTCACTTCGTGGTAGGGCACTGAAGCGAGGGAATGGGAAACTCGGGGAAACTGCGGTTTTCAAGGCAAGGCACACGTGACATGGTGACACGCCTTCCCCGTTTCCCCATGTTTCCTGTTGTCTCCGTGGACGGGTGCCTAGGATCACGTGCCTCGCCTTTGCCCTCTCTTAGCTTGGCGTCTGTGGTGGGGTGTCCTAAGCTGAACGAGGTGATGTCTCACCTCTCTGCGGATCGCCTTGGCAAACTCTCCTGCTCTTTGCTGCTGTTTCGTGAGGGCTTCTCGGCGATGCGTCTCGGCGACTTGCGCGACTTCTCGAATGTCCCCGAGAAGGCCTCTGGCAACTCCGCGAAGACGCTCCTCCTCTGCCTGTCTCTCGCAGCTTGCTTCACACGCCGCCTGCGCTGCTTCGGCTCTCGCCACCGCACTTTTTCGCTCGCACTCTGCAGCTTGTTCCAGCGACGCCCGGAAACCCTCGCGGTGCGCCGAAATGCGGTCCTGTGGGAAGGCGTGGAAGCAACGTTCAAAACAGGCACAGGAGGCAGAGAACGAGAGAGACGAATCGAGTGAAGGAGTGGTATACCGTCACCGCCACAAGAGAACGAAACTGAAAAGGCAAGGGCGGAGTCAGGACGTCTTGTGCCACTGCCTACGCGCCGCGTTGCCGTTCACACCGCATCGGGAGGCAGCCCCCGCCTAGGCCGCGCATCATCCTGTTCGCAGGATAGACAAGGGCGCGGCTCGAGTCCCCCAAGAAGGGACAGATGCAAAGCGCGATGAAACGTAGACTTTCACCAGACTTCTTGCTACCTGCAGGGGGGCAAAAGAGACGCGAGCGTCGCCGGACCACGGCTCGCGCATCGACTCGGAACCTTCCCCGTTCTCTGCGTCTTCGCGTGCCACCGCTCCGGCGCGAGAGCGCTTTCTGTGGCGTGCCTACCTTGAGTGCAGCGAAATGGGTTTGTGAACTTTGTGCGTCGTCCTCGAAGGCTGCAGCCGCGGCGGTTTCCTGAGCCTTCGCTGCCTCGCAGCCCTCCTCAGCGGCCTGATTGAGCGTCGCGAGAAGACTGTCGAAGCCGGTGCGTGCTGCTGAAGCGAGTGCCGAGACGGCGGCGCCTCCGCCGTCAGACGCAGCCGCCAACTCGCCGCCCATTGCCTTCACCGTGTTTCCCTGGGCCGTCTGTTCGTCTCGCAGCATCTTGAGTTGCCGCTGCAGACTCTGGACGTGGCGCTCGAGGCCGTCCTGGTGGTGCGTCGCGAGCAGTTGCATCTGCCGCTGGACCGTCGAGACGAGCTGCGCGGTCGCGTCCACCAGGTGTCTCTCCTGGGTTTCCTTCCAGAGGCCGAGCTCGCGCGCAAGTCGGTCGAGGGCCTCGGCGGTGCTGCTCGTGTGCAGAGCCTCCTTCTCCACCAGGGCGGTGACTAGCAGCTGGGCTTGCTCGCGTTGCTTGGCCTCGTCTCCGGCCTTCTCCTCGAGCAGCGTCGCCGACGTCTCCACGCCTTTCCGCACCTGACTGTGGATGTGCTCCAGCGTCGCTCGCGCGCGCCGCCCAGACTCACCCAGCAGACCCTTTCCCTTCTCCCGCAATCTCTGGAACTCGAGCTCGAGCCGCTCGATCCCCTCAGTCGCTTGCCCGCAGTGAACCTCGGCCTGGTGACGCCACCGCTCGAGCCGTTCGCCCCGCCGCTCGTGCTCCTGCTCCTCCTGCTTCCGCTGCGCCTCCAAGTGGTCCTGGAGAAGAGCAGCCGTCTTGGCTGCAGCTGCCGCACGCACGTCTTCCTGGGCACTCAGCGCTTTCAGGGACGCCTCAAGACGGCTGTGCATGCGGCTCTGCTCGTGGCCCAGTTCGGTGCATGCGGCGTCGACGACCTGGGCAAAACACACGGATGTTTCTCGGGCTCGCTCGCGAGACCGGACAAGAGTCGCCTTCTGGTGGGAGGCGACAGAAACAAGTTCCTGAACAGCCTGCTCCAGAGTGCAACGCGCAGAGGCGGCAGCCTCGTGCTCTCGCTGAAGCTCCTGCGTCAGTTGCTCCAGGAGGAACGTCTCCTCGGCCTCCCGACGCCGCAGCTGGGCTTCGAGGTCGCGGGTCTTGGCGCCTGCGGCGTCGAGGCGCGCAGCAAGTTCAGCCGCCTTCTGCTCCACGCTCTCGCGCTCTTCCAGCGCGATCTGCAAACGGCTCTTGACCTCCGCAAAACTCTTGAGCTCCGCTTCCTGCTGCTGGACGCACTCTTCAAGACGCCGAATCTGGTTCTCCTGCCTCTCGAGCTGCTCCTGCTGACTCCGCATTTGCTGCTCGTGCTGCGTGTACAGCGGCAGCGGAAGAAACACGCCGTCCCGCTCGCGCTGGGAACTGAGCAGAAGCTTCAGCTGCTGGTTCTCGTGCAACAGAGAAGAGAGCAGAAGCGACTTGGAGTGTCGCAGCGTCTTCACTGGTAGATTCTGGATGCTCTTCGCCCGGTACGCGTAATCTGCGAGACAAAGCAACCCCAGCCGCAGACCCAGCGGCATGCGTGTTGCCAGAATCCTGCCCCCAAGGAAGCCTCTGGAAAACACAAAGAGCGGGAAACGCCGCCCCAGTCCCCGCGTGCTTTGCGGCGACGCCCCGCGCAAGCCGCCGGGCAGCTGAGCACCCGAAACGCGACTGCATGTGGGGCACCCTCTGGGCTGAGTCTTCCAGCCGACTGCAGGTCAAGCGAGTACGTCGCACGAAAGAGGTCGGGATGAAGACGCAAAGACATCTGGTTTCGCATGCACTGAGAGACCAAAACAGCAAATCGAGGCACTCATCTCGAAGTCTCCGCGCCAAGCGGTGTGCTCATTAGACACTCCGCGTGCTGGGGCTAGCCGTTAACTGTCCACGCGTGAGGCAGAGGAGAGACAGGCCGCAACGGCCCGCGCCGAATACGGAGAGTAAGCGACGAACGAGTGTTGGGGGCTGCGCTGCGCGCGCTTGGGACGTTTTTCAAGTAAAAATGGCTTCGACTCCCTTCTACAGAGGGTCCGACTAACCTAAAGTGTTGACCGTTTCCTCCACGACGTTTTCTGCGGGGGAAATCGTTGCGATCAAACACGTCTTGGTGCAGCCGCCCAGACTGTCTTGGAGAAGCCTCGTGAGTTTGCTGTCTCGGTACGGCACGTAGGAAGCGCCGTCCACCAGCGCGTTGATGCAACGGCCGAGGGTCAGCAGCGACTTGTTGATTGTCAGCGCCTCCCGCCGTCGTTTCTCCTCAGCCGTCGCTCCCCAGCTCTTGTAGATGTTCTCACTTCCTGAAAAGCGTGCATGCAGAGCCACTCGGCGGAGAAAACGATGTGGAACAATGAAGGCCAGATCAAGCGACTCTCGACCGCCGGCGATTCCCACGACGACGTACACTTCGCGGCGCGCTTCTGATTGCTCTTGCGTGAGAGAGGCGCCGAGACCGCGAGAGCCCCTATATAGAGTTCGACGGCGTCGACAAGTCGCGCCCCTCCTCGCTCTCGTTTCTAAGACTGGTGTTACGCGGCTACACCGCTCCACTTCGGTTCCGCAAGCGGCGTCCCGTCTTTGATTTCTTTCCTAGACTAGCTGCTCTATGTCCCGGCGAAAGCACAGTCGAGGGGCAACGCGTCGGCCGAGCGGAAACCGCCCGCACCCTCGACAAAGCGAGTGGTGCGTGGTTCTTCGCTCTTGGAGAAAGGGTTCGGGGTGGCTTGGACGTGCCGACCGCGCTGGCCTGAACGGCCCGATGCGTTTCGGTGTCTACGCAGACGGCTGGAACTCGCAGCCACAGCGAAAAACGGCGAAACACGCCTCGGCGCCTACCAGCGAGATCGACGAGATTGAGCTTTCCAACGCGCACCACCTCCTCCTCAACCGGGGCGCCTGCTGCGGTCGGCGCAAATCCCGATGGGGCGCCTTTCCTTCTTCCCTTGAGCGAGGCGAGCTCCCCTGCTTCCTCGACGGCCAAGGCGCTCGCGGTGTCGCGGATACAGACGGAAATCGAGAAGATCGTGTGACTTCGGCTGCTGTGCGCATTGGCGCTGCTCGCCGCGAAGGACCGCCGGGGCGCTGCCGCGCGAAGAAGCGCAAACACGTCTCTTTCCGACTTCACTTCCTTCTCCTCCAAACCCTCGACTCGAACGACGCCACGGCCCTGCTGAGGCGCGCGGGAGGACCCAGCAGGCGCCGCCCCGCCTGAGCCCGCAGCCGGCGAGTCGAAGGCCGGAGAGTTGGACTGGTCTTCGTAGATCCGAAGACGCGGGGTCGGAAGCGAAGACTGCGACGCCTGGGAGTCTGAGAGGGAGGCGCACACCGCACGCATGCAGCTGAGATTCCCAGGGAGCGAAACAGCGGAAGACACAATCTGCACACTCCCTAGCAAGGACACGAACTGTTTGTCTCTTGCAGCGCAATCTACAGATTCTTCTGGAGGTGCGTATCGCCCCACGTTTTTTTCTTCCCTTTTCCGAATACAATCGGCGTCCCCTCTGCAGCGCTGCCTCCACTGTCTCCATCAGGCAAAGGGTTGCTTCCACTTTGACGCTTTCCTTCGCTCCTAGGGTCACCCTCGGTCTGCCTTGCCTCGCCCTTATTGGGAGCAGCGATCGTCACGCCCCTTCACACCTGCGCTTCAGCGCCGAGAAACGCGCCCGAGCAGCGCTTCAGTCCCTCCCGATCGCGTTGAGCTTTGTCAGCCCCCTCCTGTGCTATCGTTTCGCTTCCCGCCGCCTCTGCACGCTCTATCGCTGCGTTTTCGACTCCTGCTTTTCTCTCTCCCGCCGCCGCGTGAGTCTCTGCTTGTCCCTAACCGGTGGCTTCTTCTGTCCCTTTCAACCGCCTCTTCCTCTCTCCCTGGATGTCTCTGTCCCCTTTTTCCCCTTCCTCAGGGCGCCGCCCTTTGGGTGAGGCCGTCCTGCCTGCGGTTTTACCATTCAGGTCAGTGCCACAGAGGCTGCTCTGACTCGAGGGACAGCCGCCAGCTGAGCCTGGAGGCGAGAAGAGATCTATCAGTTCCTCGTTGTAGATCTCCAGGAAGGAGCATGTGACAGTGTAGTCTTTTGCGGCCCGCTCGCCACGCAAAGTGCTGAAAATTCGCTGGACGGAGCGACCGATGAGTCCTGAGGACACAGCGACGAAACGGGGACTCGGTGATAGGACAGCAGTGCACAGGTCTGTGTGGCAGTGGGATCCGAACAGTGAACGGAAAACAAAACGCCATTGCGCTTACAGATGGAGGCATCTGTCTAAAAAGCCGGAACTGAGGATTCCTTTTCTCTCTGCAGCTCTGGAGTGTGACTCCGTCACCTCGCGTCAACAATAGGGAGAGAATGTGGGGGCAAATGCCCCCACACAAAATCGTTAACACCACGCACGCCGCTCGACCTCTATCCAGACGGAGTGCAAATTCTGTTCACGAGGTGGCGGCACAAGAGGCGTTGGTGAGCACGGAAGTACTGAGGAAAAAGTGTATCTCAGAACAGCTGTAGAACTGCTGGTGCACAGTGAAAAGCTGCATACACTCCCACACGCACGACGGGGTCAATCAAGGTCATGCAGTGCACACATCGCCGCGTGTCTCTTTTTCTCTTCGTGACACGATAGGAGACAACTACAGAAAGTAGCGAAAACGGAGACAGAAGAGGGAAGACGCGCGAAGGGAATGAGCCACATGGCAGGAGCTGGGCAATCGAATTGCACAAGAAAACGGCGAGAATGTTGCGACATTCAGCTGCTGGCCGGCGCTGGTGCATGCATTCGTCTCCTCCGGATAACGAATCTGCCGAGAAAGAGTTCTCTGCGTGAGCGAAACACGCGTTCCACCGTCGTCGGGCGAGGGCAGAATAGATAGCGCACGTGTATGTACAGCCGGCCAAAAAAGAGAGGAAAACGAAAGTTTGTGAGGCTCACCGCAGTCGGCATTCTCGACAATATCGTCATCCGCGCTATACAGAGAGTCACCGCCTCGAGGCGCTCCTTCTACAGTGAACGTTTTTCCGGTGCCAGTTTGGCCGTACGCGAAGATGGTGCAGTTGAAGCCTTGTAGCACCTGAGAGGCAGAACGGATGAAAGACAGAGCAGAAGATCGACAAGCGAGACGGACCTGAAGCGACAAAAGAGACTGGTCCTGCACACACAGCGCCCCCGCGGAACAGCCTTCACACGGGCCTTCTGTACACGCGTCGAGAGATTAAGGTGAACAGGCGCAGTTCATCGATGGTCCTCACGACTGGAGCCGGGAAGATGCGCCGGAACACTCGGTGGGAAGAGATACTTCCAAAAGGAGAAAAAAAAGTCGCTGAGCGCAGAGAAAACGGCAGAGGGGATCCGGCCGGCTCGAGAGCCGACGCTGCTATCAGCCGGAGGAAGGGCACAGGACCCCCGAAGGGAGTTTTTGCCCGATTGAAGAACGCTGCGGGAGGCACGCGGGCATCCCCACCTTCGCCGCTCCACGCTGTCGATACAGCTGTGTGTGTATTGCAGGAGCGTAGAGCGTTTTGATGCGTTTTCTGCGGCACCCTTGCAGCTCAAGACCGCCGCTGGACCTCCAATGACGATAACCAACGACAAGGAACGAGCGTAACTTTGCTGTGCTCTGCTTCCATTCGGCTCTGGGATGAGGACTTACCTCATCAACGAGCGGCTGGGCATGCTGCTCGAAGAATTGTTTCTGAGATGTACTGACGGGGCAGACGCCATCAAAGCGGAAAATTTTGCTGCTGTTGCTCCCGCCAGTGGCGTTTTGCGTTCTTGAGGCGGTCCCACTTCCTCCCGCGGGCCCTCCAGCATTCTGCAGGGGTTTTCCAAGTCCGGCGGGGCCGCCTCCGCGCAACCGCACGATCACCTCGTTTCGCTCTGTACATACATCAACTACATTGTGGCTGTCGCGCTGCTCCGCAGCCGTCATGGGCCGACAGCGGACCACAACTTTGACGTTCGTGCGGCAGCCTCCGCCTGCAGTGCTCGCGAGTTTCCGTGGGGCAAGTCCGCTCCCACTGCTTCTGCTCTGTGTCGAGTTCGTGTCGACACTGGTAGGCGACATAATCTTCGTTCCGGACAGTGACCGGGAAAGAGGCGGCACGGCGGAGGTGGCGGCGGCTGAGCCTTTGCAAGTCGGGTTGCCGTTACCACTGTGTGCGACTCGAGGAGGCCCAGTGCTTGAGTCACGGCTTTTGGGCATCTTCTTTCTGCTGGACTGTGGGTCAGCGACTTGTCGCCTGGCAAGCGAAGCTGCCAGGGGGGTGTGCAGGTGGTGCACGAGGAAGGCGGGAGGAGCGGAAGAGGAGGGGCCGTCTCTCGCTTCCACAAACCGAGGAGAATGTTGGAAGTCTTCCTCCATCGAGACACTGTCGAGTGCAGCGCTCATGTCGCTGGGCTCCGGTTCGGTAGGAGTGGGCGACGCCATGGGGACAGAGGAGCAGCTACGGACCGCGCAGATGTGCGCATGAAAGACTGTTCAAATGTGCATCCGAAGCAGGAAACAGTCGCATTTCCACGGAAAAATTAACCTGTGTGTGTATATATATACAGCCTTCCCGTACTCATGGAAAAACAGGCCAGCACACCTACAGGAACATTGTCGGGAGCTCAGTTGGAACCGGTTTTCAGGCGGTAGAATCGAGTTGTTTCAGTGTAGAATGTGACCAGCCGTGTGGAATGAATATGAGCCAGGCCAGGCTTCGGGGAGATAGGTCTTCCCAGCGGAGCCAAGCCTCGTGTCTCGTGGTCCCGACTGTAGGAAACAGCGGAAGGTCGAATCTGGCGAACTGCCTTAGAAGGCGGCGGGCACGTCCATGTTGTGTAGTAAAATGAGGGGAGACCAACTGAACGGATGTGGCCAAACCAGTTTCTTAGCCAAGAAATCGGATTCGATGTCGTGGTATTGAGAGGAACTGCATGCAGTGACGCGTCGCTGTCTGGCAAGAAACGGGCACCGGGACTTGCGGAAACCCAACGGCAATCTTCCTGTGTGCCTTTTGGTTGAATTCGTATCTCACCGAAAGTCTGTTTCCTCAAAGAAACAGAAGACCACTAGGAGCGAGAGACAGAGCAAGATGGCGACACAGCTGCCTGGGCGGGCATTCAGCTTTCCTTTGGACAGGGAGAAGCGGCCGCACAAAAATTAGTGACAAGAAAGACGCCAGCGAGGATCACTTGCGGAGGTCGGAATACAGTGAACAAAGTGTGACAAAGAGAAAGGCCAACATGACAACCATTTAGGCATATAGCAAGACAACAGGCAGACAGATTCTCATTATTCGTTAAACCCTCGGTCACAAAGGCCAGCTCAAAGACAAGACCACTGCTAGAGACAAGAACGACTTCTCTTTGGGGGGTGGGGGTCGGTGCGGACAGGGGGGTAAACGCTGTGGCTTGAAAGATAACAGAACCGTCAATTTTTTGTCGTATTGGAATCCGTGCTGGCATGGTAAGGAAGCAAGAGAGAAAACAACACCACGTGATCCTGGAGCAGAGGGAGGGGACAAAAATACGTCTCAGTTTTCCAGCGGAATGCAGATTGCGAGCGACAAGTCGTGCACTAGGGCAGCGCGGCATTCGTTCTGCGTAACTTCAACGCCTTGAAGCAGCCACGTCAACTGCATCGTCCTTGCTTCGGCAGTTGCGAGGAAAACAAACAGGCCATAGGTCAATTGCGTGTAGCGTGTGAAATTGGATGGAAGCTGTCTGCAAGAGAAGAGAGACGGATTCGCTACTGGGTGTTCTTGAAACTCCCGAGACCCATTGTGCCTTCATCGTGGTCGTGTTACGGTGCCAAGGAAGCCTCCTGCGCGAGTAGACCGTTTCTTGGTCTTCCTGTGAAAACAACGTCCCATACGTATATCGAACAGTTCAGCACTTTAGCCCCGAAGGCTTTGTCCGTGCGGCAACACAAAACACGCACGTACCTGGAGAACCCGGCGCTAACCTTGCCACACCAGTTCCCGTGGCTTCGTTTCAGACATACATCCAAAAAACTGCTCAGTTCAGGCAAGCTACGCACACAGAAACGTGGGCGGTAGTGATCCATCGGCATCCTTTGTTGCACAGGATGCAAGAGCTTGCTAAAATTGTTCCTGAACGGGGCAGAACGGACCACTAGGGAACAAAACATCAGTGTTTTTGCCCAGAAAACTACTGCTGCTTTCGCCTGCATATCCTTGGTGTGCTTCCTCCGGGTCTGAACGTGGAAGCTTTCCGGTCTCAACGACAAATCTCTTTCAGCCAGACCGTTCGAAGATATTGATGACGTTCCGGCGTGTCCGATCCCGACACTGGATTCGCAGTTCTCGCATTTTATCCCGCCCCCACCACAGCTCCGGTAGGAGTGCCTTGCCAACCTTCTCCGCCTCTCTTTGCCCTCATAGTGCGCCTCTTCATTCTTTCGGTGTGGAAAGGACCAGGAGGACGGTTCACAGTCATCGTTTCCCTTGCTGGCTGGGGTGAATTCTGGTCTTCTCACGTGTGAGTGACATCTACGGGAAACAGTTGGAGGAGAGGAGCTCTAAAAACCATGAAGTCGGAACACTGGAGTCACCTACGGTCGTTGAACCCGGAAAGCAGAACGCACGGGAGGCCCAGTGAGAGACAGTCATATCGCCGGAAAACGCATCTCGCTCTGCCATGTATGCTTGTCTAAGATGGTTCAGCGAATAAGTGCTATTCTACGGAGAACCGAACAAGTGGGGTAGTTTTGTCGTTCACACCTGTGCTAACAGGAAGGACGGGTTCGTGCCGTGGCACAGAAACTTTCCTCTTAAACGGGATTCTATTCGTGAGCTCTCCGCATAGGTTGGTTTGGTGCAGTGCAGCAACCACACCATGCCGCTCGGCGCAAAAGAGTCGTGCTGGGCCATTATCTAAATCAAAACGATGTGCGGACGACGCGGCCGACGGTACCAGATGACGGGGACGAAAGAAAACACCTCGCTACAGGGATTGCCTTCGCGTGCTCGCTACCTTTTTGCGTTGTCTGGCGCCGGAGCCCAAACTCCTTCCCTTTCGGCGCCCCCTTCTCCCTTTTGCTGCGAAGCTCCGTAATGCATCCCGATTACCACCGAGCGCAACAGGTGACACTGGTCCATCAGTGCCGAACTGCTGACCCATTTCTTCACCTTGATCAACAGGGCCACAGTCTGTTTCGGATTCCGTTGCCTGGCGATTCCGTCATTCTTCGTCTCCGGCACTTTTAGGTTTACCAAGGATATTCGCAGAGATAAAATGACACCAGCCTACATTGTACGCCTTTCCTATGCAAAGGCTAAATACCATGCCTTGTGAAATGGACTCCGACACGTGCGCGTCGCCATGTTGTCGCTGTATGCGTACGCTCTGCTGTGGCTACGGTAGGTCGGCGCTATCGAAGACGGCAGAATTGCTCTCACCGTTGAGTTCGCCTGGGGGCCAGGAGGCTCTCCAAGCTGGGGAATGCGACCTAGAGAAAGGGATGCGCAGCACGGAGTTGTGGTGGGCTGCATGTGATGCTCTGGGGTGGGCGGGGAACTCCCTCGGCAGTACGGGAGCGAGAAAGAGTTCGTTGCTGTTTCATCTACCTCGCATGTTTGCAAAGTGAACGCCTTGCGGGTTCACCGCAAGCCCATATCGTTGGAGAGTCGACTGCAGGCAAGACAGACCGCCTCTGCCGGAACAGTTTGCTCTCTCGGTCGTCCCGTCTCGTGTCTTCTGAACCTCGCAGAGCGTTTCGAGCGACCGACGCGCCGGAGGAGACTCGCCCGCCTCCCTCGCGTCGAGCAACGCCCACAGCCGGGCGGCTGTTTTTGGCTGTCTTGTGCCTGGAAACAGGCCGAGCACAATGCGCTGAATCGTTCGCTTATGATGTCTTCCGCACACTTCGCTCGCAAACTATCCTATGCCTGACTCTCCAACTGGACTTTCGCCTATTTTGACGGGGCTGCACGAGCTGCGTGTGTGTGCGTTCTCTTCTTAGTCGAGGAGGCAGGAACGAGCGTGCGCGCTGTCTTGGTGTTCGGCTGGCACCGCCCCCCACCCCCTCAACCAGCGAGAGAAATCGTCGAAACCCGCGAGTCTTTCATCGCTTTTGTGCGGCGCTCTTTCCCCATAAAGCAGCTCGTTGTAAAGGCTTGCATACCCTCGCTTCTGGGCTACATCATAGTGGGATCTCCCCGACCGCAATTGCATCCGGAAATCCGCCGACTCATCCCCCCGCGCCCTGTTGTCTTACCGTTAGAGCAGCTGCCGTTGTCTTCCCTCGCCTGGACGTGACGTGTTCTTTTGGACTGCTTTGCGCGCTGGAAAGAAGGACCGGTTGTTTTCTCGCGTTTTTCTCACCTTTCACAAAATGCATAAAGAATACGGAGCTCAGCCCGGGGTCGTCTCCGGGCGATCACCGTCCTTCTTTCAGCAGCCTTACAGCCAGGAACCCGACCCTCAGCTTTCTCATTACGAGCACGCCCTTGAGAAAACGCTCCAGCAGCGTCAGCAAGAGCTGCAACACGAGTTGGACCTCGTGGAGGAACGCGTGAAAATTCAGTCACACTCTGCGCAGGCCGAAATGGGGCGACAAACGGATCACAGGCGGTCGGAGTTACACTCGCTGCAGGGGCCTCTCTCCCAGCCTTATCCAGGCCACATGCCACATCACGAACAGCTTTCAGAACACCCCTATTTAGTCCGCGAGAATCCGTCCCAACCAGATCAGAGAGCTCCAGCAGAGCGTTACGGCCAGAGTTTCCACGAGGCGGCGCGGACAACCCCCCAAACGCTCGAACCCACAGGAAAAAGAGCCGCAGAGATCGGGACAGCAACCGGACAGCCAGATGTCTTCGATGAACAAGTGCTCGAGGAATTGCGTCGCACCGGAAAAGCGGTCGTCCACACCACCGGGGGAACTTATGTCTTCTCCCCTTCAGAAGGTACACAGGCATTTCCAGGTGGATGGCGACCGTGGTTCCTAACCGTGCGCTCGTGAAACGGCTGCCTAATCCACGACATTTCCATGTGGCGTGCCCTGACTCCACAACACCCCCTTTCTTCCCGGTGTTTTCGCGTTTTTTGTGCGCTGCTCGGACGTGAATGTGTGCTGCATCCGGTCCATTTTGTGTGCGTGTGCCTGCAGACGGCCAGACTATCCACTGTGCTGTATATCCACCTGGCACATTTGAGTCTCGAGGTAACGAACTCAGATTTGAAGAGGATGCCCGTTTCCCTCCTTCGGCGGCGCTTCCCGGGGATAGCGACTGGGAGGGGGACGGAGGGTACCTGTTTTATCCTAACGGCGAGTTCCGCGACGAAGAGCAGCGGAGCTACGTCGAGCGGCTCCACCATCTGGGTCAAGAGACACGAGTTCTTGAGGCGGTGGAACTGAATGTTTCTGCAGATTCGAGAGGCTTACCGAGCACCAGCGCGCCGGGTATAGTGGCGACGGAGTCACCCGTTGAACCGTTCACAACCGCTTCGGCGAGTCGTTATTACACCCCAGAAACTCAAGAGGAGCGGTTCCCGACAGAGCGCCCCATGGTCCCCTCTTCGTCAGTTGGAATGGGCGAAAGCATCAAAGGATACCCACAGTATCCCAAATCGGGTCCCGAGGAATATCCAGAGCTGAGATGGGAGCAAATGCAACAGCCCAGTAAGTCCGGTAGAGGCCCAGCTGCCTGGCTGACCATCGACGCACAGCCGGCAGTTAGGACGGCACGAGGTGACCACGGCCTATCTGATGCACTTAGACAAGAAAGGCACACTTTTTAGAAACCGGTCCTCGAAAGATCATGGCAGGACTCCCAAAAGAGGGGAGGCTTTTAGAAACTTACCTGTATCCCTTGCGCGCGCGCGCACGTCAAAACCATATGTGGTGTTGCTCGAGTAAGTCGGCCGAAGCGTAACTCGCGTGCCCCCAGGGACGATCGGACGCTGACCGTGTGGTCCTACGTGTGATTATTAAACAGCATCGCTCTAGGACACGGAAGTTGACTCCTCTCCGGGAGAGTCGCTTCGCGAGCAAACGTCCTGCCGTGGTGACATCTTCACTCTTTGTCCACCTGTGTCCTCCACGCCCAGAAGCCCTGTGCATTCTTCGTCTTGCTACGGCCCCCGTCCCCGGGAAGCTTCGACTTGCTTCGGGTTCCTCGGATCTGCTGTTCTTAGGCAACAAAGCAGAAGAAGTGACATCAAATCAACGACAGGCCGCCCACCACATTCTTGTTCCCAACTCTCACCAGCTGCAAGACAACGCCCCCAAGGTAAATGATAGCGGGGAGTGGACCTGGCACCAGCAACAGTCGTCTCAAGTGTTAATGAGGAGGAACTGTGGGGATTTCGTTCACATGGGGGCGGCAGCGAAGTACGTTGGAGAGTTGTGGACCCGAGCACAGCGCAAATGACTGGCGGCGCGCGCGTTCTGTCTGCTGTGTGCTGTGGGGGCAGCTGGTGGAGTTTTGCCTGGACGCTTTGGAGTCGGTTGGACGTCCTATCTGCAAACAAGGAAGCTATCTTTCAGTGGCTGCATACGTGCACTCTGTCGAAGAAAACAAGCCCCACCTGAGAACATCTCCAGTACCCATCGATTCGAATGGATGCGCGGACTTTCGAGGAGGTAAGCACTGAGACACATGCAAAGTGCTATCCACTCTTATTTGCAAAAAGCATTGCTTGGAAGTGCAGTGCCCTATGTAGTCTTGCCGCCAGTAGCCCACCCGACGGAAACGCGCTTTCATTCACGTCGCGATTGGGCGTATACACCTGAGTTTCTTTCGTTCAGCCTGTCTCTTTGTGATCTGCACGTGATGTCTCCGTGTTGGTGCGTCGTCAGCGCCCCTGCAAATGATCTGGAGAGGCGAGGAGTTTGTGCACATGAAGGTTTACGAAGAGGTGAGAACTCTGGATAGAACAGAAGGCCGGGCATTACGTTATTGCTTTACCTCGTGTTTCAGGCGGCGAATCCGTATCTACTTCCTGAAATATCCTCTATGTCTAAACTTAGCTCTGGCCGCTCCCTGCATGAGGTCGGCGGGTCTTGCGACTTTTATCCCGTGTGCCGGCGTGACAGATCCATCTGCGAAACATGTGCCTTTATTCGTCTCTACTTGGCTATATATATATCTATATCTATGCAAGTGTGTACCTTGAGGCGGAATGTGTGTGTTGTTTGACAGAGGCAATACGAGGCGATGGGAGAGGCCGTGGGGTTCCTCAAGCTGCAGTTTGCATCGTTGAATGCAGAGAACGCGCCCATGAAGGTTATGCTGGTGGGAAAGGAAAACGAACCTAACGGCTTCCTGATTCTTCGATTTTCCATCTTGGGTTCGCTGACGTCGGCCAGTAGTCACTCTCAAGGGCCTTTCCCTGTGCCTGCACTTGCCGTTCCCCAACTCGGCAGGAGTGCTGGTGTCTCTCCTGTCGAGGCGTACTCTACGAGGGACAACCTCCCCTCCTGTAAGTTGGCGGCGCTGGCCTGCCTGGAAGTTCGGAATCTGATCCACTGACAATCGGTACCTGAGTTCTGGAGCCCTGTCTGCCCAGCTCGTCAAAGAGCTGCAGACAACGCGTTTCCGATGGTATCACCGTCACGTATGCAAAAGACCTAGAAAGTGCCAGCCTGTAAAGTGCTGCAGAAAGACGGTCGCCGGACCCCACCACGCACGCTACAAAAAGTAAGGCCTGCGGAATCCAACGCCCACATTTGGAAGCTCTCCCCGTGTGTGAGCTTTTGTGTCTTGCGCAGATGACCCGAGCAATTACGCTGGAACGTCGCCCCCGAGTTCGGCTGGGCCAGGCAACCAATTGCCCACCCTTCCTGTTGGATTCCTCGGGCAAGCGTCTGAGTACCAGGACTTGCCCCCCCAGTACCACGTGGCCCACGCTTCTGCTTTCGCGTCTCTGACAGACGCCTACGGCCGTGGATACGCACAAGAGACAGCCCCAGATGCTCGTGGCATTGATAGACGAGCACCCATCGACGGTTCGAGCCACGGCGTAGAGGGGCAATTCAAACCGGAGGCTGCAGCTATGCAAACACGAGTCGCCTCCCCTCATTTGCGCGGGAGTCCAAGCCTGCGTCTGGCGTTGCCTTCGCCCTCTTCCGGTTCTCACCATGGTGTAACTGAGGCTCTCGACGCGAGAGGGGAGCAACGCGTGGCACCGAAGAAACCTGGAGCAACAGCCGCGCAGAACCCGTCGAAACAAGTTGCGCGGAGAGTAAGTGTGCAAAAGAAGCTGTCTGGTGCATGTTTGGTCGGGGAGAAGGAAGAAAGTCCGTATACGCGGCACGCATTATTGCAGACCGCTTTCTCCGTGTCAGCTCTGGGCCTGGGGTCAGCAATAGAGCTACATTGTCGTGGGCTAAAATGAGAGTGATTTCTGTCTTCCGTGTATATTGCAGGAAACTGAGACCGCTGTGTGTCCTTTTCGTTTGTCTGTGCAGTCGCTCCTCCAGCGCTGGCGGCGGGGGTGGTGTTGCGAGATGAGCACAGGCGCCGATCTCAACTGAGGAATCTTGAAAAATGCTTCTCCCCCCCTATCAGCCAAGTTGGCCCGAGCAAGGAAAAACGCGTCGAGTGTGTGTTTATGTACGGCATCGACCTGCCTGTGGATGTGTCCATGTCGAAAGCCGGGAAGTTAGCGTCTAAAATTTATAACCGAGGATCAACTTAGATGCACAGATGGACATTCCACAAGCAGTGGAGTCGCCGCGTCGGGCGACGGCTCGTCTATCGGAGTGCTCAACGCGGCTACGTTTCGTAAAAGTATAGCACCAATCCGGTGGTAAGATGGAGTTGTTCCCAAACAACCGGGTCGTGCTGGCTAGGTCCTGGAGCAAACATGTCGTGGCCCGTATCGATTGTTTTTTCTGTCCCTAGCGTGGTTGCCCGTGAGTTGTTTCGGTTAAATGACACGCAAAAATAGCTTTTCTCATTTTCTCCTACTCCCTGTGCGCGACACCGGGTCAGGCCGCTCCCCTGAAGCCGGTGTCAGCATCACGTCTTTGTCGCTTCGAACGCGTACCGGTATGTTTGATCGGTGTGCGGAGCGCGTTACTCTCTGACCTCAGGAAAGGTGACAAACCCACCCATCTGCATACAGATGTGGGAAATAAGGCCGTGCACTTTTCTCATTTTCTCCTACTCCCTGTGCGCGACACCGGGTCAGGCCGCTCCCCTGAAGCCGGTGTCAGCATCACGTCTTTGTCGCTTCGAACGCGTACCGGTATGTTTGATCGGTGTGCGGAGCGCGTTACTCTCTGACCTCAGGAAAGGTGACAAACCCACACATCTGCATACAGATGTGGGAAATAAGGCCGTGCAACCAAGGCCCCCCCGTTGCCGCTATAGGCACGCGCGTAGAACACCGGAGAAAAAAACGAATACAGCGCAGTGCAGAACCAGAAACCTTCGGGCCACCGTCTTACACCCTTCACGTGCGGGTTACTATTGCAGTGTTTGCACGTGGCAAGACTGATTGGAGACTAGTGCTCGTCTTCGACGACGATTCGAATAGCTTGTATCCTTCATCTATCGGAATCCGCCCTCTCGAACGCACTCAACAGTCTCGACACCTAAACACGCAGACGGTTTCCAGCATCTGCGGGAGGCGTTCAACCGTGTCAACTCCTGCGATTCTATGGATCTTGCTGTCTACGCTGGTAAGTTCAACGAGCCGCTGTAGTCGCCTCCAAGCGCCCGCCATTGACGAAAACTCAAAACTCGTGACAACGTCACGCTCATATCTGCTCGCTTGCCCGGTCTGCAGTGGGCAGTATAGACAGCTCAGGCCCGAGCACCTCGTCGGGTTGTACCACTTTGGCCACGCATCTTTAAATGCGTTTGCCCCGTTCCACGACAGATCCATGTTCTCTAGTTGCATGGGTACCACAGGGAACACGATTCCTATTGGACGGAATTATGTAGACGTATATATATATATATATATATGCATATGAAGACGTACGTATACATATACTTGCTCGTGTATGGCCACCACACTTTTTCGTCGCGAGACATAGAAACCGCCATTTCCGGGCTAGCCAAGCAACAAAAAATCACTCTTCCGAGCACACCTACGACTAATAAGGTTGACAAGTGCACGGTCCACGTTCTGGAGGCTCGAGCTGTCTTCCGTTTCACGGGGGGGGATACGTTTTTTTCGCGGTCGATTGATTGGCCGTACAACTCCAGGCCATCGACGGGCGCTAGACAAAAACATGCTGAATCGTCACTGCGTTGATGGCCCGCACGACTGTACACGAGAAGCCGGGATGTCTCGCCTCCCACTGTCAGAAGACAAATAAACGCCCATTGTATGACACAGAAGAGAATCGACTACCGGAGGCCCGATTCGACGCACACCCACCTGGTCTCATCGCCCCGGGGACTATATCCGTGTTTTCTCTCGAGACGTGCTCTGATTGGCTGCGCGTGGAATCGCGGGCGAGCCCCCTCGACAGCCAAAACAACACATGTGGGGCGGTGCTTTGGGGGGAAGGAGACGAGGCCTGCACGATCAAATCTTCTCTCCATTTGGGGCAGTGGCAGGCGCGTACCAGAGGCAAAGCCGGCAGCACCCGGCTTCCCTGATCCCCTCACATTGATACACTGCCTCCAACCGCACGCGCGCTTGCGCTCGCGTGGCGGTCCAGAGAATCCGCTTCTTTTACACAGCAGTACCACCTTAGAAGTCCCCGCAATGACACTGAGGGGCAAAAGCACTCAAAAAAAGAACGGAAAACACCGCTTTGCCTGCTTGCAGTTTGCCTACAGTCTGACCGACTGGCCACAGTGTGGATGACATCAGGGAGGCAACGTCAAATTCTCTCGCCAAGAATGCATGGCGCTTCTCGTGTAGGTCTATTCCCTTGAACAATTCGCTTGGTCAGCTGTGCTACCAGTTGCATTCTGAGCTGGAGTAAGAGAGTACAGCTTGAGAATTCGCATGCAAGTGAGAAACCGGTCCCTCATCTCATCATCTCCCGTTTCCATGAGAAACAAACGATTTAGTCTTCGATGTGAAGCATCCAAGTACTCAAGCATGATTAACTTTCGCTTGTCGCTGTCAGAAAGATTAGCGATTCCTGGCTCCTGTGCAAGGCTCGCCGTGCTCTCAGAATGGAGTAAGTCTTCGTAAGAGTAGACATCTTGCAGCTGAAACATACAGAAAAACAAGCGAGCGGAGACAAAGATCCATGAGCGTCTTCAGACGGCCTCGCCAGCTGTATCAAGGCTGGACTGCGCCAAAGAGTATATCAGGCAGCTATACAGAAGGTGATGAGTAGAAAAAGACGTACACACCCAGAATACGCGTGGACAAGCAGCAGCCATAAACCTCGGAACAAAGTAAACATACGAGTCAAGGTCACAAACCGGCTAGAAAAACAGAGACAGGAAGGCGAGTTTCCGTCACCGGCCATAACTTACTGAGGAGAGATTAAAGGAATGTTCTACGCCACTTGAGAAGGCCACCGTCAACATTTTCAGCGATTTATCGAGTATGTACGTCGCGGGGATCTTTTGCTGAGATGATACGTCGATGAAGTAGCAGCTTGCTCCCGCCACGGCGGCCTTCGCAAACGCCTTCACCTGCAACGTCATCAGAGACATACACAGAGGCAAATGAAATTAGAAAAAGCACCTTAGAAAGCACGCGATGGAGAGGAGACAGATGAAGATTTTGCACGGCTCCAATGCGACACACCAGCAGTCCCTACCACGACTGATTCGACAGGCAAGGAAGCAGCACAGTCGAATGCTCACGGGATAACAAAAATAACACTTCACACACATTTCAGTTCGACTTTTCAGAACTCAGCGACTGCTGTGCCTTCTCGTAAGAAAGACCTGTACCTTCACCCACAACTCGTCCGCGATTCGCGCAACGCTCCGAGCCTGAAACCTCGCCCCCTTTCCAAGCGGGTCTACGTTTGGAGCCTAAACAACAGAGGCCACAGGCCTTTTCTTACTAGTGCTTGAAGTCGCTCCTTCTCTCTTTGCTTCTGTTCCGGTGTCAGAGGCTGTCCGTCATTGCTGGCCTCGCTACTGGGCCGATCCTGAAGCAAACGGAGAGACACAGCCACCGACCTACGGGCCCATTGCTGAGGTTCGCGCTGAGAACCCAAGCGTCGTATGAACTCGATAGAGGTAGAGTGACACACAGTGCACACGGGGGAGATCTCTCTTTCTACATGCTTGGCTAGGTGACGATCGAAAATGTTGTGTGTAACTGTGTTTCGGAAAGTCGAGACACGTCTCACTCAGTGGCCTTTTCTCCCAGCTGCATGCACGCAAAGCGTTGCATGTGTATATGTATATGGGCGGCTCGACTCGTTGCTCTCGTCCCAGGAGCATCTCTGCCGTATATCCTTTCCCGTTTTGTGACCTCCTCCCTGCCGCGTGGCCAGTGCGCCTCAGGGGAAACGCAGCTGAATCTACGGCACCCCTCTCTGTCGAGGACACTAGAGGAAGAGCGAAGTTCACGGAACAGCAGAAGACTCTCTGTGTGCCTGTAGACCCAGAGTCAGCCCGTAGTCGCTTACGGTCTCCAAATTGACCTGTGTTTCCTCCTCTGCCTCTGGGTCACAATTGCAGCAGGAAAAAAACGCCATTGTGTCCGGTTGATGGCCTCGCTGCAAACGATGAAACGCGATGGGTTCGGGGCCTTCCTGCTCGCCTGCCTTCTCTTGTCGGTGTGCAGCCAAGATTCGCTCTTTTTGCCCGCGCGCAGAGATACTTCTCTGGCCGAATCAAAGCGGATCACGTCTCCGAGACACAATGCGGTGTCCGACAGTCTCGCGGGGCGTAGAGCACCCGCCGTACCTCTTCTACATACAAATATTTATACGCGCTGGGCAGATACGAGGCTCCTGTCCTCTCAGAGGCAGACTGCGGCTCCGCTCTCGAACCTGTTGCGCGTTTTCCCGTCCGTGTCTTGAGGCCGACTTTTTGAGTTTCACACCTCCGTTCCTCGACTGCAAATCCGTGGCCGGCCGCAGACGCCCACGTGGTTTAAATATCTCGGAAGAAAAGCTCGTGTCCGCCAAGGGAATGAGATCTTTACTAGAACCGCATCGAACGGTCGGCCGGGATCAACCGGCGGAGCACGGCGGATGCGCCGGTCGCCCTGCTGGACCGTCGCAGCTTCACAAAGGTGCGGAAAACGCGTTCCTCAAGTCCTCCCGTCTGAAATGCTTGAAATGCCGGGAGATCGTACCTCAAGAAACCACCGTCAGTCAGCTGTTAACGCGGGCCAGGCTTGACCCTACAGGCTTCTCTTTGGAGACAAATGCAGGCGCGCGAATGCGGGAGAAGTCACACACAGCGCTTCAGACAAATCACCTTTCCCAGGAAAAGGCACGAGAGCTCCTCCCATCCCTGAAAGACAACCATGGGGCTGCGAAATCTTTAGGACCAGAGGGACCGGGAGTCCAACGCACCCTCCGGCACTCCTACGTGACGTGTCTCAAGTGGTCAACACGTGAAGAAGCGAACGAGAGGACGACGCCCACCCGCAAGCTTTGCTTCCATTGAGAGGATGGCCGTCTGTAGCTGTCCACAGGCTACGTTTTCACCCTAAACCCAAAACGCCTGCGTCAATGATGCCACACTGCCACACTGCGGCGCCCGGTCGTCCTTGAGGGCGCTGAAGCGGTTGGGAACCACGCCCACGGATAGAAGCGGCCAGAGCGGCGCCGGCAGCTGTCGCTGTAAACGTGCGCAAGAGAAGTTGGATGCTTTAGCACCGGAAAGATTTCTGGTCTGCGGAGTAGCAAGGCAACCCATGAAAGCGGGCGAGCACCCGGGGACGAAACTGTGTGGTGCGAGACTCAAACCGCAGGAGCGCCTGTCTGGCCTGTCAGTTCCCCAATGCGTGTTGTGACGCAGAGAAAAGGCCCGGTCCGTGATCTGGGCCAGGTTCCCCAGATACGCTGTGGCGTCTTGGAAACCGTCGCGACGAGGACCAGAAAAGAGCTCGATGCCGGCGAACTCCCTGTCGCGGAAAAACACTGTACGCAGCTGACTGTGCAGAACTTTGGCCTGACGAGAAGGCACCGGAGATGCAGGACTTGAATCGAGGGACAGCGGACCCAGAAGCGAGAAAAACGCGTCGGCACGGGAAAAGCGAGAATTGCTTCCCTCGTACCAGAGTTCGCACGGGCGGAAAAGACAGCTTACTTTCCACGGCTGCGACTGTCACTCATCCTACCCCGAGAGAGAGAGAGTGAGGGGCAAATCCGAGTTTGCATTCGTAAAGGACGAGGAAGAAGTACGCCGTGAGCGTCGGAAAAACATCTGACAGAGGACGCAGCGGAAACTGAGTTGCGAAGAGGGCAATCTTTTGGAAGGGAAAACTTACGCGGAAGAACGCAAGCAAACCGGGCACATCGAAGCCGGAAAAAGTGAGACTAGAAAAAGGATCCGATGGGAGCGAGATTGACCAAGCGTTTCCAACTCCCGTTCCTTGCTGTCACCCCTCTCGACAAACCATCGGGGCAATCAAGGCGTCAAAAAGTCCGCGCCCTCTAACTACAGCGGTCTCAAAGCTGTTTTCGAGGCTGCCGACAGAGATCGGCTCTTAAAGTCCCCTCTTTTGCCGTTTCGAAATTCCTGCAGCCGACGCAATCCAAAACACTTGACTCTCACCGCGTACCCCAGTGCAAAGACTCTTCTGATCGATGCGCGCAGTATATTCGAACAAGCGCAAGTTGAGGCTCACCTTTACAAGGCCAGTACAAAGACAGGGTAGTCCCCACGCGTCCGTGGGCGCAGTCCACAACGTCCGTATTCGCCTTCTCAGTCACACAGACCAGTTGGGGGGCAACGGAGGTTTGCGCTCAGATGTCACATGCCTGTTTTTGTCTCGCTTTGCGGCGTCTTGAGATGGAATCCTCACTCTGTAGGGGATACGGACACTTGAAAAAAGGCAGAGAGACGGAGAAAGGGGCTCTTTCACGAACAGCCATTTCCGCACCGAGGGCGAGAGAGCAGAAGGGCAGTCCTGCGGCCACAGGCGGCACAGAGCAGAGTGCATGCCTCTCTAGCTCTGGGCACCTGCGCTTGTCTCCGTTGCTCAGGTTTTGCAGCTGAAGCACACTCCGTCTGATGCCTCCAGTGCCCATGGATAAGCTGCCGTTAGCGAAAGGGCGTCAAGGGGGAAAGGGTCATCGATCGTGCGGCACGTGTGACACAGGCAACGCCACACATTTTCGTATGCTTGTGGCTGTGTCTCGCGTTCATCGCGAATGTCAACTAGCCGGGGACTTTGCACAGGCCTTTTCACGGCCGTGCCCCTGTCTTGGGCAACAAAAAGTCAGCAATTTGAGGCTGCCTCATTTTTCAAAACAATGCGTGTTGCCTCGCATCAGGATCCATCTGCTCTCGTATATGCAGGACGGCATCACAGGAAAAGAAGTTGGCATGCCGTACTGTAAACGCTGCTGGGCAAAGCAGGGGTCAACGACGTTCATGGCTGGCCGTTCACGAATCGTCCCATTGCCGCGTAGAGCATCTGCTCACAATCCCATCGAGCTCTTCTTCGAGTACCGCGACTCCCTCGCTCTTCCCGCAGCGCCGCCCATCTTGCTAAGAGTTACTGCTTGGGAAAACAGAAGGGGAATTCTCTAGCACAATGCTCATGGCGTTTACACACACCAGTCAAAAACCGTACCCCAGGCGTTTTGTGATCCGAACATTTCGCTGGAGTGTGGATGCTCCCGATGTTACTGTAGGTCGAATGGCCCTTGGGACAGACTAACAGAAGCACTGATGGAGGACCATCTGGAGAGAAGCCGGGGCGTGAAGGCTCCGTGCCGTGCCATGTGAAACGGCACGAAGCCCTCAGACCAGACTCCGTGACGCCGTCTTTTCCATTACAGTGACTTCTACTACAGTGGCAGCTGCGTTTCCCTTAAACAGGCTGTACTGCCGGCAACCCACTCAGACCAGACGGTTTTCGAAGTCATGAATGATGCTGGATTCATAAACCTGTATGGAGTAAAATGGGGAATACAGCATGAACTGTGTTCACTCTTACGCAGGAAATATGTGATATTTGTAACGACGCCACCTTCTCAGCGAAAGCGTCCGTAGCGACCACCAGGCACGACGACCGTACGCGATTTTTCAGCGGGCTGTTGCTCTATAGGCCCTGTGGGTTCAGATGGGACAGAGATCGTTTAGACGACATACATATTCTCTACTGCCAATTATTTTGTCCAAGATGGGGATTACAGGAAAAGCTCCTTCCGTCCCTTGTCTTTCTGGATTGGCTACGGCACGACAACGGTACCGCCCTTGGACGAACCAACATTTCAATCTGGTAAAGTGCACGGAACTGTGTGTGCGTGTGAGAAGGGTTGTTTCACCGGTCCAGCAATCTGCAGAACGGCAATTGTTGCGTTCTACGCCTGCGATCTAACAGCAGAATGGGTCTGGCAAACCTCTGCACTGCACTACCTTAAAAGTGGTGGTATGCTCATCTCACGGTATCGAGGAACTCCCTCCACACGGGTGTTTTACTATACAGAAAACGCAGGCAAAAAGAGAACATTCTTAAGTAAGCTGTCATGCTGATGACAAGGATGATCACGTGTTGCCAGAACAAGGAAGCCCCCAGCACAGCACATCTCCATGGGAGAACGGATTTTGCGCGGGCCATAAAAAAATAGGTCTCGTCGAGCCTATGTGTTTTTTTTACCTCTTATCGCGGATTATCTTCGAGAAATATAACATATTAGCCAAAAGATGGACAGTTTTCACATCAGCTGAGGCTGCTTCCTTTCTCGTCTTTATATAATGATGTGTCGTGTGTTCGCTCAGCGGGAAGAACACTTGTGGAGAGCCATATATCGAAGCGGACCACGCGAGAACCACGAAGTCCCAAAAGATCACCAGCGGGGCCCGGGGTCTCATATTCAGACACAAACGGGAGATGCAGAAAGCGTGTCTGTAGTTTGAAGGTTTGCCTAATACTTGTCGCACCTATGGAGACACAGCGCGCCAGAAGCATTTTTCTGGCACATTTGAACTTGCCATTGCCAGGAAGTCTGCGTGAGAGTCCTATTTACTCGACTACACTTTTAATCAAGGGGTACATGGGTCGGAAAGGGTTTCCTTGTTCCTTTTGGACAAAGAGAGAGACAGAGAGGGAGCCGTACAGAGACACTATTTGATTGGATGAACTTACAGGTTCGAACCATATACTGTACATGTGCGGAAAGAGCAGGATATACGCTTAAGGCTTTGTTTCTCCTTCTGTTACTCCATTCGCCAAAAACAGAGGAAAAGCTGCAGGCGTTTTATACGTCTCTTCCTTGGGGACTGCCTTTGCCACGTACCTGTTCTAAAGCGGAAAGTCTGTCTCCTTTCGAACCATCAGCCGTTCTTCGGCGCAACCTGAGCCCGCTGTCCGGCGGGCCGCGAAAGATGCAGCCTCTTTGGGCCCTTGCTTATTTTTTTCACTTTTCGTGCCCCCCTCGTTCGTGAAACATCAATTTCGGTCGCTGGGCATCATCGGAAGCGGGAGCTCTCCGTGGTTTGCCGTCTGCTGAAGAGACCGGCTTTTCCTGCGCTTTACGATTCCGCCGAGACTCGCCGCTGTGCTGCTACTTCAGCACGTGTTATAGTTTGCATAGGCGGCCTCATCTTCCGTGTCCTTCCGCTCCTCTGCTCTCGTCAGTTCTCCCTTTTTCGTGTCTTTTCTTCTTTTTCCTTTCCATGTTGGCGGCCTTCTCCCTACCCTTTGCCCCATCGTCCCTGCTGCGTTCTCCCTCCCGCCTGCCGGTCTCTCGTCTCCTCTCCCGAATTTTCTTTTCCCGGTCGCTTCTCTTCGGAGTTTCCATTCTCTCCGCCTTGACAACCTTTTCGTATCCTTCTTTTCCTTACCCTATTCACGAACCTCGATTTTCAGACAGAAAAGGTCTGTGTGCCGTCTAACCGGAGACGCCTTCAGCCCGGCTTCTGTTTCCTGGCTCGTGGAGAGGCAACGTCCAGCGCCCATCATCTGTCTCTCCTTATACTTTCTCCGTTCTTTTTGTTCGTCCTTTTCCTGCTACGTCACTTCTCCTGGCTTCCTCTGGTGTCTCTTCTCGGCTCTTCGCCTCTGTAGGGCCTGCATGCGCTCCCACCACCTTTGTCTCGAGAGAGAGACCTCTGACGGGTCCGCCGGTCGTCATTCATGCAAAAAAGTAGAAATTTCCACCGGTCTAGAACCCTGCGGCTTCTCAGAGGGATTCTAATTTGAAGGTGCCTCGATCGTTGCCTCGTCCCGCAGTCCTTTCCGCCTTCGTTTCCACCGTTTGCCGCCCTTTTCGTCTCTCAGATCCTCGCATTCCCATCGGATCTTCGCGTTGGCCGGCGACAAGATGGTACGAAGAAAAACCGGTAAAATTCTCTCCATGTTGAGAAAATGGAGAGCAGCCATGGGCTTACACATTGGCAAAGAAATGAAGCGACGGACATACGCCTCGAACAGAAACGCCGTTCTCTGCGAGTTCAGGAAAGACGACATGCGGATACGTGCACGCCAGTGTAGTCCAACTCATAGTGTATACTCCTCAGAAAAAAGGTAGTTTGTAGAAACCTATGAGGCATGTTTATAATGAGCGGATGCTAAGAGCGGTCCTACAACCACCTTTTGGTTTGATGGAACCTTCACACCTTAAACAGTACACTGGATAGATCAGCAAAGAAAGTGGATGTGAGCGTCTCTTAGGTATGTGAAGTGGGTTCCAGGTGTGATTGTTTTCGTTGTTTTCTTCCGTTCCGCTCTTCTCGCTTATTCTTCCCAGCTTCGCGGAAGGTGTGTGCGTTACCCACGAGTGGGGTTTTCTGCTGTTTCGTGTTCGATGGTCTAGAAATGCCTGTGGCGCATCCCTACAAGTGCCGTGGCCAGTGGAAGGAACGAACTGCACGCCGTGTCTTCGCGGGTTTCCCATTCGTCCCTTCTTGTCTCTGCTTTCTCTTTAGATGTTCTTTTCCTTCTTCCAGACGCTAGTCGAGCGTCAAACTCAAATCATGGTCGAGTTGAAAAACGACCTGCAAATCACCGGTTCCCTCCACTCGGTGGACCAGTTCCTCAACATCAAGTTGAATAACGTCTCGGTGGCAGATCCGGAGAAGTGCCCACACCTAGTAAGGCGGGAAACCGAATTAGAAAAACGCGAAAACTGGCGACGGGGTGTCCAGTGTCTGTGGCGCGCCATCAAGGGATCTGGATTTCGCGTTCCTGCGCAGCTGCAACAGCTGTGGCGAAGAAACAGTCAGTTGTCGGAGGCGAGGAGATCTTTTTTTCCGAGGAGTCTTCACTTGATAATCAGCGAAGATAGAGGAACGGCTGCTCTGTTCCCTTCAGACGCCCTATAGCAGATACGGGGGATGCCCATCAGCACTTGCATAGTCAGGAGGGAAGGAACGTCTATTGGGCTTCTGTGGGTGGCCGGAGAAAGCGTAAGGAGAGGTAATACGAAGCTTACTTTCCTGGGTTTTTTATAGACTGTGTTTTTCCTCTCCATGTGTCTGTGGCTGTAATATCTCTTTCGTTTTGAAACGTGCCTTCTTTTCGAATTGTTCCCTTTTACCCCTCGACCTTCTTGCGGCTCCGCTCCTTCGCCGAGACTGGCCGCTTTGCCACACCGCCTTTCCGACCGTCTCGAACGCTCTGTGTTTCGTGCCTCGTTTTTCCTCTCCTCACTTTGCTCGCCGCCCTTCCTCGTCTTCCATCGTTCTCCTTTCTCTCCCGTGCATGCTTGCGGCTCCTCTGTTTTCTGTTTTTTTCACTCAGCTCTCGATCAAGAATTGCTTCGTCCGAGGTTCGGCCGTTCGATACGTTCATCTGCCTCCTTCTGCGGTTGATGTGGGCCAGCTGCAAGACATGTGTCGCCGAGAGAGCGCGAGTGGACACGACCGAGACAAAAAGTAGATGTTCATACCCGTCGCGTAGTGCCTCGACCTTTTGGTTTTCCAATTCCCTCTCCCCTCTTCGCTCATATATCTGCACGGACTAGGTTTCTGTTCACGCCGCTTTTGCCAGCTCTCGTGCCTGGCCGATTTGCCCGGGTGCTGGTTGTCGGGAGAAGGTTTGCTGGGGGGAACTTGTTTTTGTTTTGGATGCTCCGTCTTTTCTCCCTCTGATCTACTTCGTCTTACGGGGACGGCCTCCCCGCCTCCTGCCGTGTCCTCTACGGTGCCTGTCTTCCGCTGCTGAGCCTGAAAGTCTGTGAATTCTGCCTTGTACTCTCATGTTTCGCGCCGTTGTTGCGGCCACGCTCCCTGAGAAGAAATGGAGGCCTGCAGTTTCTCTCCACCCCGGTTGCTCAAATTCCGTCGGGAAGTGCCCTTCCTCACCGCTTGTCTCGCGCATGCCACACAAGAGTGGCAAACACCTCAAACCACTCGCTTGATTGCACACGCATGCCCACACACAGTTATTCATACGCGACTATATGTATCCCCCATATACATATAGATGCATCTACATGCACATATGTACTGAAGCGCCCTAGAGGCACTTTCACATCTACTAAAACAAGTACAAATTCGTACACACTAGTGCTCCCGCATATAAAGAAGACCTTTCTGCTTCAATTCAGCAGATCACTGGCAGTAGAGCGTCTTGGTACCACCATTCGGTAGGTAAAGAGGACGCCGATCGCGGCGGCAGACGAATGGTGTTTCCCTGTAGAAATCGCACAGTTGTGCGCGTGCTGTTACACACCCACCCGGTGTATTTCTACAGCGATAGAGGCGGGATGTTCCTCGCTCTCTGTCGTCTGCAGAAGTACATGGCCTCGACTGTCTAGGCACCTGCAGCATGTTGGCTGTTGCGACAATTTGCGCCCAGATTGCGCCGATCGGAGGCGCGTTTAAACAGCCCAGGGAGGCGCGCTGCATGAAGACGGTACGGCTCCGCCAGAAGCCAAGACCTCTGTCCCTCCGCCCGTCTCTCTCGGCGCATTTCCCCCGAGGGTCCCGGTGCTTGTCCCCGGAAAAGAATGTGACAGCGATCGAGGAGAGCAGTGGAAAAAACCAGCCAAGGAAAACACGCAGCACGTGTCTATACACCGTCTCCTCCCCAGGAGGATGGGACAGAAAGAAATCAGCGCAA
Source organism: Neospora caninum Liverpool (assembly GCF_000208865.1). NCBI lineage: Eukaryota > Apicomplexa > Conoidasida > Eucoccidiorida > Sarcocystidae > Neospora > Neospora caninum. The sequence continues at coordinate 1,532,065 of NC_018387.1, forward strand.
AACGAGGAAGATCCGCGGCTCTCGCGTCGTTCCTGTCGTCGGAAGTTAGCGGGACGACCGTCACCACGGCTTCTATACCGCCATTCGAGAAAAAAGAGACTCTTCCTACAAAGCAGAAAACAAGACATCTCTCCCGACGTTGGTTCGCGTCGAGCGAACGTTGCGTATCCTCCGTCAATGACGAAGCATGGACTTCCACCTCGGGCCACACATATTTATGTACACAGCCCCTGCGTGTGCGTATACACACTGGCACAAACGGGAAAAATGATCGCGAAAGGCTAGACGGAGAGGCAGACGACGCGCGCGAGAGAAACGAGATTTGAGAGGCACACAGGGAGTGCACGACTGCCTGTGTGCCTCTCAGGTGTGGACTCTGAACGAACGCAGATGGCCCCTCAGCGGGAAGCGAAAAGAAAAGGATGGCGTTGTCACCATGTACACGCTGTCGAAAAGCAACTCGCTTTGGCCTTCTCGCCAAAACCAGCGCTGTTTCCTCATTCCCGTGTCTACATGCCTTTCCTTCGCAAGCACGTGCACACGAGATAGCAAGCGCGGCTGAGCCTTCTGGTGTACAGGGAGTCTCATGTTGATTGCGCCGAGAGACGACGTCCTCTGGAAAAAGCCTGGTATCGCCTGTTACTTCTTTCTGACTATTGAAGGAAAACGGCGCGAGCACGAAGGACACATCAACGCGACGGCCTTTGAAAAAGGAAGACCGCGCGAGGTTTAGGTCTTCTTTGCACGTGTTCACACGCGAACGTTGCGCAAATGCCGTCTCCTGCCCTTAAGAGGGAAGAATAACGATCCTTTCCTCGACTCCAGAGGAAACTCGCGACACAGGCGCTTCCGGATGCGCGTGCAGTCGCCATTGCTACCTCCCACCTTCCTCTTCCCTTCATTCCAATGCAGCACACGGACACAGAGTCTCGTTCCCTGCGCGCCTCTCTCCCTGTCTACCTGTTTTCTGAAACGGACCTCCCTGTACAGGCGTCGGTGCCGTCGGGTGTACATGCACATCCACATCCAGACCTTCTGCAGGCGTCCTTCGTACCGTCTGGACAGATATCACAGATCCCTATTCGCCGCCGCACAAAGCGTATGTCCCTCGACACTCGACTTTTCCGGGGAACTGCCCGTCTCTTTCCCGTGTCGGGTGGACGCGTGTGTCGCCGGCGTTCCTTCCGCTGGACCGAGGCCGTTTGTGTGGCTGTCGTTTTGCCTGGGATTCACCCTGACCCCGCTTTCTTCCGGCCAAACCTGAACACGTGCGAGAAGTCTCTTCGCTTCTTCCCGCTCGCCGCCCTTGCTTGGCTCTCAGGAGACACCTCTAGCTTTCGAGAGGGCCCGGCCCGCAAGTCCACGCTGCTCGTACCGGGCCCTCGCTCTGAGGAGCTGCCGCTCTCTTCGCAGACTGCGCCTCTCTCGCCTTGCCTCGGAGACAGGCAGGAAGCGCGGCTGTCGCTGCGCCGCCGCATCCACGCGCCTCCCGTTGACGATCCAGATGCCTCCGCACTCCTTCGCCGCTGGTGATTGTGGCTGATCGAGAAGAGGCTCTTTTTTCGGCCGCGCTCCTCTGCCTCGCCTTTCACCCTGCTCGAACCCGCTTTGCTCGAATCCGACAGGACATCGGGAGATCCTACCCAGCGAAACACACACACACACGCACCCCCAAGGAACACCCGGCAGAGAGAACGGTCTGTCCCTGAAGCGACAAGCGGAAACGACTTGCGATTGGCCCACCCGTCCACCGTGCGCTACGAGTCTTCCTACAGAGAGCTGGCTGTACTCAATATCTGCAGAGAGCTTGCGAGAGAGAGGGCGATCGCAAGAGAAAAGACGCGATGTGAGTCAAAAACGTGAGAGGTCGGACCTCCGGCGGTTGCCTCCCAAGTCCTCCGTTCTTCCCTGCCCATCTCGCGTCCTGTCACACTATCCATGCGACGGACCCAAATGCAGTGGCCGTCCTCTGACTCGTTGTTGTCCCCTCCCCTCCCTGTACCTTGCGTGAGGGACCCCCCGGGGTTTGTGTGGCTTCCTGGCCCTGAGGGACGAGCGGCGGGGTTGGGGATTTCGCGCCCCGCTCCGTCGCGGTAGACGCCGACGCCCGGCACCTGGCGCCCTTCCCTCCACTCCCCTTCGAACGACCTTCCATCTGGCCAGGTCAGACGGCCTGGCGAGAGCAGAGAGAAAACGCAGTCGGAGAGGAGCACCCAGTGAGGCCAGAAAGCGAGGTCCGCAGAAGGCAGCGGGGAGCGGAACGAGGAAACAGGAGAGGTCCAACTGAGACACGACAAACGCAGAGAAAGCGAAAGCGCCGGGGCGCTCGAGGAGGCCGAAGAGCGGAAGGAACTATGGAGCAGTGGAAAGGCAACCGAGGTATGTGCAGCCAGGGAATGAGTGATGGGGAAGAGAACGAAGGGCTGGGGGACTGAGGGAGGAGATACACGAAGGAGAGGGAGACACAAATCTTTCCCCAGGCACGCCAGGAAGGACGCGAGGGACGAGAGGGGAGAGCTCGAGATCTCCGGGGGAAGAGGCAGGACACGAAGAAAGCGCAGCAAGAGACGCAGGCAAACGAGACCAAGAGAGCAAGACCGGCTGTATGGACACACGAAAACTTTGAGAGAACATGGGAGGTGCTCCAGCGAGAGAGGCGAGCTGGAACTGCGAGGGAAGCGAAGGGCGACGCAGAACCTCACAGAATCCATCGAGAGAATTACCTTTTCCGTGTTTGCGATCGTCGGCGTAGTCGCCTTCATGCATGCGGCCATCAGGGAACGTCATTCGCCCTTTCCCATGCATGTGGTTTCTGAACCACTGTCCTGAGAGACCCGAAGCAAACAGCAACGTAAGCCGTGTGGAATCACCAGCCCCGACAAGACAGGTTTACCCCAAAGACGCACCGCGCACAGCAGAGACGAACTCCTCTTACCGAAACAAAGTTCTTTCCCTGTGTACACCACTCCCCAGTTAAGTGCACCTGGGTACGCAGACATATATTGCGGCTGTGAACTTCTGTACTCTTTTTAGAGGGGCCGCAACGCGACGAATCCGTCCACCGGAGACACGAACGTGGTTCTTCGCCGCCCTCGAAGCCCGCGCCGCTGCGTCGGTTTCCAGCGCTCTCGCCCCCTCGTTCGCCTTCTCGGGCGCTGTTGACTTGCCTGAGTAGCTCTTGCCGTCAGTCCAAACGTAGGTTCCCTCGCCGTGGATGTCGTTCTGGAAGAACTGACCCTCGTAGCTGCTGCCGTCTGGCCAGGTGAACTTTCCCGTGCCGCTCTTCAGCCCCGCCTTGTAGTTGCCTTCGTACGAAGAACCGTCCATCCAGCGCTCGCGGCCGATGCCTTCTTGAACGTCACTGACCCACTGCCCTGGAACAGGGGAAGGAAAGAGAGGAAGATCGCCGCGCAGACACTGCCCCGGCGCGCGAGATTCGGCCACGCAGCCCGAGAAAGAAAACCACGGAACCGAGGAGAGGACGCGAGAAGGGAAAAACAGTGGAGAAGGAAGAAGAGAGGAGATAGAGGAGATCTGGACAGAACACAACGCAAACCCGCTTCCTGCTGCTAAAGGCATTCCTGCGCAACATGCAGCACGCGGTGAGAGAAAGAAGCCGGCAGATGCACCGAAAGCGCACTTCACACGAAGAACAAGTCTCGAGAGGACACGGGAGAGGAAACGATTGACAGAGAACTACAAGACACAGAGAGAGAGAGAGCCAACTAGTGAGAGAAAAACAACGTACCTTCGTAGGAGGATCCGTCAGAATGCGTGAACGTCCCCGTGCCATGGGCCTGGTTGTCTTTCCACTGCCCCTCGTACACATCCCCTGGACAACGAACATTAGAACACGCATGGAGACATCTGCTGACGTGTCTTACACACATGTACATGAAGACATATGAATATATATATATATATCTCTATATATAGAGAGAGATGTAGATGCATAGCGATCAGGGTGCGAAGGTAAGTAGAAATGTCTGTGCGTACCTCAATATATACCTGCATACAGAGGCACTTGCGAAAGTCTCGATGCATGGCTTCCTCAGGTCTTATCGACACGTTTTTGTCGGTCTCTGGCTCTTTCTCTCCCGGTCTTTCCTTTATTCCACGAGCTTTTCTGCCTGTCGTCGCTCACCAGAAGGGTGAATGAACTTCCCGGGTCCGTTGGCGGCGTCGTCGACGAAGTAGCCTTCGAACCTCGATCCGCACGGCCGAATGAGGACACCGAATCCATGCCGCTTTCCGTTTTTGTATTCGCCTTCGTAGATCACTGAGAAGCGAGAGGAAGAGAAGAGAAATACGGAATGAGGAAGGAGACGCGAGAGAAATCGAGGGACTGTGAGGCCGAGGGAAGAGAAGGCCAGGAGGGACGCGGAGCTCGTTTGCGCGCGACCTCGAGTTCTCCGGTGTAAAAGAGACAGGCGAGCAGAAGCGAAAGAAACCCATGCAGAGGGAGGCACGGAGGGCGATGAGAAAGAAAAAAGGGAAGACAAATACGACCGAGGACAAGAGAGTGGATTCCACTTCTGCACAGCAACATATCGAAAGACGCCATGACTCGAAAGAAAACTGCGCCCATCTGTCCCCTCTGACCAACGCAGGTAAGAGCGGCGCGCAGCGAGAGAAAGAGAGCGACACATACACAGCGGTGTCATTGCTGGGGATCCCCAGCAAAGGAAAGAGTCCGCAAACGAACTGTTTCTGTCTCTGCAGAAGGAGCGGATATTCCTGGATCCGTTGCTCTCTTTCTCGCACGGGTTCCTTCACTCCCCGCACTCACCTCTTTGGTGTTTCCCCTCTTGCGCAGTCTCGACTGCCCTCCCAGTCTTTCTCTCCAGTTCTCCTCGTTCCGTACACATCTTCCTCTTTGCCCAGCCTGTGCGATGGCTTACCCCGGCTAGAGTCGCTCGCGTTGTCGCCCGCCTGAGGCAAGTCGACATAGCAGACTGGAGAGAGAGTGGGGGAAAGGAGGAGGAAAGCGGTGACAGCGAGGAGCGAGACGAGGCAGCAGGGGAGGCCCTAAAAACGAGAGGGGAGAAATGGATATGAGATAACTCACCCGCTGGTCGAGTTGTTCACCAGGGTGGCTGTCCTCTTTCCGTCCCGGGCGAAACTCGGTGGCGTAATCGGCCAACCGATCTATCTCGAGGCAGCGGCAAGAGGAAAATGTGCTACCCATCTTTGGAGAGTCAGGGGAAGACCGACAGCGGAGAAGAAGCAGTGAGCACCGGAGCGGTGCCTTCGAACGCCCCGGCAAATCGGAAACAGGAGACAGGGGACGCGGCGACGGATAGGACCGGGTCGCACAAGAACGGGACGATGAACGAGGCAGCGACAAGAGGAGGAAGCGCGTGTAGAGACAGGATCGAATGGAGTCCTCCGTATTCCGTCCTTTGAGAAAGAAGCCCTTCCGTCTCTCTTTGAACCTCCGTGCATCGAGACACGGGCATGACACACACCGGGTGTTTCCCGGTCTCCCGAGACTGCGAGAACGGAGAGACAAGGCCAAAGGGAGAGAATGACTCTACAGAAGAACCGACGGGGAAGAAGCCACGCAGCGAAAAATCTGGGAGACGCAGTTCGATGAGAGTCCTCTCAAAAGGTAAAGCGTTCCAGCTTGCGCGGGTTCTGCGCTCGGGAAAAAAACGAAATACCACGGGCGCCAGTGGGGCCTCAGAACCCGGGCGAACCGCGGGACCGACACACAGAGAAGAGGCAACAAGACCGCGACGGCACACTTCCCCCTTCGCTCTGCGAGTGAGGTGGGAAAATCGGGAAACGTAAAGACAGGGAAGAACAAACCATCAGAAGAACAGTCAACCGTCACGAACGAAACAAGACCGGACTGGATCGTGGATCCAGCGGAACCGAAGGATGCGGCAAAGCCAGGGAAGGAGCCGGGAGTCTTTTCAATTCTGTCTCCCTGACACCGGTCAGCGGGTTTCCTCTCTGTCCCTCATGGTCGGCTCGCTGGACTGGTGAAACGAACGCAAAGATGGGTCTACTTGCGTCTGTTTCCCGTGTACTTGAAAAGATACCCTGCTCGAATTCTTCGCTGAACTGCTGCGGTGTACGTACACTCAGAAGAACGCAGGAAAGAGCGCAGCGTGGACTGCTACATGTGGTTTCGAGAGGCGCTAGCAGGGAGAACCTAGCCGTCCCTGCGTCTAATGCTTTAGCGAAGAGGAACAGTTCGTAGAAACAGGAGAGACGGCTGGATGATAGCGGTGGACTGAAAGAGTCCCTCTCGAGTACGGCGATCGGTGCGTTCTAGTCGGACTCCACTGCTGCAGAAGGGGCGGGGGCTATTTGAGTACGCACCGGAAGGTTGCCTCGTCCTTGCGTGTTCTGCCTTGCACTTCAAGCTCCCAACAGAGAAAACGGGACCGAACGCGAGAAATAACGAGGCAAATCAATTTTATCCGCCGAAGCAGGACAACGTGGATATGCACACCTATGGAACATTAACCGGGACAACTCAAACACAACGCGGCACACGCCATGCGTTTGTGCACCTTTCCTTTGTCGTGTCATCCGCTCTATTCTTTTCCCTTTTCTTTGTGCTTGGGCCCCCTGGGTTCCCGTTCTTTTTCTTATTTCCTTTCCTGTGACCCTTTTAACTCGGAGCAGCATGTCGACTGGAGGGTTTTCGATGGCGGCGAGAGCGCAGATAGCCGAGAACTGGCTAATTTTTTCGTTACGGGAAACTGAGGGGCGGACGGGCACAGAGAGTTATAAGCGAGTCCCACAGAGAAGCCACCGGAACTTCCGAGAAAAAAACGCAGCAAGACAACCTCTTCGTCCGGGACGTCCAACCCCTCAGCCTACCTGGACCTCGATCACACAGACAGAGGCTGACCTCAAGGTCGCATGGAATTCAGTTCTCCCTTCGGTTGCCTGCTGAGTTTATCCCCGATCGGTCGGACGGCACACTTGTATAACGCTCAGATCTACTGATTCTCACAGAGAGATGGACACATATATAGGTACATTTACCTTTTTCAAAAGACGTGCATTGTACAAACCTAGAGACATATCTACGAAACTCGATTTCACCTCTAATCGCCAGCGAACATTTGTTCCATCTGTTCAACACGACAATCCTCGTTGAGTGGAGTTCTGCACAGCCTTCCGTGCCGAACGGCACGGAACCAGACATGCGATGGACGCCCGCAGTGCGAGGGATCTCGGCGACAGATACTTTCGGCGGCGAAAGGAGAAGCAGCTTTCGTCTCAAGTAGCCTTTCAGAGAGCGATTGAGAAACAATGTGAAGACCGAAGAACTGAAGCTGGAAATAAGCCCGGAACACGCAGAGAAAACGTAGAAACCGCTTCCCTCGAGAGCTCGGCAGCGAAGCGCAACACTGCCCTCGGCGCGCTCTCGCGGAAAAGTGGACGGCGCCTCGGGTGGGTGATGACTCCCTCTGGAATTTGTGGGAGCGGCGGCGCAAATCTGAGAAATTTTTGCTGCGCGTATCACGGATGACAAAGCCGGGGAACCATCGCAGGGTAGAACGAACGCGGTCCAGGCCGCACAGGAGCCCAAAAAGGTGTCTACAGAAGGGAAAAAAACTGCGCCGGTGTGTTTTCATGGGAAAGAACCAAAAGGCCCGGGGAAAGAGGAGGCAATCGAGAAAAAGGGGGTTGGGAAGAGCTTGCTGATCCACACACGTCCTCATGGGGAGTGCCAGAAACCGAGAACGCTTGAGACAGAACGTAGACAACGCTCCACTTGAATTCGAGGCAGTTCTCTCGCTCGTTGAATGTTGCCAGCAGAAATGAGGTTGGCCTGGACATCTAGGGTCGTGGTTCCCGGTGTTCTTTGTGCAGAGAAACACGCCCGACACACTCACATCTCCAAGCCTGCACCTACACCTCTGAATCCCGTGGTGATCCGCACGCACCGACGCAGTCTTCATAACAATACATTCGCCACTGTACATACAAGCGTAGTAGATTCATGGAGCCTGGCTTCTGTATTTCCATTTGTAAGCAGGCGTGAGGAAAGTCCGTCAACACATGGTACACTTCACACCGTGGCCTACCAACTTACGGAACACCCCAATCTGATTACGGCTACTGCGGCGGAAAATGCGAATAGCAACCGGAACGATTGGAGAGTAAATGAGAATGCCACGAAACTGCACGCTCGGCTCCACACGGAAATGTGTGTAGGAGGGAAATCTGTGTAAACTGTATGTCGCCGCCTGCTGTCTTCTAAAGACATGCACGGGGATTGCTATAGCGTCTGCTCTGTGTTGGCGTTGCTCCACGTGGAACAGATGTTTTATCCTGCCTCTGGTTCGACTTCGGGAAACAGAAAGCTCTCAATGCCTCAGCCCTCGCTTCCTTTGTATCTTACGTCTTGCCTCCCTCAGCGCCTATCTCGTAAGAAACCTAAACAAAAATCACTCGTTTTTGCTCACATTACGCGTTTTCCCAGCAGTTATTCAGTGGGTGCCGCGACCACCGGCTACCTGCAATTACTTTCTGGCCACTTTCCTTCTTGCAGGTTTCTGTCTAGCCTCGGTGCTAGAAACTGATCTTGATTTGTTTCCCCTTGAGCGACCGAACTGCGTGTCAAACATCTCGGCGGGTGTCATGGCCTTCGGTTCCTTCCAGGACAGCGAAAAGCACTGCCCTACTTTGTGTCTCCTGTGCTTCCCCGTGTTTCTCCTGACAAAGATGTGGAGCAATGCCTAGTCGTGCTGGGAGTGATGAGACTCTAAAGTTTGTTTCGAAGATCTCACTCCCTTGGTTCTTCAACAGACTCTGCGGTTCCTCCCCGTAGATCGTGAGTACCGCTGTCTCCAATTTTTTCCGTTTCCACATATTTTGTCAAAGCCCTCTTTGAAAACAGCTACAATACCCGCCACTGCACGCCTAGTGGGCATTTTCTGCATGCTCAGCAGTGTACGGAACGGACCTGTATGAGGGTGAGAGTGGACAAGACGGCTACTTCGCAAATACGACGCTTCCACGGAAACTTGACATGCAACAGAAACCGAGCCTCTATGGCCAGTGCCGTTTTCTTCGCGGCCGTACAAACCCAAGAATTCTCTCTCTTGTACGAAGCCACACATGGCCACGGAATCCACTGCGTCTCTAGCTGGATTGCACGAACAGAGGGCGATGGAACACACGCACATCTCTGACAAAAAGATCCGTTCTCGAGGCTCCTCGCCAAGCACTTGGAAAACACACACTTTTCCCTGCTGCTTCTTTGTCTCGTTTTTCTACTCTCTACGATCGTCGCTCCCGCATTTCTCGTTTTACCTGTTCTTCATTTTCGTGATACTCTCTTGCCTTTTTTCTTCACACTCTCTGTTCTCGTGCCCTCCTCCTGCCTCGTCCGTTCGATTATCGCTTCTTTGCTGTTTTCGATTTTTTGCGAGCAGCCGAACCTCTTGTAATGAGCGAAGGACCGGGAAACACCTCGTTTCAACCGGAACGAGAACTATCCAGTGCTGTGTACACGCCTTGAGATATCTGCCGCGGAAGTCGAACCTGGAAAAACCAAATCTATACGTTCTTTCCTAGATGTTCGGCCCTTTCTTGCTCTACCGTTGCTCTAAAACGGGAGTTTGTGAAGCAACCGTTCCCAGAAGGCGGGAGCGTTAACATTCTCGCTCGAATGTACCGGAAACACGGAACCCAATTAGCGGAAACATGCGGGGCGAGTACCCAAACGTCCACATAAACAGGTGAAAACAACGTCGGATGCAGAAGGCAAGACTCCGAGCCAGCGGCCGTCTCCCCTCCACAAGCGCTGCGCGCCACCGCCACACCACGCCCTTGACAAGTTTTCCGTTTTCCACCTACACCTTAGCAGGCACCAAACGAAACATAAAAAAAAACCGACGGAAACGGGACAAAAACACGCTGTGAAACACAATACACCGCGGACACGTCGTGCGTGCCTCCCATCCCACTAAACGACATTCTCTCTCCTTGCGTTTCCCTCGTTTCTCCCCGTCTGCTGCTTCCTAGTGCTATTCTTCTCTCTTCGTCTCCGCCTCGTCCTTGACCACAAGGCCCCGTCCGCACATCCCCCCTTTCACGCGATCTCTCCTCCATTCGCGCTTGCTCTCGTTCCCTCGCTGCGCTTCTCTGTTATCGCCGTCGAGCTTTTAGGTTCGGTTGCTCTCGTGTTCGCCATCGCGAAGGACGTGCACCTTTTCAGAGGGATCCTTCTGGGAATACTTTTTCTCGAAATTCCGACTGGTAAGCGGTGGGATTTTCGCCTTCTCTGCTCCTCGGCCCATAATGCCATCTGTGGTCTCTTCGCCTACCACTGGCGGCTTGGGAGGATCGGGTCCTCGCGTTGCTCCGACGCGTTGTTTCGTCGCGTCTTGCTTCTGTCCAAGCTCCTTCGCCGCTGCTTCTTGCTTCTTTTTGTCTTCTTGCTTCTTTGCGTCTTCCTGCTTCTTGGTCTCCTCTTGCCTCTTTTTCGCTTCTTGCCTCGCAGACTCTGTCTGTGCACCTCCTGCCTGTCGCTGTAGGTTCGTCGCGGCGCCGCCTTCTTGAGACTTCGGCTGTTCGCGTCGACTCCCGTGGAAACCTAGGAATCCTGACGACTGCTTGCCGTTGCTCGGCGCCTCCTCGACATCTTCCCACGGACGGTCGCTCTTTGACTTCATCAGAGCTGCATAATCAATCGCCGTTCCTGCGTCCACACAGTCAACACCCGGGACAGAGACTGGATGACGTGCCACGGCTGAGAGGCTACAAGAGGAGCAGTGCTCCGCCGGGCGCGTGCCGCCATTTCAAAGCCATTGTCAGAAGACTCTGTCATGGACACGCTCAGAGGCCACGCACCCTTGGGAGACGCAGCCAAGTTAGCGCTGCTCTCGCCAGTTGACACAACGTGCTGACGAAAAAGACTGTGAAGCGTCAACAGACGTTATTCCCAAGAAACACCCCACCCTACAACTTAACATATATATATATATATATGTATATATATATATATATGTATACGTTTCCTGTTGCAGAGAGATAGACCAGTGTATATGCGTGAAAAAGACCCCGCGACGTCCATCGCTGTATATACATCTGTAAAGGCGCATAGAGAGACGGAGCAAAAATGTCGTTTGAGCGTCGTGAACAAAGAATTGAAGGCACGCACCTGAGGCAAACTGCTCTGCTTGCTTCTTGCGGTCAGGCTGGGGAGGATAGAGAGCGATTGCGGAGCTCATGACTTCCTCCATCTGTTCTTTCTCTGGAAACAAAGGACAACGAAATCGAGTTGGAACGCTTTCATGTCCCTGCGACAAAAAAGCGTCTCGCTTCAAGCAGCGGAAGGACACCACGGGCGACTGTATGTCTGTGGCTCCAAAAACAACACTTCTTCATCCGTGCTGCTCAGTTACGTTTTAACGGCACCGCGAGAGTCTTGAATGAATGCGGGCCGACGAACGTCATTCAGCCCCAACGAAGATAGGAACAAGGTCTCGCCTTCTCAAGGGTAGCGTCTCTAGACAAAAAGCTCGAGAGCCTATAGGGATTCGTTGGCAATGCCGCCCCACGGTAGCCCCCTTCCTTTTTTTCTCTGCCACTTTGAACGGGAGAGAGGTAGAGCTGAAAGGCGCCTCGTTTCCAGTCTTGTGGACTCGAAGGAGACGGTGAAGACACGCGCCCCGCAATATCCATGCGGCTGTCTATGGGCCATAAGACGCAACCAAGACGACCCAAAGCGGCGGGGATGCACGACTTCTGTGCAGAGCTTGCTCTCTCGCCTTCGCCAAGTCGGATTAGACCGCGAGGGCGAGGCAGAGATGAGCGGCAGAAAAAGACAGACAGCGAAAGAATATCCTACCTGTTTTCCCCGACTGAGGAGAGCTCCGCTTGTCATCGATGCGCATGAAGTTAAGAACCATGATCTTCCACGGGGCCGTCGCCGATTCGCGAGAGAGGTCACACACCACGATGCCCTTCTGTCCTTCGCCGCCTAAAATGCAAGACAGGAGTACGCACAAATAATTATATCCATATGCCCGTGAGCGCATAAAAACTTGCATGTCTGTCTAAATTGTTCTCTCCCCAGATGAACGACGTGCCCGAGAAAAAACACCCACCCTTTTTAGGTAGAGACGACTAGAATGGCGAACGTGATCTGATTCTCTCTTAATTCTCCGCAAGTCTTCTTTCACGCTCTCTCCCACATTTGGGGGCGGTTGGGCCACGCGCAGACCCACACGAGGCGAGGAACCAGAGAAAGTTGCCACGGAAGAAACGGAAAAAGGATCTCTTTGCAGACGTTTACATGCGTATACTATAGAGATCGCGTTGCCTCGTTCCTTGGCCTACCTCAGAGAGTAAATATATATCGATATCAATGCAGACGTATACAAACGAAAGCGTGAAATGCGTAACTGAAACTGGTTCTTCCGCGTACCTTTGAGTCTCAACTTCACACGTGCGCTGTCGTCGCGTTCGTAGCCGCCCCACCAACACTCTCGCTGGAAGTTTGGGCCCATGACCTCAGTGACGCGAGGGTCGTCTCTATGAACAGAAAAGGAGACAGAAGGCGGCACCGAGATTGCAATCAGGCAGAGAAAAAACTCGCTGTTTGTCTTGAACAGAGATACATTCCACAGAAACAAACGCGGCTTTCTGTTTTTATGTCTGAGGACAAGCTACTGCACAGGGCACACTCAACCAGCAACCCTACTGATAGGGCTCCTCAACGCCTCGATAAACGGACAACGAGAGGTCCCTAACGTTCACCGTGAAGTTTGAAGTCCAAACTGCCTCTGCCTTTCCGGTGCGTTTCTCCCTCTGAATCGACCGTTCTCCTCTTTGCCTTGGCTCTCGCTCTCGAACGGTCTTCTCCCATCTCTCTCCCAGATTTTCTCCTTCCATACATGATCATCATCTCACACAAGGAAACACTCTCCTTTGTGCCCCGAGAATTGGTATTTTCTTCCCCTCTCTCTCTCCTTCCTCTCGCTGTACCGGTCTCTTCCCCTCTCTGTCCTTCATGCCGATGTCCGTTGCGCTTACTTGACGAAGTCCCAGGTTACATTGACAGGCTGGCTTTGCTGGGTGAAGAGGCACGCGCCGCCTCCGAGACCCCAGAGAATAAGGCCGGCGCCTGTCGCAAACAGGCCTATACTGGCGCAAGTGTTGAAAAGGCTGGATTTGCTGTTTGGTTCTGCGTCTCGATTTGCACTCATATCATGAGCTTCCGCAGCCTCCGCCTTATGCATTGTCCCCGAACGCTGGTTGGGGGCTGCGCCGCGGGCCGGCATCGGGTACAGAATCGATGCGTTACTATGTGCGGCGTCTTCCTCAGGTGTCTGTGCCACAAAGGGCATCGCGGGATTGCCGGACGCTCCCCCTTCTGTCTTATGTATGTCGCTGGTATCGTGTGTTGTTGTTGTTGCTTTCTCCGGGGGGACGTCGGCCCTGTCAGACGAACTGGCCACGCTCGCGCCTCCTGCGGACCCCGCAGAAGCCTGGCGCCCCGCTTTGCTCTCAGAAGCAGACTGGCTCCCCGCTTTGCTCCCAGAACCAGAGAAGGATGTTGTAGAGGAAGGCGACGGCGAGTCTTTTGCGGGAGTCGACGAGGTGGAAGCAGCCTGGGAGGACGAAGAGCCGACGCGGCGACGCTGGGCCAGCAAGTGCTGCAGGCGCTCGACTTGTTCAGCACGGCGGGCTGAGGCCTGAGTGCCCGCCGATATTGCCACCGCATCGCCGAAGAAGAGCGAAGCTGCACTTGGCGGCCTGACTGCAGCCACGGGACCCTCCCGTTGAAACGCAGAAAACACCGGAAAACCCTTGACGCAACTCGTTACTGTTGGAGCCTGAGCCGTCGCGCCGTCCAGCTTCGCAGCGCGAAGCACAGCGGCTGCGGCAGAAGAGGACAAAAGCCCCCCTGAAGGCGGGACCGGAGGCATTTTGAGCAACCGAAGTGATGGATCGGACGAAAAATGACCCGGAAAGAAAAAGAAATGAGTGAAAATAACGGTGGGGGGAAGGGTAAGAAGCGCAAAGGTTTTCTCGACACGACAGGCACAGCGGCGCGAAAAGGTCACACGTGATCTTGCACACGCGCCCGGGTGTCGATACACCAGAATGGCAGCGTGAATGGCTCTGGTGCCTTTGGGCCAACCAAAATCGCACACGCGCCGGGTGTCGATACACCAGAATGGCAGCGTGAATGGCTCTGGTGCCTTTGGGCCAACCAAAATCGATCGTTCTACGCCGTTCTGCAAAAACCCCACAGAAACCTGCAGCTTGCGACTCGTCACTGGCGTGCCTTTTTCGCGACGGCCTCGGGCTTGGCACACCTCCGTTCCTCACTCGTATTTCCGCGCATCTAAATGGGATGCACACGCAGTCCAAATCACCAGACGCGCTGCGTGTGTGCGAACTTTCTTCCGGCGCAGTGTTCTGAGACCAGTGAGCGATACCGCTTGGCGCTACGTTTTGCGCGTGGAAGAACAAGCAGGCACTCTGTCAACGTGGGAGGCTACTGGGAGGACGTGGCGCGAGAAATGCACCGCACACCAACGAAACTTTCCAGAAAAAACCAAAACCCGTAAACACAAGGATCGATTCACCCAAGCCCCATAGCAGGCCTCTCTCAGCCTAGTCAAGAGACCTGAGATCGGTTAGCAGGCAAACGCCCTGTGGCGACTCTCTGAGCAGTCTGCCCGCAAAACGTAACCCTCTGTTCCGCCAAAAAAAACCACGCAGGGGAGCGAATCGAGAGTCAAAAACGTTAGCTTTGCTTGCACAGAAAGTGAATTCCTGATTCCACCGAGATATCCCCGCTCTCACCAAGAGCGTTTGTTAGTTCCACTCCAGCCAAAGTCAGGGAAGCATATCGTTAATTGGCACTGCCAAAAAGTGGAACTTTTTCTTCTGAATGGATACAGCTCCGAGGAATGCTCGAGGTGCCGTAAAAGCCAGGCGTTCTCTGGCGCTGCGTGTGTGCTCTTAGCGCCATCAGCTGTAAGATGGCGCTACGCCAATGAAGCTGTCCTGGGCGCCGTCCGTGCGTGAGAGTGAGGGGGTTGAGCAATCGAGCGAAATTTGCTCGGCTGGCATTCTGCAAGGTCGGGTGATGCTAGCTGCGTCGCGTTCTTTTGGGCTGCCACGCGGCACGGTGATTCCGTGGGTGGGTTTATAACAGAGAACCGCCGTTTCGTCGTTTTGCGGGCGGGAACGAAGAAAACAGTCTTCTAAAAGCCCGCTTTCACTCAGGCGAAGTGGGGCACCTTTGCTGCTTGCGGATGAGCTGCTCGGCAGCCTCCTTAAGAGAACGAGAGGGCACGCTCTTGCGGTCGTTTTCATCGACAGTTACACTCTAGCTCCAACCAGGTGGGTCTCTATCGTTCGGATGGCTACGGACAGAATGACACTGGTAGAGCAGCTGAAATCCTACGATGTTCCCCAATAAAGCAGTTATCTTCGTTTATCGCTGCGGGGGATCAGAAGTTTGCGTGTGGAGCTGAAGTCTGTAACTACATACAAACCGTCCAGAAGTGCAAACAGTGAAGCGGCGCCGTGGGGAGGGGGAATCTTCGCCAGGGCGGGCAGTTGTTTGACGGACCAAACGGAAGTTGTTTCCTGTGAAGTCCCGCAAAAACTGAGAACATCTCTGATTGCACTGCCCGCACCTTTGCCAGCTGCCTCAGTCGAGGCACACCCCGTTTCTCTCTACTGCAGCAATTTGCACAATGGGCTTGGGTGACGGAGTGCATCTGCCACCGGAGTGCATAAACGAATTCTCGAATTGATCCGGAAAGACGCGTATTTGAGAGTTATCATTCAACGGTTTGGGTGATACACCGCACCCTGTGTCTTCTCACCTGCGGCTCTCCCGCTGCCGGCAGTGTATAGAGAGTTTCAGCCGAGGCCCGCTGACCGCCAAAAGAATTCCACCGAGGGCAAGTCAGCCAAGATTTGCTAGTCCGTTTATTTTTCCGTTGTGAGGAGCAGACCGCGTTTTAGCTCCCTTCATTGTTCAGAAACGGTTGACGTGTTTCAGGTGCTCTCTACAGCTACCCGTACACCGCGTTCACACCCATCGATTCAGATATCGCTACTTTTAGAGAATCGCGAAGGCTACGCGTGTGCCTTTGCCCACTGGATTTTTCAGTTTTTCTCGTTTGAGGCATAGTGCTTCGCCCCCAGGTAATCCATGTTTGTGAGTACGTATGCTTTCCAGCTCTTGTGCGTCCGATGCAGCCTAGTCAGCGTAGTCTAGGAGTCCGAGACCACAAGAAACCGAAACGGTTCTGACAGGGCAGAGGAGGGCGGCAAGAAAGCGATTTCGCCATTTGAAGAGAGACAGGAAAGTGAAGAGAACAGAGAGAATCAAGCAGACCTGCGTCACACTTTCTGGATCCTCCCATGTGTCAACACACTGTCTCTCACTGACGCATACTGCCACTATATGCCGCCAGCTACCGGGGTCCGCGCAGATCCAGATGGGCAGAGGCCTAGGAAACTTGATGCAGAGAACTATGGGCAAGTAAAGAGAGATATCTACAGATGAGAGAGAAAGAGGCAGGCAGACAGCTACGCCGAGAGACAGGAGCGGCGAGCCTGGAAACTGAACCGGCCTCTTTCGCTGGTGGCCCATCTCGCCGCGAGAGAGAGTGAGACGAGCACAGGCCGCGAATTTCTCAAAACGCATGCAATGAACGCACTCTGCATGTGAAGACAAAGTGAAGGTCCGGCTTCGTTTTTCATCAGGTTCTTTGTGGCGTCGTCCACGCTTCTCTGCGAGATTCTCCCTTCTTTTTCCAGTTTTCTGTCTATGTTTCGGCTCACCCCTTTCTCCCGCTGTCACGGCCTTCCTCGGCCCGTGGTATCTCTATTTTCGCACACGCCGTCGCATCTGGCCGCGTTTCGCCTGTTCTTCTTCCGTTCCTTCTTTTTCTGTTTCTTCGTCTCTTACAGCCGCAAGCGTTCCCGTGTATATGTGGACTGGCGTGCGGTTTTGCGACGCCTTTTCACGCAGCCGTCGTCCTCCTGTTCTTCCTCTAATATCCATCGCATGGCACACACCGAAGCCCTCTGATTTTCCTCGCCCCCGTTCCGTTTCACTTTACAAGAGCGATCTTGCGCGTCCACGCGGCTCCGCACTGGGAGAATGGGGCCTCCGAACAGAGGACGCTTATGCAAATAAACACTGAGGTGTACATGCACACGGGTCTACACCAACCGCGGACGAGAGCCTCGGCACGGGGAGGCCGTAGACCTCAGATACTCGAGCAGGAACTTGTGCCCGGCAGCCTGTTGTCTTTTTCTTCTCCTCCACTTTTCCTCGACGCGGAAGAAAATGGGTTGGAGCAGAGTTGTCAATTTCCTCAACAAGGGCGTCCAGCGGCGGCCTCATCGTCGCTTGCCCGGCCAACCCCACCACCAGTGGAACATGCTCAAGTACGCGTTTCATGGCCTCTTTCTCTCTTTTCTCTTCCGTTTGGCTCTTTCCTCCCCTCTTCACCTTGCACGCGTCGCCAGACTATCTCTGTTCTTCAATTCGACTCTTTTTGCCGCTTCTCTTTGCCTCTATGCCTAGGGTTTTTTGGCCTTCTCGGTCGCCTCCGAGCCGCCGCTCCAGCGCGTCCTGCTTTCACACATCCGCGCAGCGCTCTTTTGGGGTGACCGTGCCTCTCTAGAAAGAGCACTTTGTGCCTTTGCGGTCTCTTCTTTTGCCTCCAGGACGCAGCTGGACCAGCTAGTTCGCTCCGACCGACTCGAGTTAACTCTGCCGCGAGCGCAGGAACTGCAGCAGTACGCCGAAGAGCTCGTTCACTTCGCCAAACAAAGTACGTCTGCAAAGTGGAGCCTGTCTCCCTCTCCTTCTCCGCTGTTTCTCCTTTGCTTGTTTCCTCGCCATTGCTCGTCTTCTGCCTCCGCGGCCTCCCTTCTTCCCGGCTGGTTTTTCTGTGGGGTGTGCGCTACTTGAACCCCCGCCGTCTTCCACTCTCCTCTCCCGCTCCCTGGTGGCTGTTCTTTCCCGTTTTTTGTAGACACTCCGGAGTCTTCTTTAATCGTAGAAAGCATGATCTTCACCCCTGCGGCGCGCCGCAAGCTGTACCACGAACTCTGTCCCCTCTACGCTCATCGCCCGTTCTTCTACACGCGCGTGGTCAACCAACATCGCCTGCGCATGCGCGACGCCGCCCCCATGGCCTACCTCGAGTTCGTCGACAGGTGCGAAGGCGAACACCACAAGAGACAAGGCATACCCCATCTGCCTGGTCACTGGCAGAAATTGATCAGCGAAATTGGGACGAGCTCGCGCTCTCTCAGAGTTGAGAAGGCACCGATATCAATACATATCCCATATCTCTATATACAAATATATGTGCATTCATACACCCACATATATATATATATATACAAGCACGTATATATACAGTTATATGTATGCATATGCATATTCAATTAAACGTTTCTTTACTTAAACCGATCCAAACAAAAAATATGTATGCCTGTACATGTTTGTAGAGTCGTGCACGTTCGCGTATGAATACGTTCACATCCCAGAATCACTATATATGTACTGGTATTCGTTGAGATGCATTTTTGTGGAGGCGCGTTCGTTCTGATCTTTCGCGTTGTGTTTTTTGTTTTGACCAGACCGGGAGAAATTCGACCTGCACGGCCTGTGGGCTTTGAGAGGAAGCAAACGATTTGGGAAGAGATGCAGGCGACTCGTCGCGGACGGAGACAGTGGTGGAACGTAAGCCGATTCCTCCCTTTCTTCTCGCATGCACATTTTTGGAGTCGCGTGCCTCTCTGCATGTGCTGATCTCTTTTCGTTCACCCGCGAGTCTCACCTCGCCGCCGCTGCGGTACGGACGCAGGCGAGGAAGACCAGAGACGGTCGAATGACAGCGGCAAGAGAGAGGGAGGACTCAGACGAGAGAGGGAAGAAGAGAGATGCCGGAAGAAATGTAAAAAGGCAGAACGCGAGCGAGAGGAAACTGGACGGCTGACCTGTGGCCGGAACGCTTGGCACTGGAGTTGCCTCGCGTCTCCAGTTCGTCACTCAGTAGAATTTTTTCTGTGCTTCCCTGGTGTGCGAAAAAGGCGGAGAAAAAAAATCTCCGCGTGTCTGTTGTTGGGTGAACCGAGGAGAGACGTGGAACTGGGGTCAGGAGAAAACATTCCGCTCTCAGCTGGGAAACAGATGTCGGCTTTCTGCCGTCTATATCGTTTTTGCTCCCTCTCTCGGCTCTCCTGTATGCTCCGGGTTCTTCTGCAGCACGCGAAGAAACTCGGACTGATTGACGAGGTGACGGGCGATCTCATTCCCGACGTTAACGCGCTCAGGCGGCCTTCCGCGGCAGAGGTAGGTTCGCCGCTTGAGTCCCCAGCGCGCGTGAAAACCGGTGCTTGTTCACGCCTGAAGAAAATGCTCTCGAGTCTAAACAACAGACTGCGTGGGCCTCTGCATGCTTTCCCTAGAAGAGGAGCGAGGGAAGAAGGCGCGTGGTCTCGCCTGTGGGTGTCGACTGTGTTTTGCCGTCTTCCTCGCGTCTCCCCTTCTGTCAGTTCGAGTGTCTTTCCAGCTCAGGCTGCTGCCCCGTTTTCCCCGCCTCTTTTCGTGCGCGGCTCCTCTGTGTCTCTTCGCTCTTCCCTCGGCTGTCCGCCGCGTCTCCCCTGCGTCTCCTGGTCGCTTCTCCGTACAAGCTGCCTTCCTCTGGCCGACAGCGGGTGAATCTCGCGCACGCCCGCTCTGCGGCCGAGGGCGGGGCTGTCGGTTCGTGCTCAGAGCCCTCGAAGAATTCTACGAAAGCGCGTCCACACCAGCTGCGCAGCTGCGCTCGTCTCTTCCTCTTTTGTTTCCTTGCCCGCAGTGGGAAGCGAGCGACAGCGAAGAAGACTCAGACTCCCAGCCCCCCTCGCCGTACAAAATGGTTTCTGCGCCGAAGCGAGCTCTCGAACCCTTCTTCGTCGACTTGCCTCCCCCGACGGAACGGTACAGAAAGCCGCGCTACGTGTTCAAGCGATTCCGACCTTAAAACTCCAATTCGAACTTCGCTGCTCTCTGCAGAAGAAGAAAGCAAGAACGGCCGTGATTCCCCGCCTTCCTGCCAGCGGACGAAACTTACCTTCCGGCGCGCCTCGCACGGAAGAAGCGAAGCCCAGAGAAGCGTCCTAGTTCGGGTTTTTCCGCAGGCCTCGTTCCCTTTGCCGAGGCGAAGGCGGCAGACAAACTCTCTTGTTTTCCGCGTGCATCGCCACAGGACACAGAACCTCCCCTGCAGTTCGACCTCGTCTCTCTTGTTGCCTCTAGCGTCGTTACCGTTCATTCTCATCTCTACTCTCGTTCTCGTCTCGGTCTGTTCCTAGTCTCGCTCTAGTCTCGGTCTGTTCCTGTCTCGTTCTCGTCTCGGTCTGTTCCGAGTCTCGTTCTCGTCTCGGTCTGTTCCTAGTCTCGCTCTCGTCTCGGTCTGTTCCAAGTCTCGCTCTAGTCTCGGTCTGTTCCTGTCTCGTTCTCGTCTCGGTCTGTTCCTAGTCTCGCTCTCGTCTCGGTCTGTTCCTAGTCTCGCTCTAGTCTCGGTCTGTTCCTAGTCTCGTTCTCGTCTCGGTTTGTTCCTACTCTCGTTCTCGTCTTTTTCTGGTTTTTTACATTCGCATTGTAGACCTTTCGAGTCCTCTCGTTCTTCCCAAATAAAAAGGACTGCTCCCGCCAGTTTGTGGCGTTAGACGGGGCAGTCGATGGTCTGTACATGCCCCGAGGACCGACGCCGTTTCGAGGAAACAGCACCTCGCAGCTTTTCCGCCTTTTCTCTCAAAGTGTCTGGAGAGAGATTCGAAATGCGTGTGTGGGAGGCGCTTCGAATATGCGTGTGAAAGCTGAGGTCCGTCCGCTTTCAAAACCTGTGAAACCCTCGTGTCGAAGGCGCGCGCGCGCGCCATCTCCCCGCTACTCGAAAAACGCACGATCCCTTTGCCGCGCGCGTTTGCACCCTTTTTTCCCACGTCTTCGGGAGAGCCGACGAGGACGGGCTAGCGGCCTGCCGAAGGCCGCGTTGGGGCTGAACGATGCGGGGCCTCTTTCCGACACCTGGGAAATCCGAAACGTCCCGAGAGACTGCGCTTTTCGCACGCTTTCCCTACGCGTGGATAGATACGCACCACCCGTCTCGGCAAATCTGCGGCGACGTAAAGGATCGACAGCCCTTCCCGAGAAGGAAAACGCAGATGGGTCGTTCATTCGATGCAGGCACCAGCCCCGCTCGCGCGTCGAAGTTGGGGAACCGGGACTGCAAAAAATTTGAGAATCTTTCACTTTCCGAAACCGAGAAAAGTGTCGCGCGAACGCACCAAAACAACAAACTGTTTCATGATCAGACGTGCTTGCACGAGGTTGCGCCAGTGTCAAGAAGAGAAACGCACAGAGACTACGAGTTCTCTGCCAGAAAACGCCACGGCTCTGTTGGTCCCGCGCCACCCATGCGAGAGAGAACGAACGGCCTGTCTTCGCCCTGCTTGTCGGCTCTCCGTCCTCCCTTGTGCCGGCCAGACGCGAAAAGAGACGTCGAAAGACGCGGGGTGAGCCCCCACCTCTCTTCTGTGGGTGTCCAGCCGCAAAAACGACCGGTTGATCGAGCCTCGAGAGCGAAAGATCCCTCCGCAGAAAAAACGAGGTTCGCGAACGAACAGGAGAATGCAGGACACCTCGTGCCTCAAATGTGCGTGAGCCGCGATGCAGAGAGGCGGTCGCGTGAGGCCTTCCCCGGCAGCGCCAGGGCGCGCCTCCTCACAGCCGTCTCCCGTCGTTTTCCTACCGCCTGCGGATCTGTGTGTGTGTGTGTGCCCGCGAATTCGCTGTGAGTTCCCGAGCCGAGTGTTCGAAGTCTCCTTCGCTTTCAGTTCTTCTTCCCGGGCTCGCTGTCGTCTCCTCGAACGGCCGCTCTTCGGTCTCCGCAGTGCCGCGCATGCAGGGAAGCCGCCAAGCCTGCCAGCCGCGATCAGGCTCTGCGGGCAGCGGATTGGAAAGACACGAAAATGAAAAGCGAGCGCAGCTGTCTGCGGAGACGCGTTAGGTGGAACGCCCGAAACAACGCACATGTGGACGGAAAGATCCAGGTAGAAACAGAGGATTCAGGAGAAAGGCGACCCCTCCTTCGCAGGATACAGAGACACGGCACCTTTCACGATATAAACCTATATATATGTATTTATGTCCCGTTTTGAGATACCAAATGCAGAGGAGAGAAACAGGCACACACACACACACACACGGGGGAGCACACAGCGTTCTCTTTCTAGAGTTCACAAAAATGCTACACTATACTGTGTATCTGGTCTGGAGAGGGGAGGTACCGTGCCCAGGCTGTACGTCCCTGGTGTTTCGGGCCTCTGTGTCTCGCCCAATACACCGAAGTAAAAAGTGGCGCGTCCGGACTTTCCCTCGAAGGCCAAACCCTGCCTTCCCTGCTTTTGTCTGCGCGGCACTTTTCTCAGTGTTCTCCCCCTTCTTACTTCGCACCACTGGAACCAAGAACTTGGCTGTCCCAGGTGACCGCCGGCTGCCAGCCGAGCAGCGCCGGCTCTGCCGCAGTCTGTACAGACACCTGGCGGCGGCAGACGCGGTTGAGGGGAACAGGGAAGGGCCGAGCGAGCGGCGGGGACGAGCACGCAGAAGATGAAGCGAGAGAAGAAGAAAGCGGGAGATACTTCTCGCGGATGTCCTTGACACTCGCGTCGAAAGCGTCTTGCACACTGTTCTCCCACGCGTCTTCAAACGGCTCACCTATCTGCTGCACGGTCTCCTCAAGAACATGTTGGCTGTTGAAAATGCGCTCGAAGCTGAAGGGAACCACGAGACAATCCGGAGCCTCGCAACGGCTGCATGCACGCTGGATGCAGATCCCGAGCACGTGAAAAGTGGTGGCTAGGTCAAGCCGAAACGGACAGCAAGGAAAGAAACGGTGATGAGGAAAAACCAGACGCACGCACACAAACACACAGACGCGCTCTCGCCGTGATAACGCCATCGATAGACTGACAAATCTACATACACACGACTATATCCATAGGGTATGTGCGCGGGTATGGAACATATATATATATATATATATATATATATATATATATGAATATATATGAGTATGATCATGTATGTATGTATGTATGTATGTATGTATGTATATATATATATATATATATATGACTCTGAGTGTCGCGAGAAAGGTGTCGACGCGCATTTCCGGGTGTGTTCTCCTCTGCATTCTTTTCATTTTCGTCCATTCGCCCCTGCGGGCTTCCGTACACGCGTTCAGCGTGGCTCCTGTCGTCGTCATCGTCGGCAGCTTGCTCGTGTCGGAGGCTCTGCTCTGAGGGCCCGAGGTGACCGTCGGGATCGAGGCGGTCGACCTGATCGATGTTGAGGTCGCCTTGGCCGTCCTCTCCCGTTTCGGCCTCGCGCGTCCGCCTCGCCAAATCGATCAGCATGTCGTGGAAGGCACTCATGCCCCTCCAGAACTGAGTAGCCTCTTCGTCGCAGATTTTCTTGATCATCTGGTCCCCGCGAAGGAGTGTTTCCGTCGCCTCGTCGCTGCCTGCGGCCTCAGCCGCTCGGAGGCTCTCCAGCGCCTGCGCAGTAGCCTTCGTCTGTGCGAGGCGGCGCTGCAGAGCCGCTTCCCCGCGGCAGTTTGTCTCCGTGTCAGCCGCATCCGTGAGACGCACGCGTGCGCCCGCGAGGAGGTCCAAGATCTGCGCCCACGCAACTGCGATCGGGCGACGTGCAGGCCGAGGCAGGTCGAGGCTCGGCGCGAGAAACGATGGCCGAAGAGGGAAAAGACGCTCCGGAGTCGGCATCGGCGGGCCGTAGAGCGCGTACAGTGGACAAAAGTTCGTGAGGAGAGACAGGTCATTCGCCAGGCCCGTCGTGTGGTAAATCATGGTCCTGAAAAGAACAGGAGAGAAGAACGAGGTCAAGACGATTGAAAGAGCGCGGGGAAAAAACCGAGTCGGGGCGCAGTGAGGCGCCGGGGAGTAGACCAAGACCCAGAAAGCCAGTGAGGAGAGACAAGTCGCTTTCTTCTTTGAGTGTGACTGGAGAGAACGCGCGGAGGAAAGCTCCGGCAAACGAGAGACACAACGGGCGGAGGGAGAGGAGTGGCGAAGCACACGCGAAAGCGAGAGAAGAAAGGAACAGGGAGACTGGTGAAGCCACCACCCTAGCCGGAGAAGGTCCGAGAGCGCAGGCCCAGAAACAGGCGAGAGAGGAAGGCAACCGCGTCCGCCCTTTTCGCGAGACGCATGGAGGAGACACGCCTCTTGGACTGTAGGTTGGCGCGTTCTCTCGAAAAGAGTTCGTTTCGCTCATCGGCGCGTGTCGGGTGTTTTGCCTACCTCTCGCCTTCAATTTCCGAAGCCAGGTCGTCGTCGGAGGGGCAGAAGGTAAAGAAGCAGGAGTGCTCGATCGCGGGCCTAACCCCACCAGGCAAAAAAACACATCACTCGAAACGCCAGGTTCGAAACAGCCGACCAAGTCGCGTCCACACGCCTCCGAGTCGGACAAAACACCATACAAAAGGGCTCTGCACATGCTTCGAAAGAGTCGTCTCTTTAAGACATCGGTCCTTTCCACCTTCACATATATATATATATATATATAGCTCTTCAGTATTGCATGCCTATATATATATATATATATATGTATGTGTGTAACGGTACTTTATGGGACAGGCATGGGGGCACGTGATACATGGGGCGGGAATGGCTTTCTTTGCCTGTGCATTTGCGGGGAACCAGAGAAATCCAGAGAGGCAGGGGGACTGCCCCGATCGTCTCTCCGTGAACTCGCCGGAGCAGGCGGAGAGTCGAAAGGTCCAGGTTTGTGGAAGCCGCCCGGCAACGCCAACCGTGATCTGTCTGAATTGCGCGGAAACCGCTGGCCCCACAATTTCCACGGGCGCACGTATCAGGAGCTCGCAGTGAAAACGATTCAACACAAACGGCAGAACATGTGTTTGCGAGTGAGTTGCGTTGTGAAGAAGGAACTTTTGAAAGGATGCCGTGCAGCGAGGCGCGCCGTCAATCGGGAGAGGAAAGGGAGAGAAGAGACGCACCGCAGGGCGTCCCACAGGTACTCCCCAGCCCGCACGGAGTTGTAGAACACGACCTTTTTGATCAACAGCGGCGTGAAGGCGCGCACGACGTCGCCCAGGACCGAGAGCAGAAAGTGCGAGCCCCCCGCGCTGAGGTCCGCCTCTGTCAGGCTGCTGAAGTCGAGCACGAGGGCAGCTGAAAACAGAGACAGGCGAGAAGGCCAAGAAAACCCAAGGCACAGAGAGACCAAAAGGGACATAGAGAGAAAGAAGAGAGAGAAGAGAAAGACTAAGGAAGACTAAGGAACACTAAGGAAGAAGAGGAAGACACATAGCCAGGCATGGAGATGTAGAGAGGAAAGGAGACACGGCGAAGAAGATACCAGGGACGAGGAAGGGAAAGAGGCGCACGAAAGCAGGAAAGAAGAAAAAGAAGCCACGGCAAGACGGCCAAACGCGGCCAGAGGTGGAGACAGGCACACGCACGGGTTTTCTCTCGACCGAGAGAGTTTGTCCGGCCTTGTCAAAGTCGCCGGCTGAAAGCCCCACCAAAAGACGTCCCGACAGAGCGCCCTTGCCTGCGAGCTCCGCGCACCTGTATCGTGCGCGCCACGCGGCCTCTCCGAGCTGTCGCCTGGCCGGCTTCTCTCGGGTTTTTCGACTGCTACGCGCGTGTGTGTCTGAGCGGCGTACACGTTTCGAGGCACAAACCGATCAGGCACGCATCCCGTGAGTTTTCCTCGGCCAGCCTGGCGGCCTCACCTGTGGAGACGCGGACTCGGCGCCGCAGCGAGTAGTCGACGAATTTCAGCCAGAGACTCTGGAAGACCTCGAGGAGCGTCATCGCCACTTCGTCGGGGCTTAAGCAACTCATCACAATCGCCGGTTTGAGAGCCGCAAGCTGGAGGGAACAGCCATCGAGCAGAAAAAGCGACGTAGCCAAGACGGTTGCGGGACGTTCCTCCGGGATCCAGACTCTTTGCATAGGTAGACCAATGCGGCGGTTGTGCACTGAGACCAGACACCTAGCGGTAGCCCTTTTGTCGTCGGGTCTTTAGAACGCACAGTCTAGGACAGTAGGCAGAGGGGTTTTGCAGGTAGGGACATTGCACGGGAAATCCTGGGTTGCTCCGCAATGTTTCCGTTGATCGCTCGAGATGAGAGTGAAAGCACACCGACAAGGCCAAGGCGACGCGTTGCGACTACCACGGCTCGACAGCGGTTTTTGTTTGCGACGGGCGGAAATCGGGATCCGCGGCAGCAAGAGCAGAAAGACCACGCGAAAAGAAGAACAACGCGTCTTCCGCTCGAGTTTGGAAGCCGGCGCTTTCGGCATCGCCCCCCGGCCCTCACCTGGATGTACACCGCAGGTTGTTTCCTGCCTTTGGTGCTGTAGGTCGAGGCCAGCGAGAAGCTGCGCCTGATGTCTTTGATGAGGGCGGCGCGCTGTTCCCAGGCCTCGTCTCTGCCTCCTCGCGGGGCGGGACGCGCGGGGCTGTTCACGCGCCCGCTGTGGAGACTCACGGTGAGCAAGGGCCTGTTTCCGAGCCTGTCTCCTCGCTCGTCCGGCGCCCCAGGTGTCTCCACAGAGGCGAACCGCGCGGTGGGCCCCTGGCGGACGATCTTCTTCGCGTGCGCCTCCGCGTTCCTCTTCATCTTGGCCAGAAAGGCCAGGCAGCGGCGACTCGCGAAGGCGTTGCGGTCCGACGAGAGGGTCAAACGGCCTTTCCTCAGGACGAGGAGACGCCGAATTTCTTCCAACACGCGCCAGCCTTCGCCGTCGCAGAATTCGCTCACGCGGAGCAACTCGCGGACGTCAGCATTCAAGTACGCTGCACAGGCGCAAGACCAGAAACAGGGGAAACTGGGGGTGACACGAGGCAGAGCCACGGCCCACTCTGAAAACTCGGCGCGACCGTGCGCGGAGTCTGTGCGTTTCTGCATTTTCACGCAGAGATAAAACGGGGTCTCGTGTTCCCTGCAGGCAGGGTTTCCCTCCGCCTGTTCGTCCACCCTTTCCCTCCTTTTTCCCGGCCGTTTCGCGACCGCTTCCCCGTTCCTTCCTCTGGGAGCCGCCGCTGAGTCTCACGGATGAGCAGCCTGCCGCTGATGGAACCGGGAACCTGGTCCGCGTATTCGCTCCGGAGAAGGCGGCGGGCGGCGTTTCTCCGGATCTGCGCGGCGGGATCATATTCCACGGAGCGGGCGTTGACGAGGAGTTCTCCGTCTTGGGTGAAGCTGGCGACGAACTTTGAATCCTGTTCGGCTCTCAGGCGCGCGCCGCGATTCCGGCTCCAGCGCAAACCCTCATCTGTGGAGAAGAAACGTTTTCTTCTCTGGGCCCCGAACGGGGTTTGCTTCCGGGAAGCCGCGTCGCAGAGCATGCGGCCTTCGACTGTCACTTTGTTTTTGACGCGAAAGGATTTCTGCAAGCTGCGCGGCGCACCGTCTTCCTCTTCTTCGTCGATTTCTTCTAGACCTTCGTCGGTTTCGGCCGGCTCCGGCGCGCGGCCGCCAGCTGGCCCGCCGCTGCGGACCCCCGCCTCCGAAACCGTCTCGGGAAGCCCCTGAACCGCGACGGTCCTGTCCACGAATACCTCGTTTTGCTCGTAGTCCGCACTCATGTCCAGGTTCCCGCGCACGCGCAAATTCCCCTTGACGATGTGACCCTGAGCGCTCGCGCCGCACGGCTCCACCAGCAGGCGCCCGCCTTCGGCAGGCGACGCGGGCGAAGGCGCAGGCATCCGCCTCCCCCACCCAGAGCCTGCAGGATCCCCCATCGAGGGAAGAGACAGGAGACAGACGGGGAACGGAGAGAAGACAACAAGAGCCGGGAAAGGGAAGAGGCGAGTGGGGGGACAGAACGTGGGAAAAGAGAGAGCGGGTGGGAAAAGAGAGAGTGACAGAGTGCGAAAAAAGGGAAAGTGAGAAGAACAGCGAACGCGGGAGACGCAGCAATCGAGGGAACTTTGGAAGTAGTCGCGTGTGTACGCAGAGGAAAAACGATGAGGGGAAGAAGAACGAGAAGTGAAAGCCAGGATGAAGAAGAAGAGGAGTGAGAGGGGACGGAGGAAAACAGGCCTCGAGACTGACGGATCTGGAGACCGCGCGAGCGGGCTCGAAAACCCATTCACTAGAGGCGCCTTGAGTTCGGATCTGTGCCGTTGTGTGTCGACAGAAAGGGGAAACGACGAAGGAAAAAGAACAAGGAGAAAGGGAAGGAACGACTGAAAAGAAGGACGGAAAAAGCAGAGCTGAAGAGCACGAAGGGAAAAGGAAGAAGGGAAACGATAATGGGAAGAGGACGAAGGGGAAAGGATGATGGGAAGAGGACGAAGGGAAGAGGAAGAAGGGACAAGTAAGAAGGGAAAAGGATGATGGGAAAAGGAAGAAGGGAAGAGGAGGAAGGGAAAGAAGAAGAAGCTGAGATCCTGGCTGTTTTTGCGAGACCGCTCGCCAGCTGCTTCCGCGTCGTTTCCGGGCGAAACGGCCATACACATGCAGGAAGGCGTGTCCTTCGTGCTGACGGACGCCAAAACGGAAATTGAAAGTTAACGGGGGAGAAAGAAAGCTTTTCGAAAGAGGAAAGAAGAAGGATTTGCTTTGGATGGCAAAAGCGGCAGAACGGGCGACGCGACAATCGACGCGAATTCGCGACCGCTCGATGCGGCGTCCTTGGCAGAGTTTTTCTTCTTCTCGCGACGAGAGAAACACTCGCTAAAAGGACACCCGACCTAGGGAGTCGAGAAGGAAATGTTATCGACGAAAAAATCTGAACAGAGAGGAAGGGGCAAAGAGAACGAGAGAACTATCAGCCACAAGACTGCGCTGTCGCCATCCGGCCTTGCTCCTTTTTCCTCTTTCGCGTGTGTCGGTTGACTCGGGACGGGGACAGGGAGAGGGAATGTTTTGCCTAGATGCGTGAAAATCGAGCGAGAACGACAAAACTGGGAAAGAAAAGACGCCCGGAGGATTAAAGCGAAGAAAAAGAGCAATCGATTCACTGGAGCAGTGACCGAAACCGCTCACCACTTCCAGTTGCGCACATTCATGTGCACGAGGCGCGCGCGCGGCAGAAGAGCGTTCATGTGTTTCTCTTTTTTCGTCCTCCTCGTGCGCGAAACGGCAAGTTCCGTGTTCAGGCAGAAATGTCCTGCACAGACAACAGAAGAAACGACGGGGTGTACGAGAAAAAGAGGGGAAAACGGGAAAGGAAAGCGAGAGGCAAGTCGCCCGACAGAAAGTGTCGCGCCCTACCGTTCGAACAGGCGACGTCCTGCGTTCACCACGACTTTCTGAGGGAAAAAGAACTGGGATGCAGAAGAAGCCGAAGCACAAAGAACCTTGTTTCCACGCCTTTCCACTTTGCCTGTCTGAGAGCGCGCGTGAAAAGAGGGGCGACACAATGCGGCGAAGCTGAGGACGAAAGGTAACTGGCCCGGTCTCGACAGAGCTCCAGTGTTTTTTCTGTCGGTTCTTTCGCGAACAGAAAGCCAGCCGAAAAACACAGGAGAACCCGTTTGGCAGCTGGAACAGAAGTCTCAATCCTCTTCCTGTTCGCGCCTCTCTTTTGTCGCTGGACCTGGGCACCCGAATCCCCCGGCTCAGACGCTCACACAGAGAGAGCCTTCCGAGCGTCTCTCTCGGAGTTTTTTCTCCTCTGTGTGTGTTTCTGTGGAACGCGACTCCTGACGCCCTTTTGCTGGCCCCAGGTTGCTAGACGCCGAAACACGCTTACCAAGCAGGAAAGCCGAGAGAGAGGCAGAAACAATCGCGTCCGTTCAGCGCGATCTGCCGAAACGGGTGTTGTAGAGTGAAAGCCGACAACTGCCCCGAGGGAGAGGGAAGGGCTGGGTGATACCTAGGCCAAAAGCTGCATCCGACGAGGACAAAAGTTCTTCTTCGAGTTTCGTAGAGTAGCGTCGCACGGAGGGACGCCGCCGCTGTGCGAACTAGAGTCTTTCATCGTCGCTCAGCAGAACGGCAGCCCGTGGGTCAGGGCCCAGGAGCACAGAAAGGCAGCACTTTTTATCTCCAAGTGGAATGCACGCGACCAAAGCACAGCCGAACATCCCCCACCTTTAGGTACAGGAGAAAAGAAAAAAAACACACAGGCGTTTGCGGCGCGTGATCGGCCTCGGAAGCACCGGATGGCTCGACAAACGGCCTCGACAGAGATTCGTAAGTTGACGTCTTTACCCTCTGAGAGCCTGTCGCATCCTCAACGGAAGTCCCGTTTCTGAACTTCTCGGAGCGCGATTCGCAGGTTTGCCGAGATGGAGTTCGAGGTGATGTGTGTAACGGCCGTGCGGGGATGTTTGGATGCTTCCCTGGCGGGTATTTCAGACCTGCAAGCTCCACTCTCCGACCCTTCCATGACTCGAAACGAACTGTGCGCTCAACAGAGGACTCACTCCAACTTAGTCTGAGTCCAGGTGGAAACCCGTACAAGAATGGATGATGCCCATCTGTGCATCGCGCGCCTCTTCGTGTCTCTATCTGCCGCGTGCATCCGCTTCTGGGGAAAAGCGACTGTCCATTGCTCTCCACTATACATGTCGGCATTTGCGTCTTTGTGGAGACTCTTCACCGTCTGTTCTGCCGAAAGCAGCGACGGCCGCGACTCGAACTGCGCGATCTTCTTGCGCCCACAGAGACGGCTGGTTTCACCGGCCCTCGACACCGTTCATCCGAACAAACTCACGTCTCTGAAAGGGACTCCTGCATCGAACCGCGGCATCGTGTGAGCTTTGCCAGGTGACACACACAACGAGGCTTTAAAGGCGCATGATTGTCTTCTTCTCGGGTGCCTTCCTGGCCTGTCGCCTTCCCACCCCCTCTTTCTTTTCTGTTTTTGCTGGCAACACGCAAATTTCGAGTCTGTTCCCTGAAGCCATTCTTGCGTCCAGCCTGGTTCTGTCTCTCGTCCGAGGCTGCCAGGTTCCTTCTCGCGGGTTGTCTGTCCCTGAGAGCGCGACTCTCGCTTCGTCGTCGTCGTCGTCCACTGACCTTCTTTCCCGTCGACTTCTTCCGTACACACGCCTCCTCGTGCCTCGTCTTTTTTGCTGTTTCTGGCCGGAAGCCCTCGCTACGCCTACCGCAGCCTTCCTTGTTTTTCGCCTCGCCTTCGTACGAGAGACATTTCCCTCCCTTCTGTGCACCGATTCTCTCTCCCTGTTCCCTTATTCTCCAAATCAGAAAGCAAAGCGAGAGACTGAAATCACAGAGGCAACGCGCCGGGGCCGCGTTTCTTCTTTTTGCTCTCTGCGACAAGACACGTTTTCCCCCGTTCTGATGGTGTGCGTTCAATGCTTCCTCCGATACGGCTGCTGAAAGAGGGGAAAATTTGCTTCTCATTTTTCATGCTTGGAAGCGCCCAAGTCGCAGCCGCTGAAAATCGGTTTCACTTTCTCTGCCGAGAGCGGTTTCGTTTTCCGGTTTTATTCTGTGATTTTTCTCTGCGCGTTCCCGGCGCCCGCTCCCTTTTCACGCTTTTCACACACACCAGCGCACGCAAACAACCCCCTGTCGCTCCTGTCTTCGGCCCTTCTTCCCTTTCTCTGTCAAATTTCCCAAATTTTTTCCCGCGGGCTTCGCCCTTCTGGTCTCTGCGTGACTGTCGCCTTATTGGATTCCTCCTCGTTTTTCAGCCTTATGTGGGGTACGGTTTTGGTCGTGGAGTGACAACACTTGGTGTTCTGGTTCGCCGCGCGTTGTCTTCTCCCGAGACTTCCTCGTCACTGCGGAAATCGCATCCGTCACGCGCTCGTTTTTGCCTCTCTCCTCTCAGTTTTCTGTTTGCCGCCCACCGTCCTTTGTAATAACTTTGTCTCTTTCGGCGCTCCGTGGCCGTTGCCGCGTTTTCTGCCGGACTGCGCGACGGGACATTCACCCGACCTTGTCACAGGTTCTCTTCGCTCCTCACTCACTGGTTTCTCTCTACCTTCCAGACCCTGTCAGTCTTTTCTTCTTCACACCTTTCTTCTAATTACGCAGGTGAACGCGACGCTCTACTGAGGCGCTCGTCCCCTGAAGTCCCCGTGTGCGCGCGGCTGTCTTGTGATCCCTCCAACGTAAACACAGGGGAACGGTCTTCGCCCTGTCGTCTTTTCCTCTCTCTTTCCGCATAAGCTTCTCTTGGCGCTTTTTGTCGCTTTTCTCGAAGCCAGGAAGCGCTTTTTGTGAGGCTGTGGCGCACGTTTTCTCGCAAGAAGCGCGGGCTCGGGAGGCAAAACGTTTCTCTTTCGTCTCCCGTCGCGACCGAGAGACAGCTCGGAGTTCCCCGCCCGTTAAATAGAAGCGCTCTTTCTTGCCTGCGGGGGGGGGGGTTTGCTATTCAGCACTTGCAGGCTTTCAGTTGCTTTCGCCTCCGAGTCGTTTCTCGTAGCGTTCGCGAGATGTGACGCGTTTCATCCACTGGGAGGACGAACTCACGTGGACAGGCAGCCTTCGTGCCGAATCAGCCCAAACTCGTTGCTCCCTCCCCATCGGAAAATCCGTCTTTTCGGTTCTTCTTTGTCCTCGCAGATCGTCGTCTTTCCTGGCGCCTCTCTTCCCTTGGCTGCGCCAGCTGACCACCCCTCTATTCCGGCCCTTCGGTCTTTCGTCTCCGTTTTTGTCTCCTTCTTCCGCGGGGTGTCCCCACTTGTCTCTGAAAATGTCTCCACCGGGCTACGCGCCTCCAAAGGCCCCACCGTGGGCCTCGCAGGCCTCTGCCTCGCTGGTGGCGCCGAGAGTCTCCAGCGCGTTCGAGCGAGCAGAGGGCGACCCCGCGGCGAGGCCTCGGCCCGACAGGAGCCCCGACGAAGGTGACCAGTCGTCCTCGGGGAGTGGAGACGAAGAAGTGTCCTCAGGCTCTGCTCTCTTCTTGCTCTCTGCGATTCAGAAAGAGATCAATCGCCATCCTCTCATCGACTGTGGAAACAGCACGCCTCCCCTCACTCCGCGGTCTCCTGGAGCTCTGCACGAAGAAACACACTCTTCGTCTTCCTCTTTTTCGACTTCGCCTCTGGTGTTTTCGTTTTCTTCCTCTCCTTGTTCAGTCGCCCCTCCCTACGCAGGCCTCGCGTCGTCTTTGCCTCTGACGTCTGCGCTGTCGCCTCCTCGCTCGGCCCTCAGCGCGTCTCTGCCCACCGCGCTCCTTCCAGCTCAGGCTCACCAGCTGGAGGCGGTTCCCGAGGAGACAGGCGAACGGCCAGAGAGCGCGGATTTCCTCTCTGTGCCGACCGAGCAAGCGGCCGATCAAGGCCAAGGACGACGGGGCTCGTCTCCGCCGCTTCCGTCTTTCCACGCTCTCGCACCGAGTCCAGATGCAGAGCGTCTTTTCCCGGAACGCGCGCGAGGGCCAGGGGCGCTGCCTGCGCAGCGCGTTTGCGAAGAGGAAGCGTGCGAAGAAGTCGGCGAGAAGGGTGTGCGTTTCCGCGCGAGAAACGAGCGGGAAACTCGCCACACGGACAGCCGCGAGGAGACAGAACGGCCCTTCGCCTTTGTCGCCGGAAGCAGTCTCCACCACTCCGACCTAGTCGCGAGCGCAGGCCCCGACGTGGAGAGCCGAGGCGGAAGGGAAGGCGGTCGCAACGCACAGAGCGAGACCGTGAAGGAAGACGGCGAGAAAACGCTGCTCCGGCTCCAAATTGCACGACTGAGAGTCTCCCTTCAGACCACGGAAGCAGATCTCCAGAGGGTAAGTTTCGCGCGGCGAGAACCCACGCGCGTTGTCCGGCGCGGAGTGCTTCTTCGCTGGCAACGCGTCCCGCTTACTGAAGCAGGACTGCGCTTCCCGCAGCGCACACGTAGACTGAAGACCTCGACGAGAGGAAAAAGACAACCAAGCGACGGGAGGAAATGAGCGCGGGAAGGAAAAGGCGGCAGGAGCGGGAAAAGGCGGCAGGAGCGGGAAAAGGCGACGGCTTCGCACCAGAGAACACGCGTTTTTCGCACTTTCTTCTCTTTCTCCTCGTCGAGATACAGACACTCTACTTTTTCGCGGCTCCAAATTCTCCCCTGCCTCAGAGACAACTCGATCGGGACCGTGGCGCCTCGCGTTGAGGCTCCATGGGCTGCTCTGACAGAGGAGTACTCCCCGACGTTTTCGGCGCGTTTTTGTTTCCTCAGGAAAGGGCCCAAAGGGCGGATCTCCAGAGAGAGCTCGACAGGAGCATGGCACTTCTGGCGGCGCGCGAAGTCCCGGCGCAGCTCGAAGCCGACGGCGTTCACTCTTCGCTGTCTTCTGCGCTTCTCCTTCAACGGCTCGAAGACAAGCAGAAGGACGCGTTCCTCAAAGCGAAGATCGCAGAAGCTGCGGAACTCGCCGCGGTTTTGCAGGCCCAGAAAGTCCACACGCGCGCAGAGACGGCGGCGCTCCAGGAAGAGCTCGACTTCGCCTACAGAAAAGTTGAAGAGGTAACAAGAGAGGCGCGCGCGTCTGTTCGAGGAAAAACAAGGGGCGAGGAAGGAACGCTTTGAAGAGGAAAACAAGAGCCGGCGGACGCAGAGGTGTCGGCTTCGCTTGGAAAAAAAACGGGACAAAGGAGATTGTGACGGGGGGGTTTGTGTCGTCGACTGTCTCTCCACCTCGCGCTGGGTGTTTCTCAGGCTGTCTCAAGCAGCTTCTCTCTCTTCTTCCGCAGGCTTCTGTCGTGCTGTCTAGGTTTCCGTTTTCGTTCTTTCCACCTTCGAGGCGCTGTCGCCTCCTCCTCGTTGCCTGTGGTGCCTTCCCCCCGAGTTCTCCCAGCCGTCCGTCCCTCGAGCCCCGGCCCAAAAGAAGAGGCGCACCGTCTCTCTCTCCGCGCGCGCGTTTCTTAGCACGTGGATGTCCCACCTCCTTCTCCTTCGCTGCTCTGTGTGTCTGCCTCAGTTGCACTGCATGTGCGTTTTGCGTTCTTTCTCGCCTCTCTCTTTCCCCTCTGGCCCACTGCCGTTTTCCCCCTTTCGCGTTTCTGTTTCCGCGTTTTTTTCTCTGCAGGTCGAGAGCGTGGCCGCGGCGTTTGAGCGGCGCGTCGCTCAGCTGGAGAAGGAACTCGCCTCGCTTCGGACGGCGTCAACCAGCTTGGAGAACAGGCTCGCCGAGGAAATCGCCTCGGCGGCTGCGCGCGAGGCCTCGCTTGCGACCGCGTTGTCTCTGCAGGAGAGACAGGTGACGACTCTGGAGAGAGAGAAGGTGGAGCAGGCGAAGCGCCTGAGACACGAAGAAGAAAAGAGCGCTCTCCTCGCGCGAACCCAAGGCTCCGTCCGGGAACTGCAGGCCGAGCTGGACGAGGCCCGCCGGTCTCTGGCGAGTGTGGGGTGTCTCTCTTCCTTCTCGCTCCGCGTCTGTGGGGCCGAGAGAGAGCCAGGCGACGAGGGCCAAGGTCGCCAAGACGACGGCCTTCTCGCGTACGATGGGCAAGATTTCCTGCTTCGCCTCGAGCGCGAGGAGTGGACGCAAGTCCGGCAGAGCCTCGAGAGCGAACTGCGGACCCTCGACGCAGGCCTCGCCGAAGAGAAGGTGGCGAGGCGGCAGACTATCGAGGCACTGGAGGCCGCCGAGAGGCAGCTGCTCGCGATGGAGGAGACACTGGGGCGGGGACAGGAGGCCGAGGAGAGGCGCGAGGCCGAGCGCGAGGCCGAGCGGCGCCAGGTGGAACGGTTTGAGGCGCACGCCGCCGCGCAGTTCCACGCCGAGTGCGACCGACTGTGCGCGAGTTTCCGCGAGAAGGAGGCTGCGTGGGAGGCGGATCGCGCGCAGTTCGCGGCGGCTCTCAGCGAGAAGGACGCGGCGCTGCTGGCGGCGCACAGCCGGCTCGCAGAGAGTCATCTGATGCTGGAGACCCGCGAAAGCAGGTGCCAGCAGGAACGCGAAGTTCTGGCTGGCCGAGTCCGCGAGAAAGAAGAAGAAATTTACAGCCTGCGGGACGCGCTGCGGAGACAGGACGAAGCGGCGCGCGACAGAGGCGAAGCGTGGGAGCGAGAGCGAGAGAGAGACCGCGAGAACTTTGGAGTGCGCATGCAGGAGAGAGAGGAGGAAGTGCATGCGCTCCGCGAAGAGCTGAGTCGACGAGCAGAACGCGAACGGGAGAGGGAGGCCGAACACGCTCGTGAGAGGGAATCGCTCGAAGAGAGTCTAAGACAGCAGGCAGCAGACGTTCGCGGGCTCCGAGAGGAGCTGGAGAGGCGCGAGCGGTCCCTCGCGGAAGACCGCGCGTGGGAGACAGAGGGGCGAGCACGAGAGAAGAGAGGAGCAGCGGAGGTCCGGGAAGAGAACGGCGTGCTGCGTGCGCAACTGCGCGAGCAAGAGGAGGAAATCTGCGCTTTGAAGGAGACGCTGGGGGCCCGCGAAAGCGAGGTAGCCGTCGTCATTCAAAACCTCGAGGCGAAGCACGAGACGCTACAGACGCAGTACGCAGCCATCTCGTATCTCAATCGAGAACTGAGCCACCGTGTCGAAGAGCTTCTTCCGCTTCTTGCAGAGCGAGAGCGAGAGGGAGGGCGAGAGATGAGAAACGCTCAGGCAGAGCCTCGCGGCGAGGGAAACGGGCCGGAGACGGGAGACAGCGAGGCGGGAGCGAGAGGGAGACCGAGGGACTCGGTCGAGGAGGTCGGCGGAGATGGAGACCCGACGAAGAACGACGCAGAGCTGGAGGAAAGTTCGGGACCGAACGCAAGCGAGAGAAAGCGCGAAGGGAAGGGTGGGTTCTCTGGGCCGTGGCCTTCTCTCTTGTCTTCTTCTTTTTCGTCGACTTCTCTCGCTGTGTCACGCGACATCTCCCCGGACCTTCTGGCTGTGTCTGCCTCAGCTCCTCCATCATCCGCCCCGGGCATTCCGGACCAGCCACGAGGAGACACCAGGCTGCGCGCGTCTTTCTCCCGAAGCGAAAAGCCTTCTTCTTCTTCGCGCTTGGACGTCTGCCGGCAGAGGGCGCGGGCGCTGCTGGACGCGTCGAGTTTGACGAGTTCGTGGGACTCGGAGAGGCGCGAGGGCGAGCGCGCGTTTGCTCTCGACAGTGGCCGAGGCTTCGCGCTGTCTCGGAGCGACGACGAGTTTGCGTTGTCCACCTCGTGCGTTTCTGACAAGCAAAAGGCGCTGGACCTCTTCACGCATCTGGAGCGGGAGATTTGGCGGTCGCGGAAGGTCGGACCGCCTTCTTCCTCTTCTTCCTTCCCGGCGTCTTCCCATCGCCAGGTGACGCCCCAGCCGTGGTTTTCGCTCTCGGGAACGCGGGACGCTGGAGCCCTCCCGCGTGCAGAACGCGGCGAAGGTGGTCCGAACGCGCACGACCTCGGCTCGTCGAGGGCGATCCTCGGCTGGGCGCTGGCAGAGCTCCGGGCACTCCTCGAGCAGCGCGGAGACATCGAAAGCAAAGTCGAGGGCCGAGAAGAGGAAGAGGGAAACGAAGTCGAGGAAGAAGCGCCGACAGAAGGGGAGACAGTGGAGATCAGCCGAGGGACAAAGCAGGGAGGTGCGAGGGGCGAGGGAGAGGAGACTGGCCTTTGCCCGGCTGGTGAGACGCAAAGGGTGTTGAGCGGGGCGCGCCTGCGCGCGGAGCTGGGCAGTGTGCGGGCGCAGCTGGAGCGCGCAGAAACAGCGAAGGAAGAGAAAGAACGCGAAGTGCGTCTTCTTCTCTCCCAGCTGCGTCGGGCGGCTGCGGCGTTCTCCAACTCGCGTGCCGCGCCTGAGGATCCGGCTCTGCCCCCGCCTCTCCCGACAACTGACGGCTTCTGTCAGACGAAGAAAGTCGTGAAAGACTCCTTCCTCTCGCGCCCCGTTCGCGAGGCTGCACTTGAACCGCCTCAGGTCGTGGCGAAAATGGAACAAGGCTCTCAGACTGAAGAAAACGAAGAGGGAGAAAAAGAGAAGGCGAAAGGAGAAGATACAAGCAGAGTAGAGAGAGGAGATCGACCACCTTTGAAAAGTGCAGAAAAAGGGAGGACTGAGGGCGTCTCAGCGCGTTCAGTGAGTTTGCAGACTGAGGGCGTCGTCTCAGCGCGTTCAGTGGGTCTGCAGACTGACGACAATTGGCTGTCTGGTTTCTCTGTCGTTTTGGCTCCACACTCGTCCCTTCCTGCACGTCCGCCGCCTCTCGCGGTTGCGGCCTGCGGAGCCCAGGCGAACCTGTGCGATCTTCAGGCAGCGTGGGAGGCGGGAGAGTTGCTTGCAAGGGGCGCCCGAGGGGAACCTTGGGGCGGAGTCAGCCAGGCGGTCGTGCGAAAGCACGCAGAGATGCAAACAGAGACTCCAGACGAGGCGCCGTGCCTCCACTGCGCCGCCTCGCCCTCCGCCTCGCCTTCGCTCGCGCGGACCCTCGTGCGGCACGTGAAGATCCAGTGCAGCCTCCGAGGCCGCGAAGAGCGGCCAGGGAAGAGAGAGGCCGAGAGCGAAGAGGCGCGAGAGGGCGAGCGCGAGAAGCGGCGAGACGGCAGAGCCAGGCGAGGAAAGGAGACACAGGCCGCAGAAAGCGAAGACGCGACCACTGAGCCTGGCGACTCCGACTGGGGGGAGAGAGACGACGAACGGAGACACACGGGAGACAGCGACAGCGGAGACAGGGACAGCGACAGCGGAGACAGTGTGGGGTCTGGAGTGTGTCGGAGCCTGTCTTCGCCGAGTCGGTTGGAAGGGCGGGAGGCGTCTCTCTTCTCGCGCGAAGCTTCAGAAGGGACTCGGCTCGGAGGGGAAGCAGACAGGAAGCACGGTGAGTGGAGCCGCGAGGGCGATCGCGTCGGCGCGTCTCGAGCGGCAAGACGCGAGAGGCGACACCTGCAGGCTGGCGTCGCCTCGGAGCGCGTGAAACCGGGAAAAGAGGAAGGCCCGAGCCGAAGAAGCGTGCATAGAGCGAGAGAGACACTGGGACGAGACACAAGAAAGACGCTCCAGTGGGGAGAAGGGGCGTGGAGAGGAGACTCTCACGGGAGACCCAGAGACAGAAGAGAACGCGGATCGGAGAGCAAGAGAGAAACAGGGAAGGATCCAAGAACAGGAGGGCGCAAAAGAGAACGGGAGGGCGACAGAGGCAGAGGGACGCGTATCGCGAGCTCTGACACAGACGATTTGCTCCCAAGTGACAGGCGAGAAGGCTACAGATGGAAGGAGGGAGGCCACGCGGTAAAAGCAAGACGCAGTTCTCGGTCCCTGGCGCGATCCTCTCGACGGTCGAGCAGCCGACGGCGCGCCGACTCTTCGCGTCAGGAGAGACGAGGGACAGATGGAGACGGGCGACGCAGGGGCCACTCGTGGTCAGAGAGCTCGTTCTCGGGTGAGTGTCCGAGGTCTCGTTATTTTTCTGAGAGGCGGCCGCGCGAGGCTTCCAGAAGACGCCATGAACGGCGGCCAGCCTCGTCTTCGTCGCCCTGTCGACACGCGAGAAACCCCCGTTCTTCTCGTCTCCGATCCCAGACACACAGCAACTCCTCTCGCTCCACTTTTCCCCCCTCTTCTTCCTTTTCTTCTTCCTCGTCCTTTTCTTCCTCTTCTTGTTCTCCGCGGCCTCGAGTGGGTGCGAGAGAAAGCGTTGAGGCTCTGGTCGAGTTGCTGAAGGAGGTGGACGGCGTTCGCGGGCCCGGCGACTCTGTGTCGCGGCGTCCGCCTCGCGCCCGCAAGCTGCGCCCCGCGCCGGCGTCGAGAAACGAGCACAGGAGCCGCGGGGCGAGGCGGCGAGGCAGGGGCGAGGAGAAGCGGAGCCGCGTCGAGGCCGCCCTGTCTCTCCGTCTCGCGGCCTCAGGGGACAGCTCGCGAAGCGCAGACTCCAGAGAGAGACGGGGGACGAGGCAGAGGCGGTGGACGGAGGCAGGTGAAGACGCACGCCTGTCTCTGCTCGTGGGCAGAGCGCAGAACGGACTGGACGCCTTTCGGGGGAAGCGGCGCGACACGCGCATCGCAGAAAGGAGGCGAGACAGTGGCGCGAGAAGAGAGAAGGCGCTGTTCTGGATCGCGGAAGGCAGTGAGATCGACGTGGGTTCTGGCCAACGACGCAGGACCGGCAACAAACTCTGGAAGCGGGAAGCTGCGGGGGAAGTCGGCCCGCGGGCGGAACGTGCGGTGTACCTACACCGCAACCTGGCGCGGGTAGCCCCGGATTCCTGTTTTTCGGAGACGGAGGCGAGACTCCCGCGGCGCGCTCGCGTCTCAGCCACGCCGCAGGTGCTCTTCCGCGCCGAAGTTTTGTCGACAGCCTCTCCGTTCTCTGCTGCCGGGGCGAGAAGCCCTCGCTCTCTCCTCTGTTCTTCTTGCGGCGGCGGGGCGTTCGTCTTGGGTGGAAATGACCGAGAGCTCGCTGCTGAACTCGCCGCCGACACACAGGCGACTTCTTCGTCTTCCCGGTCGTTCGATCCTTCATCGGGTCCTTCGTCTTGTTTCCTTTCTTCTCGCTCTTTCGGCGATGAACGGGTTTCTGCCTGCTCAGTGGCGGGAGAGAGGCCGCATGGGCCACGCAGATGTCGCAGCGAGAACCCTGCGCGGTGTTCGCGTTTTTTCTGCGCGAGGGCCGGCGAAGGCGCGACTGGAGGAAGGTCGTCCCTCGTTCTCACGGCACGTCCCCACCAAGCGTCGGGAGTTCAACCGCGTGACTGGGGGGGAGCTCAAAAAATCGTTTTCTTCTCCCCGTGCTCTGTGTGCTCCACAGCTGCGTCCTCGCCGCTGATGCCCGGCGCTGGCGCCATCCAGAAAACGAGCCAAAATGACAGGGGCTCTTCCTCTGTCTCTTCTTCCTCCTGTTCGTCCTCCTGTTCTTCCTCTTGTTCTTCCTCCTGTTCGTGTTCCTCTTCTTCCTCTTCGGGGAAAAGGGGGAATCTTGCTAGGTTGGAAGAGCACGAGAGGAGGGATGACGCCACTGGCGCGCCTGGGAGAGACGGCGGAGAGCGCGAGGTAGAGAGAGGAGAGGATGAGAAGGAAGGACGAAGAGAGGACGAGAAGAAGGTCGCGATGGAAGTGGAGGCGTTGAGGCACCAACTGAAGTGCCAGGAGATCTCGCTTCTTCTGTTCGAGGAAGAGAAGAAGGAGGAGATGGAGAGAGAGGAGAGAAAGAGACGCGAGCTCGAGGCGAAGATGCGCGAGCAAGGGAAGGAGCTCGAGCGCACAAGACAAGAAGTCTCTGAGAAAGAAGAGAGAGAAAAGATCTTGCAGCAGCGCCTGCAGGAGGCACGGGACCTCCTCGACCGCCTGGCCAAACTTCGAGGCAGACAAACCGAGCAGGAGGATCGCAGGGACGGAGAACAAGCGAGAGAGCAAAAGAGCGACGGAGACCCGGAGGATGGAAAAGAGCGACGCAGTGGAGCGCTCTTCCAAGAAGACGGGGAAGAAGGGGCGGAGGCAGTGGAGGCCAGGGAGACACCGCGAGAAGCGGATCGAGAGGCTCAGACGGAGAGGCGCCTTTCTCTGTGCCCAAAGTGCATGCGAGAAGAACATGGCGGGCATGCGGAGGGCGGCGAGGCAGGAAGCTCCCAGCAAGGAGAGGAAGGGAGACGAGAGAGAGAAGCCAGGACGCGGAAACTCGAAGACGAGTTGCTGTTTCAGAAAGCACTTCTCGCAGAGAGCGAAGAACGCCGGCGCTCCCTCGAGGCGGAGTTGGTTGCGGCTTCGACTGAGCACCAGGTAAACGCAGACGGAGAACATGAACGAGGAAAAGATGAGACACAAGGAGGATGAACAGGAAGAACAACGGAAGATGAACCGGAAGAAGAACATGAAGAGGAAAAGAGGACAAAAAGCACGAAGATCCGCTTCGGCCGGAATGGGGAGCACGGATCTCCGACCCTCGGGGCCCAGAGAGGGAGCAGAACAAACCAGACACGCGCCTGTAGACGAAAGGAGACAGAGCTGCTGGAGAGGAAGGCGCGGCGTACCAGTCGATCTTGGGGGGAGACACGCGGGATTCCCTCCACTCCCTCTCTGTGTTCTGCCTCGTCCTGTGTGTTTCGGATCGCGTTGCGTTGGTGAAGTGGTTGGACCTGCCGCACAAGAGGGAGTTTTGTGGTATTTGTGGTGGTGCTGGATGTGCATTGCCCGCCTCTCAGCCCCTGCGTGTGTGTCGCCCCGCCTCTTCCCGCGCGCATGTGTGCTCGTGCGTCTCTCCCCGGAGGTATACCCTTGCCGTGTCTCATTCCCCCCGCGTTTCCCTTTTTCCCCTGCTTCCTCAGGAGTGCCATGACCGCTGCGTCGACCTGCAGCGACAGCACCACGCCCTCGAAACCGCGGAGCGCCGGTGCGCGCATTTGTCTGAGCAGCTGAAGCAGGCCGAACGGGCGCGCGTCTCGGCTTCCCGCGCGGCTGCGCGTGCACTGCACCATGCAGAGACGCAGCTGGGAGCGGCCGTCGAGGCGCGGGCGGCGCGGGAGGCTCAGTTGGCGGCGGAGGTTGCCTGTGCGCGTCGGGAGAAGGAGGCGGCGGAGCGCGTCGCCGCGGCGCTCCGCGAGCGATTGGCGGCGGAGGCGCGGCGCGGCCCTGACGCCGATGAACTCAGAGAGGCCTTGGCCCGCGAGCGGAGGGAGAAGGAAAGCTGGCGGGAGCGCGGAGAAGCGGAGGCGAAGCGTCGGCGCGAACTGGAGAGACAGCATTTGCGGCAGATTGCAAAGATCGAAGACCTCCACAGGCGGCGACAGATGCAAGCGCGGCAGCTGCGGGGGGAGCGCGAGGCGGCCGAGCAGTTGATGGAGGAGCGGCGGCGGATGGCGGAGGCGCAGGAGAGGAGAGACGCCGAGAGAGAGGAAGCGTTCGCGCGGCGACAGGCTCAGCTCCAGGCGAGCCTCGAGAGCCTGCGCGTGCTCGTGAAGCAGCGCGAAGAAGAAAATGCCTCACTGGCGAGACGCGCCGAAGAAGAGCGGGAGCGCGCCGAGGCGCAGGCAGAGAGGGAGAAGGAACGACTCGAACGTTTGGAGGCGAGTCTGTGGCGGCTGAAACGCGAAGGCGAAGTCTCCAAGGGCCTCGAGCAGGATCTGCGCGCAGCCCTCAAGACGCAGCGCGAAGAAGGGGAACTGCTCGCTCTCGAGTCCGTGCAGATACGGGCACTGGCGACACGGCGAGAAAGAGAGAAGCGAGAATCGGAGGTGCGTCGAATCAAAACATGCGTCGCTCTGCAAGAGAAATACCAAACGCTCCTCGTTCACCTCGCTCACGCCCTCGTCTCGCTTCAATCTGGAGGGGGATGCGATGCGCGGGCAGAGAGCACAGGCAAGCGAAGAACGCTGGAAACGGACGCGGCGACGGGAGAGCATGAGAGAAAGCAGAGAGAGCGGCAGGACACACGTGAGGAATGTGGAGATGGGCGACAAACAGAATCTTGCAAGCAGGAGGGCGTCGGCCATTTGCTTCGTCGGGCCTTCGACGCGATTGAGGAGGCGGAGACAGACATGCGGCGCCTGCGAGCTGAGTTGAAGCGTCTCCGTACGAAAGAAGACACGAAAAACCGGTCCAGTTCAGATGAAAACGGCGAGGACGACGCAGAACACCCCGAGGGACAGGTCTCTCGAGGTCGACGCCACAGCGGAAAAGTACGCTCGCGCTCGGCCCTGCCGGCTCTCAGTGTCTCTTCTTCCTCGTCGTTTTCGTCTCCTGTTCGTCCTACACGCTGCGCCAGTGTCCACGAACGCTCGTCTTCCGCTTCGTCCGCTTCTTCCTCTTCTTCCTCTTCTTTCTCGTCTTCTGGGTCTTCTTCCGGTTCGTCGCTGGGATTTTCCTTCTCGCCAGAGGCGAAGCACGCCTTGGCGCAGGGGGAGGCGTGCATGCGTGTCGGCTCGCCAGAGAGTGAGAAGGAAGCGGGGGACGTGGAAGAGACCGCGGCGGGGCGCGGCGTGTGTGCCCGGTGCTGCTTCTTGGAAAAACAATGCACGGCTTTGCAGCGGTCGACGGAGGCGCATGTCGAGGAGCGGGTACTGGGAGAGCGGCGGGAGTTTGCGCGGAAACTGGAGGCACAGGATGAGAAAATCCAGAATTTCTTGACGCAAATCGCCGAGCAGAAACGCCTGTTGAGGCAGCACGAACTTCACGGTCAGCAGCAGGCGCGATTGCTGGCAGAACAGCGAGAGGAGCTGCGACGCTTCGCGCGCGACGTCGAGCGCCTCCGCGAGATGGAAAAGAACGCAGGCCAGGCGTGGCGGACCCGGCTCGAAAAACAGAATGAAAAAGTCCTGGTGTTCGTCCTGGAAGCCCTCAGGCAGTACGCGGACTTCTTTGACTCCGTGCCAGAAAACCCGTGCGGAAACGCGGAAGGCGACGCTGGCCCTGGAAGCAAAAAGAGAGAAGATTCTCGGCG
This sequence comes from Neospora caninum Liverpool, assembly GCF_000208865.1. Classification (NCBI taxonomy): domain Eukaryota; phylum Apicomplexa; class Conoidasida; order Eucoccidiorida; family Sarcocystidae; genus Neospora; species Neospora caninum. Next base: position 1,576,331 of record NC_018387.1, read on the forward strand.
GAACGGCGGGACACACGCGCGACGAGAGGGGAAAAGAGCGCGCGCGGCGCTTCCGAGAGACTCTGGGGAAGAAGAGATGCCAAGCTGTTCGCGCGGCTCGGGCGTACATACACCCCAGCGCAATGCGAGCCCCTGGGGACAGGCGAGTGAAAGAGGGAAAAGTTCAGCTGGCATGGAGGAACGCGAAATGGGAGACAGCCATAGCACGCGTATCTCTCCGCTGCCGTCGCCCCACGCTCTGGAAGCGAAGTTGATGTATTCTCTCCTCTCTTCGCACGGCGAAGCCGAGGTTGAAGCCTGTGCCGACTCCTCGCTTTGGCCGACTCGCAAGAGCGGAACTCGAAGCGGGACCGAAAGCGAAACGGCCCAGGCGAGGAAGAGCCGGAGCCGCTCGGAAGCAGCTTCGAGACGCGCGTCTCCGCGGTCGTTTCCTTCTCGCGTCTCGGGGGGTTCTGCCCCGCGCTCCCGAGACGGCGCCCGCTCCTCGCGGTCGCCGTCGCCTTCGTCGGCCGTCTCAGCGTCGACGGCTGGGTCTTTCCTTGCAGGCCGAAGCGCGGCACGAGCGCGAGGAGACAGTCTGTGTGAAGCAGAGAAGGGTGCGTTTTTGTTGCATGCAGAAAGAAAGATGGTCGCGAGTGCGGCAGAGGGCTTGTGCGAGTCGTTCTCGCCCGAAGAGCTCCGCCGGTTGCGTCAGGTTATTTCGCGAATCCATGAATTGGTTTTGCGCGTGGCGGCTTCGATTTGTTTGTGGATGCGCCGCAAGTGGAGACTGCGCGAGATCCTGCAGGCGATGAAGCGGCACGCCGCCCAGACGCGCGAAGAAAGGCCACGACAAGCAGAGGAGGCGCGAAACAGAGGAAAAACACGAGCAACGTCCTCGGGAACACAGAGAGAACAAACTGGCAGCCGAGGCAGAGAAACCAAAGATCGAGACGACAAAGAAGAAGATCGAGAAGACCGAGGAGAAGATCGAGAAGACAGCGAAGAAGATCGAGAAGACCGAGGAGAAGATAGAGAAGACCGAGGAGAAGACAGAGAAGACCGAGAAGGAGATCGAGAAGACAGCGAAGAAGAAGGAGATTGGGACGACAAAGAAGGGGATGGAGAAGACAGCGAAGAAGATGGAGAAGACAGAGAAGAGTTTTGGGTGGGGTGCCATGGGCAAACGGCGACGAGTACGCGCCTCGCGGGACAAGACGCAGTGGGTAAGAAGGGCGGCGTGACAAGGTGTATCGGTGTCCCTCTTTTGCGGTCTTTCTCCGAGTCTGGTCCGAAGGCGGCGCGAGAGAGTGGAAGACGGAAAGAGAACAGTCTTCCACGGAGACTAGGAGATTCGCGGGAGTCTTCCGCCGCGCGGTTCCCTGCTCTCGGCTCCAGGCCTACGCTGCCGTCGCGCGCGTGCCCGACTTTGGCCAAGGAAAGGGAAGAAGCTGGCGACAAGCTGTGTTCATCCTCGGGGTTGAGACAAGCGAGGCTGCCTCCTGGCCTGTTCTCAATCGCCCCGCGCCCCGCCTCGTTTGACGGCGTCCGCATGCCGACGTCGACGACACTCCCGCCTTGCACAAGTCCCCCGATCCCGTCGCTCTGCCCGACTTCCTCGTCCTCTTCTTCCTCTGCTTCATCTTCTTCCTCTTCTTCCTCTTCTTCTCTTCGCCTGCCTCTGCCGCAGCTGCCGCGTTTCTCCGTTGACGACGCGTGCTCGGCTTCTGTGGCGTTTGGGCCACCGGAGGGGGAGAAGGCGGAGACCGAAGAAGAGACGCCGTACTTTCCTGTCCTCGGATTCGACGGGGCGACGAGCGGCGCGAGCAGCGGGTCGACTTCTCACGCTGAAGACCGGCCTTCCCTCTTCTCTTCGGTCTCTTCTCGCTCGTCGTCCTTCGCGTCTTCCTTCGCTTCCTTCTCGTGCGCGTCGAACCTTCTCTCAAGCTCCTCCTTTGCGCTCCCGCCCAGTCGACGTCGCTGCCTGGCGCGCCCGGCGGCGGAGAAAGAGGAGACAGAGAGACACCCTCGGCCCTCTTCTCGCCGGTGGAGCTCGTCCTCATTGCGCGCGGGGCGAGCCGGAGAAGACGAAGAAGAGGGCCTTTACGAAGAGGGCGATTTGGAAGACTCCGGAAGTGTGGAACAAGAGAGAGGCTTGGAACCGCAACACAGCGAGAACGAAACATGGGAACTTGAAAGAGACGTACCAGACGGAACAGGAGACAGAAGAAAGGGAAGGCATGGAAAGGAACGGGGAAACGAGAGGGAAATAACGGAAAGGGGGAGAAAGGAGAGAAACGGAGACGCTGACGAAGAGAGAGAAGGTGCGGGCCGTCAGCTGGCCCTGAGCGATTTTCTCAGTGGCAGCGAAGGCGACTGGAGGCACGCGCGCAGAGAGAGAACCGAAAATGAAAGAGGAAAAACGTTCAAAGGAAAGGGATCCTTCTCTCTTTTATGCGAAGCCGAGAAAGAAGACGCCAGCAGAGAGCACGAAACGAGAGGGAACATGTTTGCAGAGAGCGGCGTGGCGCCAACAAAGACGAAGGACAGGAGTGCTGCTCACTGAACGAGAAAGCCACACGCGCGGACGAACGAGGCGACCGGAGAATCGAGGGGGCCAGACGGGGAAACTCGGAACAGAAGAAAGAGGGCTTTCACTTTTGAAGGCGTTCTTGTGGCCAGCCTTTGACTGTTGAGTTTGCGTTTCGCTTCGTAAATTCGGTTTTTGTGTGTGAGGAGGGAACGCTTGATCATCTTCCCCGTGCAACTGACTTGTCAAGACATTTGTTTTCTCTTCCGACATGCAAGTGACGAGCGTTTCGCCAAAACGGAACCCGCACAGGAAGAAAACGGAAGAAGCGCTCAGCGAAAGCAAGATGGGGCGAAAAACCCACAGAAGCTTTGCAGGGAATTTGCAAAGGGCGTCGAGCCGCTTAACTCCGGCGTATCGCCAGCGAGGCCCGGAGCTGTACATACACCAGAAGGCCCTAGTTGCTTCGGTCGACAAATCCGCGTCTCTTTCCCTGTCTTTTGTAGACCCCCGGTCTGCAGAAACAGCAAACAGTTAAAAAACCCTCAGAGCCGCTGTCGGAAACAGCGGCTTGCCTCTGTGCGGAAGGCCCGTTATGGGGCAGCTCTTCGAGCTACATAGGCTGTACACGCACGGCGCATGCGTGCAAGGATGAATCTATTCGAAATATATTTCCATAACTTCCGTATTAACATGGGCAGCGCTCGATCTGTTTATCTGCCTCCAAAAAGTTCACGTTCGATTGCTTCGTTTCTCTGCTGCGTAGCTAATCTGCTGGCACCGAAAAAGACCTCTACATGGGCGCCTATACGTGTTGTGCTATTCTCCCCTCTGTCCAATCTATCGGCATTCGTCGACACCCCCGTCTCGCTATATATATTTATATATGTCCAGATCTGTGCTCATGTGTCTAGTTGTAAGTCTACAACTCTACACGTGCATGCATACACGGTGATCTCTGGGGTTCGGTCCCCCTTGTTGCTTCTGCAACTTTATGTTTGTACCAAAGGCCTTCTGAGACGCGCGTCGGGACGATTTTCTTTCGCCGCTTTCGCCGCGGTTTTGGCGGTGACGCGAGAGTCTCATTTTGCTGCATGATCTTTCCGGCAAAGCAGAAAAGAAAGAAGGCGAGAATCAGGGAAAGACGTTTTCCAGACGCATCCTTGGTGACGCTCTGCCCCCCACAACTTGGGAAGCACGGGGCGAGAGACTTTATCAGACGTTTTCTCAGCTTGTTAATGTTTCGCAGAAAAGCGACTGTTTCCAGTGTCTGAAAACCCAACGCGAGACCCATCTTCGCTTTTCCCTGCATCGGCGAAGTCGACACTCCTCTCTCCCGCGTTCGTTTGAAACGGGTTTGGAACCCTCGATGCGCGCGCGCAACGAAAACGGAAAAAACACTGCCTCGGCGTTTCCGGCACCGACATATCTACAGATGAATTCGCCTAAATTCATATTTCCCACATACATAGAGAAACCCGAAAAAGGAGGGACAGGACAAAAAAGCCGTCTTGCTTACAGAGTGAAGCAGCGGGTAAAACGCAAAAGCGGAGGGGCGCCGACACCGTCACAGCGGTAAATCACGATTCGCTTTCCCCCTGATGCCTTGAGGAAAAGAGCCCCACGAGAGACGAAGACGGGATTTCCTTCTCGGCGGGAACAGAAACAGCCAGCAAGGCGGGCACGACGAAAACGGGAAAGGCTGCCAAGCAGCGAAAGAAAAGGAGAGAAAACGGTTTCGCACCTTTCAGAAACACCCTGAAAGCATCTTCTTCACCTCGCTCTCTCCTCGGAGTTTGCTCGCGTAGCCTCTCTCGTAGCGTCTCGCACAGCGACGAGAAAAACGCCTCGTGCTCTCCCTCGCAGAAGGCGTGATTCTGGCGAGCGCGATAAACGGAGGCGAAAAGGACAGCACGTTTGTCCCTGCGACGCGTCGAGTTCGGACTCCTCTTCGGGCAGAGTCTCTTTATCGCTCCCCGAGTTTTTGCCGGAATGTCCTCGCGCTCACGGTCTCTCTCCGCTCTTCGCCCGCCTTTCCCCCGACTGCACATACCTTTTGAGAAGTTTCCCGTCAGGAATCTGTCTCACGCAGACCCGAAAAGAAGAGGACTGAACAGAGGAAAGGTAAAAAACCTGTTTCTCTCTGTCAGTTGGCAGCGAACCGCCACGCGCTTCAAAATGCGTTTTTGCGCGGGGAGGGTCAGCCTCGACCACATCCTCCCAATTCACCCGCCCAGAAACCCTCAACGGCTTCGCATGCAATGGACTGCATGCGAAGCCGTAGAGGCGCATGCATGGAAGGGACGATCCGTATACGACACATGCAGACGAGCATCTATGGCGCTCAAAAGAAAGGTGGAAAAAGAGACACACACAAGTCGGGCCGTAGACAAACAAAAAAGGTGTACAGAGAGCTTTGCTCAGACATCCCTTTGGCAAACAGTTGATCGACACAAGCACTTTTACAACTCCACGTTCGTCGCTGCCCGCTGCGGTTTTTCATGTCTGAGAAGAGTCTGCGCCGCCAGAGCAGTGTGCGGGCGATATTCGCCCGCGTTCAAATCCTCGTCTCTGGCCTGCTTTCCCGAAAAAAGGAGACCGCTGCATGCGTCGAGAGGCTGCCGGCGTCTGTTGGCAGAGACTTTTTTCCTCGGAAAACAGCGAGGAAACGCGCCGAAAAACGGAAACAGACAGCCGCCGCGTTGCAGCGGTCGCCGGGACCGATAAAGAATGAGCAAACGACGCGGGAAGAGCGACACTGGAAAAAAGGCGAGGCACGGACAGACGAGAGAAGGCGAGAGAAAGATGATAAAAACGAGAAGTCGCTTTGCGACGTTTCCCTCAACACACTGTCCACTCGACGAAGTGGGAAAAACGAAAAAGATCGCCTCTCGCTCTCTCGCCGGAAGTCTAGTGGAGCCTCCCACTCTTCCTGTCGACGCTTTGGTCTCGAGACGTTCCCGTTTAAGTGCCCAACCCGTGCGCGTTTCCTTCCCGCTCGCCCAGAAACCCCCGAAAGCATGTGCGTCCGCGGGGGAGAGGCGGCAGTTTCTATTTTGAAGCGTTCCCGACTTTTTCACAACTTTGCCTGCAGCGCGCCTGGGGTTTCCTCAGCCTTTGCAGACGCAAGGCAGCGCGGCAAGGGCGACAGATACATGTCTTCCACAAACGAGGCGAATTTCGTCTCGACAAACTTTCGGCGCAACTTCATCGTCGCCGTCAGCTCGCCCGTGCTGATCGCAAAATCTGCCGGCAAAATCCGCCACCCCTGCACAGACTGCGCCCTGAAAACAGAATTTCAACACGGCGACAGAAGAAAAGAAAGAGTTTCTATATCCGTACAGATATCCAGCTAGATATATCTATCTGTATCTATCGACGTAGCTATATAATATATATGTATATACATGTATATATATGTATGTATATGTATGTATATATGCCTCCAAGTTTCTGCTTTTCTGTCTCTTTCTAGACACCTACGTCTCTGAGTTTAGAGGGAGAACAAGGTGGAAACTAGATCAACGAGAACCCGGTGTTTCCGTACACGTACAGCAAAGACGTTCAGGAGACAAAAACGCCCAACGCAGACAACGCGGTCTTGGACGAGCACGTAAACGCGAAAAGTGTCTCCCTTATTCTCTGTCTCTCCGTACCACACGGAAACCTTTTCCTTCATGAATACGTAAGCCCTTCCACGGACCTCTACATATCTATACCTATATATATATATATATACATATATATAGATATCTTTGCATATACACGAGGGTTTCCCTTTTGGATTTTGGGTGTTACCTGGAGATGGTTTTGATGTTGGCGCGTTCAATGGCCTCTCGGATGAGGTGGTTGACGCCGGGTGCGTCCATGGCGTCTTGAGTCGTTGCGGCGTTAAGGCCCTTTTTCTTCAGAAAGCGCACGAGATCGGGCGCCAGGACGTTCGTCGGGTTGTCGTCTTTGTCCTTTGCGGTGTACAGACAGATGAGGACGCCGAGAAACTTTCTCCGGTCGCCCACTACCATGCAGTTGGAGAGGAGCTGCGGCATCTCTTGTTTAAGGAGGCTCTCAATGAGCAGCGGCGCGACGTTCTCGCCGCCTGCAGTGATGATCAGTTCCTTGATTCGCCCCGTAAGGTAGACGAAGCCGTCGGAGTCCACGTAGCCCAAGTCGCCGGTGTGAAGAAAGCCGTTCTCGTCCACTGTTCCCCGAGTCGACTTCTCGTCTTTGTAGTACCCCATGAAAATGTTGCGGCCGCGGAAACAAATCTCGCCATGGCCCTCCTCGTTCTCGTTCGCCACGTACATATCTGTCCCAGGCAGCGCGTGACCGATGCTTCCAACTTTGTACCTGAACACAGAGAGACAAAACAAAAAATAGGAAACGAAACTCGAAGCGTGAGGAGAGAAGAACTAGAGATTAAGGACGGCAGGAACGAGACAAGAGACACTGGGGAGAGACGCACAAAAAGGACGAGTAAGGAAAAAAGACAAAAACGAGAGATTAAGGAGCGAAGACAAGGGAGAGTAAGGAGAGAGAGAGTCCGGATCGACGAGCAGAAAGGGAGAGTAAGGAGCGAAGAGAAGAGCGCGGGAGCAAAGTGAAGAGAAGAAGCAAAGGACCGTTGGAGCCGAACAGCAAGCGCGCGCTATGCATGCCCTCGTGGAAAACACACTCGAGAAGGTGACAAGGAGAGAAAACGAAACTCCAATATCGACAGCCTCCAACGCAGCTTTCCGACGCGCCCTCATGGCCCTTCTTGAGTCTCCCCTCTCTTTTTGAATGCTCGATAAACGCGGAAAAGAGACGACCGACGCGCGCGACGCGAACCCCCCCCCCCCCCCGGAGCGGTCCAGCGCCCCCGCTGGCGTGTGGTTTCTCAGCTCACCACCCCGGCGCAGGGAGAATGAAGGTTTGCGGTCCTGTGCTTTCACTCAACCCGTAAATCGAGTTTATCGGCATGCCGAGACTCATAAAATACTTTTGCGTCTCGGGATCCAACGGCGCGGCACAGCTACCCAATCCCAAACACAGGTCCATGCCGAGAGCTTTGCGAACCTAAAGACAAAGACAAATGCTCATAAAAAACTGTGTACCTTCACATAGATACATGCACATATAAACATAAAAAGCATGTACACGTGTGTATGTGTGTATACGTATGGAGGAAAGAACCGACGCCACACACACGGCGAAACACGTGGTCTCACATATACACATTTTATCTGTTTACTTTGAAGCGTTGCCGCTGCAAGTTCAAGCCTGAGTTTTTAGCGGCGAAGGAAGCGAGGAACAAGGCGACCTATGACGAGGTCGAATCGCAAGCACACACGCATTTGTAGATACATATATACACACATACATGTATACAAACATATACACGTACAAACATACATGTAGATCGTGCCTCCGAAAACTCGTTCTTGTTCATCGAGAGAGTGGTGCATGCAGTGAACGTTCTTCTGCTCTCTTTCGCTCGCTCCTGTCCATTTCGTTCTCTCTCCATCAGCACATCCGTGTCCACCCATGTCTATTTATTTCTGTCTCTCTGTTGCTCGACGGCTTTGAATTGAGGACGCGGAGTGTTTTTCTTTGCTTTCCGGTTTGAGTTCGTGCACGTCTCCATATTAGCTTTTCGGAGGTTCCCGACCTGGTGGAGAATGAGTCTCATGACGAAGGTAAAGGCTGCAGGGATGTCTTGCGTGTGTCCGTTCAGGAGCGCCTCTGTGCCTCGAAACCCGACGTTTTTCGCCCACTCCGCAATGCGGCTCTTGAACCCGCTTCCTCGGGCTGCAGCCACTTCCTTCAGCTTCTGTTCGATTTTCTCCCAGACACGCGGAACGGCCAGGAACCAGGTAGGTCTGACGTGCTTGACCGTTTCGATCAGAGAGCCCTGGAGAGCGTCAGGCCTCGCAAAGTAGACGCAACAGCCCATTGTCACGGGCATGTAAAGGTCGACCAGCTGCGCGGCGACGTGCGACAGGGGGAGAAAGGAGACGAGACGGTGCGTGTGGTCTATCTTCATCATGTGCGAAGAGCAGGCCGCCGTCCACGTGAAGTTGTCGTGAGACAGCATGACTCCTTTCGGGAACCCGGTCGTTCCGCTCGTGTACACGAGTGAGCAGCACTCGCCCGGTTTCTGAGTCTCCATTCGCGCGGTGAGCAAGACATCGTTCACGGCGCTGCCAAGCTGCACGAAGTCCTCGAAGGAGATGACGCCGTCGTCCTCGTAGCCCTCGGGGACGCGCTCTCGATACACCACAATCATCTGGAGCACGTCGCAAGCTCCGGTCTCTTCGGCGCCGCCGAACGCCTCGGACAACGCGTGAGAACCATCGGACGACTCGCCCAAACCCGCACCGCCTTCGGTTCGGCGCTTCTTCGGATCCGGCGAGAGAGGTGGCCAGGAGGACCCGTTCGTCTCGCGCTTTCCCGTCGTCTCTGCTGGACCGTTCTGCCCCGCTTGGCCCTCGGCGGCGTCGACGGCGCGTTGGAGGCGCCTTTCGCGGGCTTCCTGCTGCTTCTTTTTCACCTGCAGAAGTTTTTCCATGTTTGCGAGCGAGTCGACGACGGCGACGCGACACCGGGCGTGCTCCACGACGTGCGCAGTCGCCTCGACGGAGTTGGTCGTGTAAATTCCGACGGCGATGCCGTCGATGAAGATTGCGCCAAAGTAGCCAATCGCCCACGCCGGGCTGTTGCAGCCCATCAGCGCAATGCGCGACCGCCGATCGCACCCGAGGTACAGCAGCGCCTTTGCAAACATGCAGATGTCGTTCCAGTACCCCTGCCAGGTGTACATACACCAGCCCGGGAGCGGGCCCTCGATGTACGACGGCGGCGCCGCCGCGTCCAGGCTCTTTCGAGGCGAGAGCGAGGTCAACATGGAGCCACCGTCGTCTTTTTCGCGGGCGGGATCTTCCGCCGTGGCGCGCGAGACTGTCAGTTCGGTCTCCGCGCTTGTCTTTACCGATCGGGGGTTTTCAGAGCCTTGGGGCGTTGCTCCTTTCGCAGATCCCCCCTTCTCTTTCTCTCCGGTCGCCTTCCCAGGACGGCCTGGGTGACCACCGCCCCGGGACTCCGCGCGCTCGTTTCCGAGTTTTTCGCGACCTCCGAGGGGCGCGTCCCGAGAGAGCACACGCGGAGCGGAGTGAGGCTGAAAGGCGAGCGCTGGCGAGTCAGGGTAGCGGCGCACGGTGTCAGCAAAGAAGTCCACGACGGTCAGCGGCGGCAGAGACGCGGGGCCGGACTCTGCGACGCGAATCGGTAGTTCCTTCGTCACGTCCGTTGTCCAAAACAAATCCTCTCCCGACTTGTTCGGCTTCAGCTGCCGATTCAGACGCGCAGCGGCCTGCAGAGAAAGCACTGTATGTACACCCGGGCACGCGTCCAGCCCCTCCGTCCCCAGGGAAACCAGTCGCCCCGTCGGGGGCATGTCTGACGGATCAAACAACAGCGCCATCTTGAAGAAAAAGGGAGACGGAGAGGGGAAAGAAGAGACAAGACAAAGAGATGGGAACGGACAGGGAGGAGGAGACGAAGAAGAGGGACAAAAAGGAGAAGGACAAACAGAGAGGTGAGAAGCAGAGGAAAAGAAGAAGCGAATAAAAGAGAGAAGAGCTGGCGAAGGGCGGAAACGTGGCGACGTTTGGGCTGAAGGCGAAAACTGCGCGAGAGAGTGTGTGCTGCTCGTGTCGCTGGAGGACAAATTGGACACGGGGTCGAAACGAAAGCGATGTGTGAAGGTTTAACGAGGCGGGAAGAGCTCTGCGAGGCGAAAAGAGAAACAAAAAGAGAAAAAAGTGATCGACGCCGGGGGATGGAAGTTCACGCGTGTCGAGAGCGGTGTCAGGGCCTTCCAGAGAGAAAAGGTCGAGGCTGAGCGCGGCTTGGTCGAGCAAAAAACGCAGATTTTCCTAAAAAGGCAACCTCTAGAAGCGTGACGAACACCAGTTCTCGCGTTTGTCTTCAAAAACGAAAGGCTCCTCTAAAGCCAGAGGATCCACGAGTGTGCGAGTCTTCACAAGCTCTCGAACGGCAGGCTCTAGGATAGTCGTGCGCTGGCGAAAAAAAAGGCCAGGGGCGCATGGGTCTTTTGTGCGTTCAGGCTCTCCCGTCGTGTTTTTTCGCGACGGCAGGAAAAGAGCCTTTCCACGCTCTCAAAAATAACAGCAGATCGGGCAGCCGAGCGCCTGAACGCCGCGTCGACAGCGCAGGCCTGCATTTTCCCGGTTTTTTCTAAAAAACGCCCCTGCATGCGAAAATCCACAAGAGAATATGCCACACACGGGCAAAGGAGAGTTTTGCTTCTCTCTCCTCTTTTCGGTGTGTAGCGCTTCTCTCTCCGGTGTCTTTCAAGAAAAAGCCCCCAAAACACCAACCAGTGGGAGAGCCCCTGCTGGCTAGGTTTGCGTGATTCCCGGCGCATTTTCCCGAGACGGCATGCGCGATATACAGCTGCAGTTGCTCCGTTGCCTTCTCTGCGACGCCTGCGCAATTCGTCTTTAAGTTCTCCAGAACTTTCTCCTCTCTCCGATCCGCCGGGAAACCTAGAGATTGGATGAAAGAGAAAGATCCGGGGATTCCGCTGGCACGCGTCTTCTCCGGCGCGCCTCGCGACGCCCGTGTCTTCTGCAAGCCTTTGAGGTTTAGCCTCGTTCTTCCCGTCTTTGCGTGTCTGGCCCCTGTTCTCGCTCGCCTCCGTTCTGCCCTTTCCCGCTCGCGTCTCGGCTCCCTGCCAAAGCGCCTTCGCGCGTCAACTTCGACATCTCTCCGGTCTCTCGCTCTCTCACCTCCAAAACGCACCTCTCGACAGCCACTCTCGACGTTGATACGTGCATGCATACACCTATAAACAACACACAGAGATACACTGTACACGTGTATGTGCATGTATACGTACTTTTATACGGTTACACATTCGCGCATATCCCTCAATATCCAGGAGTACCTCGCTGCATATTTTCCTGTTTCTACATGTGGAATCCCCTCTCCGTACGCGATTTCGGGCGAAATCCTCTTTTTTTTGGGTGAAGTCCTTTGCGTCGCGGCTTTCCCCTCGGACGAGTCTCTGAGTTTGCCGGCTTTCTCTGTCCACCTGGGGACACTTCCGGTTTCCCTGTTTTCCTCGCGCACATTCGGATTTTCCTCTGTTCTCGCGACGGAGAACTCCTGGTTTTCCTCTCCTCCGTGCCGGACGCGAGAACCCATCGCGACGGTTCTCTCGTCTCTCGCATGGCCGCATGCTGCTCTATCCGTCCTTCTCTCCTCTGTGTCTGTGTGTCTCCTCTCCACCATGGCGGCTCCAGCGCCTCCCCCCTCTGTCTCCCCTCCCTCTCCTCTCCGCGACGCTCCTCCGACATCGTTATCTTCTCGGCCCCCGCCTCTCTCGTCCTCGGCTCTTCCTCTCGCTTCCTCTCTTCCTCTCCCTGCCTCTCTTCCTCTCCCCTCTTCTCCGTCCTCCGAGGTTCTGGAGGTTTGCATTCAGCAACTGAACGAGGAGTTCCCCACTCT